>NC_137791.1:3860352-4242852 GCF_963383645.1 Muscardinus avellanarius | reverse complement strand
ATTTTGCATAAAACACTGACGATGTAAACTTGATAGGAACACAGATTTTCATTGTTTCATCCACTACTGTTTTTACAATGGATGTATGATGAGCTCTAGACAAGACAGGAGGATCTGGGTTCACAGCCAGCCTCAGCTACTTAGTGAGGGCCTTTGCAACTCAGTGAGACCCTGTTTCAAAATAAAGAATAAAAAATAAGGCTGGGTGTGGTAGCTCAGAAGTAAGATGCCATTGGGTTTCATCTCCAGTACCACAAATGAAAAAGAAAAAAGAAAAAAAATACATTCATTGATGCAGTTTTTACGTCACTTCTTTCCATAAGCTCTCTTTATATATATTCTTGGGTACAAATAACAAAGTCTATTTGCAAGGCCAGCTTTTTATCATCATCGAAGCTCCATTGTCTTTTGCTGAGACTAAAGAGTGAAGCCCTTTCTTGTCACTTCTCATCAATTGGAAGGATCAAAATCAAAATGGAGCTGACATACTTGTTAACAAATCACAAGACAGACTGGAATTAATCCCAACCCCCTTCAAAACTGTACTGCTTTACACCTTCACACATGTTCAAGACTTTTTACTGTACGTCGTCAAAAGAGAATCTACTGGGAAAAACCATAGATTGGGATTGTATAGTTCAAATGCAGGGCAGCGCGTGTGCTGGCTGGGTGGTGCCTCACTTTGACTTATTTGGTTACATTAAACCTGAAAGAACAAATCCGAGGGTTCCGCATCTCGCTTGATGGTTACACGATGATGTTTCTAATTTCGTTAAAATTACATTGAAAGGCAGTGTTTACAAACACAAATTGCTGGGTGTAAAAGTCATTTTCTTCTGCCTTTTTTGAAATGGGTGATAAGGCACAATTCAGTTGAAAATTGGTATGGTGATGCCAGATGGTAGAGAAGCTAGAGGAACTTTACAGTGAGATTAGACTTCACCCTAATTATTTCCTACGGACTAATAATGCTTTACACATGTGCAGTACTTTGTGATTTTCCAAGTTCTTTTGACTTTGATCCTCATAGCACCACAGAGTTCAACAGAGCAGATGCCTTTAACCCCATATTTCAGACTCAGAACTGGAGACTCTACTGTTACCTGGTAGGACTCTCATCACACTGAAAGGCAGGAAAGCAATGTTAGCACACATTTCACTGATTGGCAATACAGTAATATTTATTACTGGGTCTCATTTACTTTGAATTCCATATGGCTATTACTTTATATAAAGTTAGCTTATTTAAAATAAACACTCATTACATTCTCCACCAGAATGCACTGAAATGACCATAAATATTTGGATAATGATATTGACCATAAAACTAATACTATTAAGATTAAAATGTATTGAGACCAGGCACAATACTATGTGTTTTATAAAATTATGTTCATATGTTTCTCAAGTTATGCTTATTTCATTGATAAATGTAGGTAGGCTCAGAGATCATAAGTGATTTTTTTGTGTGTGTGTGGTACTGGGGGTAGAACCCAGGCAGGGGCTTTTCTACCTCTGGGCTATACTCCCAGACCTATTTTATACTTTATTTGGAAAGAGGGTCTCACTAAGTTACTGAAAGCCTAAGTAGCTGAGGCTGGCTCTGAACCTGTGCGATCCTCCTGTCTCAGCCTCCCAAGCACGGGGATTACAAGCGTGCGCCACCACGCCTGGCATAAGTAATTTTAAGTAAGGTCAAAAGCTTTTACGAGGTAGACCTGGGGCTTGAAGTCACATCTAAAGCTTAGTAATACCTGCTAAGTAATTTCATCTCCCAAACGTGAATATGACTCTTATGTGTCATGATATCATATCAGGGACATGATACAGTTCCAAACCCTATTTACATAGAAGAGCATTAACGTTGGATAATAAAACAAATACTCACATTCTTTTTAAATGGCAACTATAAAGCCAGTGTTGGCTGTTATCAGAGCCAAAATTCACCTTTTAGGATGCTTGCCATTCGTGTGTTCTTTCTTTTCCTTTTCCCCCCCTGTTTGGGTCTGTAGTTGGTTGCTTTATCAGAATAGTAAGCGTGAGAAGATATAGCTGGTTTCTTTGATTTCAGTCCATTTTCCTCTGGTCTACAGCCACAGTTGCCAGCCAGGGATCTTCTGTGTGGCTGTCCACTCAGGAATAAGAGACGTCGTGAGTTAATAGAGGCGAATCCATCATCAGCAATTGAAGGGAACACAGTGGTATATGCTCTGTTGACAGTGGCGGCTACAATTATATGATGCTGAAAGAGACCACATCATACATTGTTTGGTACATTTTATAAGTTGTTCTTTAAAAAAAAAAAAAAAACCTCAAACTTTCGTACTTGAGCACGGCATTCTGTGAAATGTGAAAAATCTTCATCAGTGGTTCCCCCACAGGGAAATTTGCTAAAGGAACCTACATCCTCATGGTTAGCTGTCATCAGCTTGTAACTGTATAACTAGTCTTCAGTGTAATTAGACAGCAGAACCAGTCACGTGGGACACTTGACTCCTTTGCTTTGGGTCCTGAGTCCGAGTCGGCAAGGTGACTTTCATCAATTTTGTGCTCTGGGAAAAATGTGGCCCTGTTTGCATTTGGTTTTGTTTGCACTTTTCTTGCCCACATGCAGAAGCTTACCTTGCAGCAAGACCACAAAAATGAACACTGATACCATAAAATGACTTTTATTTTATGACACTAAAGTTTTAAAACAAATGCCATGTGGCAAAGCTCAATCAGTGTATAACTAAACGTCTTATCTTTTTGTCAGCATCTATTAGCTCATTTCGTATTCTCCTCCTCCCCTCCCGTCCCAGAGTTTAGTATTCGTTACCTCGTGGCTACACACATGTTGGTGATCAGCTAACGTATGCCTTATGTTGTATATAGAATTTAGCGGCTGTCAATAATTACTGTGGTAGCCAAACTAGACATTTTTCACTTTTCTCCTAAAAACTAGACATGTGTTCTTCTTTAAAGCAATGTGGTTTTATTTTATGAATTTTCTGCAAGAAAAAAAATAAAGAGAAACTTAGAGCTGTGAAATTTGCCATTATTCATGAAAAATTATGATGGCAAACTGATCCTCAAAGAAAAGTATTGGAATATTTTTTTAAATGGCACTAGCATTTTAAATATATACATAGACAATAAAATGCTAGTGTCTAAAGGTCTCATCTTTATGTCATGCTCTAAGACAGAGGCAGTGAGTTTGCTGCTTGGTTGAAAGCAATGTTAACCTAAAACTTCTCTCAGTTTCTTATTTGAACTCGATTAGTGATCTCAGGCTCTTCTAAAATTAAAAAATTAAAAAATTACAAAGAGCTCGTAGGAGCTTGTGCTTTTAGTTGAACCCTTCAGTATTTCAAACACATAAGAAACAATATATCATAGCTGGTCAATTGGATAAAATATATTTTCAAGGAAATATGCATTTATTTCTCAAAGTTGTTGACTTCTGCTAAGTTCATGCTCATTAATTGACTAACTCAATTATCTAATAAAGTACAATGTTTTTTCTCTGAATTATATGGGGGTAATTTTCTGCTTATATTGATGGATAAATAAGACTTTTTATTAAAATATTTTTATTTTAATATTTCTAGTCATGTGCCAATATTTTTGGTTATTGTTTCTTATTACTGGATTGAAAATTATATATCCTCTATTTTATCCCCTCTCTCTACATATATACATATATATGTGCATATACATACTTTTATTGGTGCAATATAGTCTCACGTCATAGTATCGTTCAGAGTGTACTGCCATGCACGCACACAATACTTGGTGAGCGCCCCCTGTTCCTCCCCACTCCCTCCTTTCTCCTGTACATGATGTTGAGACTGTCACTGGTAATTTCCCATATGTGCTTAATGGCAATTGACATGCTTCCTTCCTTCATTCTCCTTTCCTCCCACAACCCTCCCTGTCTCCCCTCATCCCTCTACTTTGATTCTTTATTACTTTTGTATTTTCATTTTTTTTTCTTTCCTGTTTATATCTGGCTTTCTTCTAAGGTAACCTACACTTCCGATGAAATCACATTTTAGTATAAAAATAAGGCCATGTGTGGTGGTGCACACTTGTAATCCCAGCATCTGAGAGGCTGAGACAGGAGGATCGTGGTTCCCACCAGGCTCAGCCACTTAGGCCCTCTAAAACTTAGTGAGACTTTGTTTCAAAATGGGGGTGGGGAATAGGCTGGGAGAATAGCACAGAGATAGAATGCCCCAGGGTTCAATCCTCAGTACAATAAAAAAGTACAGATTCTAATAAATTTTGAGGTATTTCTATTGTTATTCTATTTATACTAAACATTTGTAAAGAACTTGTTCATTTAGTCGTATTCTGAATATTTATTAGTTTGAGTAAACCAGCTTAAGTTACTGTAACAAAAAGACTCCAGAATACTATGTGTTCAGGTATGGGAGAAAGAACTTTCTCTCCCATATAGCAGGCTGAATTGAGCCTCTCATCCTGCTGCACCATTTTTTTTTTTTTTTTTTTTTTTTTTGCTACCATATTTCCAGTGTTGCTTTAGTCAGGGCCATTCCCGAGCATGCCAGAGAGGCAATTTTGTTTTTTAAGTAATAACATAAAAGTTGCTCACAAAACTCTTTCCTGGCATTTTCAGCTGCATCTACCCAAAAGCAATGTTAGGAAAAGTAGCCAGTCTTTTGGGTAACATATTCCTATTTAAAAGGACAGGTTTTATTATAGAGAGGAAAAGTGGTAGCTAACAGTTTCCACACACTAGAGAACAACCACTATTTTTCTTCAGAGTAAATGAAATGGGCCCGGTGTGGTGGCACACGCTTATAATCCCAGCATTCAGGAGGCCGAGACCAGAGGATCGTGGTTTGCAGACAGTCTTGGCTACTTAGTGAGGCCCTCTGAAACTCAGTGAGACCTGGTTTTAAAATAAGGAATAAAACATAGAGCAGGGGGTGTAGCTCGGAGGTCGAACGCCCCTGGATTCCATCCCCAGACCTGCAAAACAAACAAACAAACAAACAACGCGTAAAAAATGGGGCTGAGAGTGTACTTAGAGGTAGAATGCCCCTGGATTCAATTCACAGTTCCACAAAAAGAAAATATAAAACTTTACACTAAAATAATAAAATCCCAATAAAGAAATTGGCAATTGAACTAAAAGACATTTCACAAAAAAAGAGATACAAATGGCCAATAGATACGTGAAAAAAAATTTCAACACCTTTACCAACCAGGGAGATGCCGATAATAACTACCCTGAGATTCCATCTGATCCCAATTAGAATGGCGATTAGAAGACAAAAACAATACATGCTGGTGAGGATGTTGGGAAATTGAAACTTTTCTACATTATTGGTGGGGGACTGCAAATTAGAGCAGCTCCTATGGAGATCAGTGTGGTAATTCCTGCAAAAAGCAGGAAGGAATCCACCATATGATCCAGCTATACCTGATATACTGCTAGATATCTTTCCATAGATACTGAAATCAGAGAATTACATTAATTTATGTATATCTTTGTTCATAGTAGCACAGTTTATTGTAGCCGAATTATGGAACCAACCTAGGTGTCCACCAACAAATGAAGAGATCACAACATCGTGGGATATACATACAATGGAATTCCACCCAGCCATAAAGAAGAAAAAACTTGTTATTTGCAAAAAAAATTGATGGAACTGGAGAATATTAAGTGAAATTAGCCAGTCACAGAAAACGAAGGGTCATATATTTTCTCTAATACAGAGAAGCTAGCTAGTAATGCGGATGCCAGAGGGACTCCAGATACTGGAGGAGAAGTTTCGGTGGCGCCAGGGCGGTGGTCCAGCAAAGGGGGATCAACAGAGGAGAGAGGATCAGTGGAGGAATTGCCTCCAGGGACATTCTGTACACATGTGAGGACACCAGTGTCAGTCTCAGTGTCCTGCATGGGGAAGTGGGCTAGGTAAAGAGGAGGAAGCCGGGCAAAGCTCTCCAGGAACTGTGCGCATGCACGTCAGCATCACTATGATTTATATTGTGATGTGCTATTACAAAGTGCCAATAACAGTACACTAAAATAAATTAGCATGCCTTTATTAATATCATGAAATTATATCATCAATAATCATGTATGGGCAAATGTAGGTGATAATCTTTAATTGATATCCATGTAAGACAAAAATTTTCAAAGGTAAACTTTCACTATTTGCTAATTTTTTAATAAAAGAATATTAAAAATCATTAAAATAGCCTCTTTTTAGAGTATTATGATATATTTTGTTTGGCTATAATTATATTTAAATCATATAATATAATTTTTCCAAATGTACTTTTATTTATTTATTTATTTATTTATTTATTTATTTATTTATTGGTACTGGGGTTCATGGAAGCCCTTTTATCTCCGGGCTACACTCCCAGACCTATTTTCAAATGTACTCATATTTAAAATGTAAACATTTTAAATATTTCACAATACACATTTATTGCTGCATTTACTTTGTATTTTCATTAGTAGTTGTTTGTCAATCAAGGACCTTAGAAGTCACCAAGGAAAATACATGGCTACATAGACTTGCTAATTAAATGTACCCATTCATTCATTAATGTTACTCAGGACTGTAAAGCGTATGATTGTCTTCCAACAGTGATGAATAGAGAAGCAGGACATGTCATTAAAAATTTTTCTACTAGGTGTGGTGATGCATGCCTGTAATCCTAGCTGGGGGCTGAGGCAAGAGGGTCACACGTTTAAGGCTGCCTGGGAAACTTAGTGAGATTTTATCTAAAAAAAGAAATGAAAAGTACCAGGCATGCAGCTCAGTCAGTGGCAGAGCCCCCTTTGCTTCAAGCCCTAGTACCACACACACACACACACACACACACACACACACACACACACTCCAAGTATCTCTAAAATTCTAAAATGCCATATATGTCTCAGATTTACATATAATTAACAAACAACACAAAAAAATACTGGCTTCCTGATAAACATATAATCAATGAGTTCTCATATAGTTTACTGGGGATTGAACCTAGGGCATTCTATCTCCAAGCTACACCCCCAGCCCTACTTCATTTCTGTTTTAAAAGAGAGTCTCACCAAATTATGGAGGTCCTCATGGAACTGCTGAGGCTGACCTCAAACCTGCAACCCTCCTGACTCTGCCTCCCAAGTACTGGGAGTACAAGTGTGGGCCACTATGCCCTGGTAGAATACAGTCATCTTTATAAGAATTTTCTTTGACTCTCTAAAGGTCAGACTCCTAGTTATTTTTTCCCTACAAATCTATTGTAATCTCTTTGGACTATTTTCATATTTTCTGTAATACCTATGTTTCTTTAATTGTCTTTGATGAAAGTGTTTTGTGGTGGGGAACTGTAATATTTCCTAGGGAATAAATATTGTTCAGGAAGGAGGCAATGTAGTGAGAACAAATATGTCCCTGATGTGTGGTCATCATGATCCTCAGAGTCATGTTTATTCTGTGCTGCTGGAGAGACAGGAGAGAGACAGACAGACAGACAGACAGAGACAGAGAGAGAGAAAGAGAATATCCATTGATGACCAGCGAGACTCTAGCGCATCAACTGAGAAAAGTAGATGATTAGCCCACAGTCAGAATGATGGGAAACTGCCAGTCATTTGCCAAGTATCTTAATTCTCAGTTTGGTCAAAAGATTGAGCAGTGAAAATTAATGGTATGCCCCCAAATGGGACTGTATAATGATATTTGGCAGGGGAGGGGGAAGAATTTGAAACAATGCCTTTTTTTCTCAGGAAAAGAAAAAAAAATAGAGATTGAAAATGGAGATAGAAATTTCTCACGCTTCATATCTAGTTTAAGATGGAGAGATGGATGGCAAAGTTACTTTCATGACAGATCTAATGATTATTTTCAGGGAGGGAAGCCTGGATAACTGTGAGCAGTTCTTTGCCCATCTCACTGTGGGATCAGCAGCGGGGTCTGAAAGAATGCATCTCCAAAGAGAGTGTGTGGGCTCCCCAACTTCCCTCTAACCCACTTTCCCTTGAGACCATCCTGCCTAAATAGACCTCAGCAAAGATAGCATTTTATTTCCTTCCTTTTGGCCACTAACAACGTAAAACAAAAATAAAAGAGCAGTAAGATTTCCTTGACTACCAAAACAAAAGCATTCCTCCTTTTTACCCTAGAGATGAAAGTCAAAAGATGCACTTGTGTCCAATATCTTCTATAATCTCTAGGGTTTTCCCACGATATAAGATGCCACGTAGGAGAGATGTCTACATTCGGTGAACAACATAAATGAAATAACTTTATTGCGGATTTAATAGCTCTGCATGTATTCTTTGCTTCATGCTAGTGTATTGTATTGGACTTATGTGAAGATTTTAGCTCTCCTGTCTCTGCTTGGATACAATTTCCTACTTGTAGTGGAGGAGGCTAACACAATGGAAAAGAGGGTGCTATCTAAGAATGGAAAGAAGACTGATTGTGGCCAGCTCAAGTTCTTGGCTGAAGGCTGATTTGTATATGTAAAAAAAAAATAAACAAGACTGTAAGATGCTTGCTATAGAGAAGCTCCAATGCACTTAAGAAACCAAATATTACTAAAGATTGGAGCACAGTAAGAGATTTTGGAGATCTGGCCCAAAAACAATTAAAAGAGTTCTTAATACTTTAAGCATTCATCTAGGACTCCAGGAGAAAAAAATCATCGCTTTGGATTAAGGACTATGCCTTTCAGTAAAAACTATGTTCCTTGTAGGAAGATCATTAAGAGAATCAAAATTTGTAGGTCAGGCATCATCAATGAAAGGGGCCTGGAAAACAGACTTTATATAGAGGTATTTTAACAAAGTATAAACTGAGACTTGAGAACTTTAAGGTGACCAGTGAGTAAATTGCACTACTTATTATAACTAAAAGCAACACTCTTCAGAGGAGTGGAACAGAATCAGAATGTTTCATGAAATGATGCTCATAAATTGATTCGTCAATCAAAATTTAAAAGACTTTTTCAAAAAGGAAAACATAAAACAAAATGTAATTAAATACCATTTGGCCACAAGGTAGCCCAAATGTTGGATTTACCAGGTCCCTGAGATCTTCAGAAAACATCCTGTATTCAGCCATAAAATAGCTATTATAAATACATTTCACATCGAAACTGGAAGTGAAGGAAAATGTAGAGTTTCCAAAGAGATAAGAAATCTTGGTAGAAACATAGAAACTGCAGAGGAAATAATCATAATCACATGGAAATTCTAGAGCTACAAAGTATAATATCTGAAGTGAAAAAGGAAATATGCTGAATTAAGAGAAAATTGAGAATGACAGAAAAATAGTTGGTGAAATTTAATGTAAATACCCAGGGTGAAGAAATGAGAAAATAAAATCAAGGAAGAATTATCAGAGCCTGGTGAAGAGGGGCAACACAAAACAACCTTACACATGTAACAAGAGCCTCAGAAGGAGAAGACAATGAGAAAAGCCTAAGGAAATATAGGAGGATATGATGGCCAGATATTTTTCCAAAATGTATTGATAAATATTTGCTATCCACCAACAGAGCCAACAAAACTTACCACCATGCCAATGCTGGAAACAAAAGAAAAACATGATGTGATTAGTTCAAGGAGAAAGACAGATTATGTCCAGGGAGACCACAGTCCAGTTGGTGGTGGCTTCCCAAATGAGATCGTGGAAGTCTGGAACAATAGAAAGACATCTTTAAAGCACTAGGCAATCAGTCTGCTCATAATTCTACATTCAGCATAAATTTTCTTCAGAAACAAGGACAAAATATAGTATCAGATAATTCTTTTAAATGAGTAAATGTATTGAAAGCATTGTACTACAGGGAAGGCTAATGTCTAATAATAGGTAGTAGGTAGTGATAACACATAAAAACCTGATTCTATACTTAGGAACGAAGATGCTGAAACAAGCAAAACCAAGGAATGGGGTAGGAAGGGAAGGCTGGTTTATTGGATCATCTAAGTATAGTATCATGTTATCCGCAAATAGTGAAAATTTTAGTTCTTATTTTCCTCTTTCTACTCCTTTGATTTCCTTTTCTTGCCTTATTGCTCTGGCTAGAGGCTCAAGTACTATATTGCAAAGAAGTGGTGATAATGAACATCTTTGTCTTGTTGCTGTTTTTAGTGAGATTAATCAGTCACAAAAAAATAAGAAATTGGATGCCTTCCTTAATATATGAAAGCTAGGGAGAAAAATGGGTCATAGGAGTAACTTTAGACTATAAATGAGCAAATAAGGTGACCTAACTGAGGGATGACGCCAACATCAGCTCAGGCTGCTGTAATAAAACACAACAGGCGGATGGGTTCATCAGCAGAAATGCATTTCCTCATGGAAACGGAGGCTGGGACATCCAAGCTGATGTGCAGAAGACTATCCTATCTGGTCGCTTCCTTTTTCCACAAGATTGTTTCCCACTGTGTCCTCAGAAAGCAGAGATCAGGAACGATCTCTTCTTATAAGGACCCTAATCTCACTGGGTCATGGTCCCACTCACCCTTACAACCTCTTCACTCTTAAAGAGGTTGTTTGGGGGATTGAACCCAGAAGCATTCTATTTCCAAGCTAAACCCCTAGCCTGATTTTTTTTTTTCATTATCTTGAAACAAGATCTAGCTAGATTGCTAGGGTCTCACTAAGTTGCTGAGGCTGTTCTTGAACCTGCAATTCTCCTGTCTCAGCCTCCCAAGTCCTAAGATAACAGGCCCGCACCATCACACCCAGTTCTTAAATAATATCTTACTAGACCCTATCTCTGAATTGCCCCACTGGGGTTAGGTCTTTAGCATATGAATATGGAGGTGGGGTGGGGATATTCAGCCCATAGGATAAGGTGAGGGATCATGATGCTCCCCTATTGTAAGATTTATATATTTGTGATGTGATGGGTAAGATATAGAGCCCATCAGAAGTATGAAATATGAGGTAGCCACAAAACTGTCTCTAATAGGAAGAAAAATTTGTTAAATTTCGATCACAGTATCAACAACTACACAAGTTTCTTCATTACACATATATCGAAATATTATGAACATTCAAAATACAAAGAGGACTCTTGTGCCTCTAGAATATATCAGTTCTTGTTTTTCCTCTTTCCTATCTTAATGAACTTGTGAATATTATAATGATACTTTATATGTTCTGCATGATTACTGTCCTATTTTATGAATACACAATTTAAAACTTAAAAGGAATGTGCTTGAACTATTTTTTCCAGCTAAAGTTCGTCTTTGAAGAAATTTTTAAGTGGAGCAGGAAAGTAGTTCAGTCGTTATTTGAATCTATATGAGCCAAATCTTAGAAAATAACTTCCAATTAACCCTGTAAAAAGCCCATTTGTTGGTAGACAGAAGGAAGGCTGAAACCCATGTATGACAAGACTGTAAATATTTCTACTCAGAAAATGAAATCAAGACAGAACTCCATTTGAGGAGACCATGCCAACTTAAAGAGAAGCTGAAATCTTGCAGTCTACTTATCAATGGTTTCCTAAATGGCCAAGGATAAACAGGAACGGCCTTTTCATGTGGCTTCTCTGATTAAAGCAAGGTCTACAAGTTGGCAGTGCCTCATCTGCAATCTTGAAGTTGAAGTGGAAGCTGGGGTTTCTTTTCCTTTCAAAAGTGCCCCCGCCCCTCGATACGTGGTCTATCAGGGTAGCTGGCATTCACATGCGAAATCGCTGGGCAGTAATCGGGAGTATGCTGGTCGTTATGGCAGGCATTAAGAGGGTGACTGCCAGGTCTTTGAACTACAAAAATAAATAGAGAATAGAAGTGTATTGTATTGGCCAAGCCTGAGGCTCAGTCATCTGTCTTGGAGTGTGCTCTGGTGAGAGTGTTTAACTTGGATTGCTTCCATCACATGTGGTAGCTGCAGAGAGAAAAGAGAGAGGAAAAGAACAATGTTAGGTGGTGTATTTAATAGCATGTTGGCTTACCAGTTCTCATGAAACCGTGACTTCTCTTTTTCTCCCAGCAGCCAGAGTTCACCCACTTTGTTCTGAAGGAGTGGATGTGTGCTTCAGAAAATGTGATTTTTTTTTCTTACCCCTGTATGCCCTTTTCCTTGTTTTCCAAAAGACTTAGACAGCAAGCACAGAGACTCCCCAGAACACTAACTAATAAAGGAAACTCTGGTAGCTCATGGGACAGCATTAGTTTGCATTGTATCATGAGAAGCCTTGATAGCCCCGAATTAATGGGTCTCTTTCACTCTAAACCTGAGTCTGGAATTTGTGGTAACTGAATGTTGTTTTTGTATAAATCATGGTCTTGTCTTTCTCTTCAAGGCCAGTATACTGCAAACTAAAACAATTGTAGGCTCAGCTCGCTCTTTTTATTCTTTTGAGTTTTCTTCAATAAGAAAGGAGGAGCGCCCTTTGCCACATAGGGCCTATTTTAGAAACTTGACTTTAGAAGGTACCTGTGGCTAGAGAAGGAGCAGAATCTCTGTAAAGGCGGGGGTATACTCAGCTGTTGTATATTAGGAGAAAAGGCCCATGTTCCCACAGTCAAATTATCCTGCTTTCTGTATTATGAAGGGGAGGATGCAGAAAATCGAGGATGAGCTTTACAAGTGATGTTCAAGTAAAAACCAAAAGCAGAGTTTTTCCCAGTTAAGCTTTACAGTCGCTCACACATTGTTTCCCTTAGATCGTACAGCACAAATTTTGTAGGCCTCGTGAAAGAGCGTAACATAAATATGTCAAGGCTTCCTGTACAAATGCATTCATCCCGCGATGCCACACAAGGGAGGCTCTGAGATTTTCCCAGGCAGATGGTGAGATAGATTCGGGAACGAAAATTTTAAAAATACCAAATTTAATGGGCCGTGGCTCAGAGGTAAGCAATTTTCATTTGCATTGTTTTATTTTTTCCTATTTTTACTCTAGGATGAGCAATTGTGTGAAAATCCATGTGATGAATTGTTTAAGCATTTTCTTGGGATGATAGTTAACCTCAATAATATTTGCCGTAACTTTCACAAAACATACGTTACTTTTCAGCTGGCATCATAAACCATTTTTACGATATTCTTTGAAAGAACACACAATATTGCACAACTGTGTTCTACATGTTTTAAAATCACTCCAGTGTACAGCCATATGGAATACTGTACAAATAGGATCGTTTTTTAAGTCATCCAATCAACAAAAATTTCCTACTGTGGCCCAGGCTTTTTCCTATGTCCTGGACATTTAATGATAAACACAGTAATGTGCCAGTATTCTTGAAATTATATGGTAGTTTAGATTGTGAAAAATCCTGATTAAAGTAAGCAACTAGAAATTATTCCATTAATATACACTGCAATTAAGTTTACCAAAATTGGAATCATGGTAAAGTTGAAAACCTGCTTTGGATTTTATTATATCGCTAAATGGTGCTTTGGGTAAATGAGTAATGCTCGTTATAATAAGCTAAAGTAATCAGATTCTTTATGAAAATAAAATCAGGTCACAAAATATTTTTAAATCTGGAAAGTTATGTATTTTTTACTTCTTTTATTCTTAAGTTGGGTATTTTGTTCAGAAACTCAGTCCACTTATACAAAAATCACTTTCAAATTTCTTGATATACATAACTCCTAATATAGAGCCTTATTCATAACAGTATCATTCAAATCCAGTTATTCCTAGGAACAAGACTGACATTTTGGAAAATCAGAATGGTTTATTGTACTAGTAATTAAAAAGTTATGATTCATCTTTAATGTATATAAGCGTTTCATCTGAGAGTAAATTGATAAATTGCAAGGTTGATATTTGAACACTAGGCTCGACACAGAAGCATTTTTATTCACTGCTAAAAGTCGGCCTTATTAGAACTTCTAATTTGCTTAGCTTTTAAGAGCTATATGTCCGAGAGTGCACAAAGGAAGCCTCTCACCGCGATTTGCTATCAAGAAGATATCCCCTACTGCACACTGCATCAGCCAGAGTTGTTCATTAGGACTGAACTTCAGTATTGATTTGGGAAACAATATCACCCAAACAAAGGAGACACATATGTAGCCATAGTTCTTACTAAAGGGCTTTAACATAAATCATATGCTATTTTCAAATCATATATAAGTGAGTAGACTCCATAGTCTACTGTCATTAATACATAATTTTATCATTATAATCATGGGTATTTATTTCACCATGCAGGATCAAGTTCTGTATTTATATATTCACAACATCATTCTCATCAACACCTTAAATTCAGAATTATTTTTGTCCATTCTCTCAAATGATTTGTAGAACTTTCCCTTTATTGTTAATTAAGCAGGAGCAGATAGGAGAAAATAAAAATGGCAGTAACAGCAGCATCTGTGTGCCAATATATCCCTGTCGCCAAAAGACCAAAACCAAAACATAAAAAATAACCCTAACGAAAGCTTTTCTTTTGTGAGGCTCAACAGACAGATAAAATTGTTCAGGGACCCTCAGACCAGCTTCCTCAGAAGTCACATATCTGCACCCTTTTCAATGTGTTTAAAGTTTTGCTAGCTTTAAAGTCTCCACATACCCATTGGAAATGTGGAAGAACCTTATTTTTGCTGGATTTCAGTCACTAAAACCAATTTTAAATGGATCCCATTGTGAACAGTAGAAAGTTCAGAGGGGCTTGTTTTTCCATAAATGACAATTTTGCACCCAAGAATTTTTTTTAATTTTCTCTGTTGTAGAAGTTGGACAAGTAACTAGAAGGTTGATTAATATATATATGATGCCTAATTTTGGTAAGTTAGGTTCCACAAGTGAATGACTTGGAAAATTGAAAAGAGACATTATTTAGAGTTCTGGAACAAAAATATAATGTCTTAATAGACAAAGCATGGTGGTATAAGAAAAGATTTCCAAAATGTTGAAAGAGACAAAAGAAACTATTGGCTCTTCACTGGATGCAGAGCCGTTATTTCCTAGGGACAAAGTAGTTTTATGGCTCTCTATGGACTGTCAATCTGAGCGTTCTATTCTGGCAAATGTGCGCATAGTTTCTATCCTGTGGAAAAGATAACCCCAAAGGTTATTGTTCATTGTTCTGTTGGACATTAGCCAGTGTTGTATATAACCAACAATCATGCCCGAGCACTCCTTTATTAAATAGTTTATAAGTATTTTGTTTATCAAATATTTTTAAAGTAGTTTTATCAACTCACTAAGTCACTGAGTTGTTAACAAGTTCAGTAAAAGTCTTTGGGAGATGTTCACTTTGGGTTTTTCTGTTATGATTTCACCTTTTGTGAAATATTATTTGAATACTGGTAAGATGGTGAAAATTTATTTAGATGTTAGAGTCATCAAGAGCTCAGCAAAATAAATAGCACTTTTAATCATTGTGTTGGTAATGAACCCTCCCAGATATTATACTGAGAATTGATTTCATCATTTAAGAATTGCAGACTCTTATTTAGCTGATAAAATATACGTTATGTATTAAATATGTGCTTCCTCTTATACCTGGACACTGTGGAGACGATGCTTTGAGATTGCTCTGAGACTCAAACCAATGGAAGTCAGCTCCAAGTTGTGTATTTATTTATTTATTTATTTATTTATTTATTTATTTATTTATTTTTGGTGGTACTGGGGGTGGAAACAGGGTCTCACTAAGTTGCTGAAAGCCTCACTAAGTAGCTGGCTTCGAACTCGTGCGATCCTCTTGTCTCAGCCTCCCAAGTGCAGGGATTACAAAGCGTGCGCCACCACACCCAACTCAAGTTCAGTGTATTTAAACTGTGCTGTTTATTTTAATATATACATGTTGTGTGATATATCGGGGTTCTTTTTGTATTTAAAAATGGAAAGAAAACAACAGTAGATAACTTTGGGAAGCAGGTTACTTCTCTCTGTTGTATGAATATTATCACCTCACTTTCCTTTCTCTGATCCACTGAACTCTAAGACAAGGAGCAGAAGAGGAAGCTTTCTAGGGTGTCGTCACTGTCTGTGGGTGGGTCATCGCTCATTGTATATTGGCATCGGTTGCAACCTGACCCTATCTAGTGACTCTGCTGCTCTGAATGTCAACCCTACTCCACTTTCTTTCTATAGAAAGGGCTAAGAAGTATCTGTGTTCATTGCTAAGCCCCGGATGTAAAAGATTTTTCTGTATACATGATTAAAAGGGTTGCCTTAAAAAAAACAGTACTTCAATGAATCATGTTCTCTGCAGTTTTAACAATTGGGAAGTGAATGTTCAAAGAGTCAAGAGTATATGCAGTCTGTGAGCCTATGGATACAAAAGACGACCAACATCCTCCAGGAGGATCCCAGGGACCAGGGCAGGACAGGCTCCTCATCTGTCTCTTGTATGTTATGTTTTAATGGCTGTGTGACATTCACCCACAGTGGTTTTGTATGATACCATGTGCTGGCATGAAGGAGGGAAAATTGCCAAACCTAATGTGATACCTAAGCCGCAGGCCTCCTAAATCATAACCATTTGTTTACCAAATATTTTTGAAGTAGTGTTAGCAACTCACTAGGTCACTGAGTGTTTAATAAGTAAATTTCCTTGAGAGATGTTCACTTGGTGTTTGCCAGCTAGTCTAGTTATGATTTCCCCTTCTCGGAGATTGCATTTGAAAACTGGTGAGATGGTGAAAAATGATTCAGATATTCAACTCCAGAGCTCAAAGAACATAGCACTTTTATCTATTGGGTTAGTAACAAATGTGTTAGTAATGAATGGCAAATAGGCCTACCAGAAAGAATTTACAAACTGAACCCAGGTTTTCCATGACAGTCTATACAAAGAAGAGCTTTCTGTGCCTTCTACCCCCCAGAAGATGTCTGATTCTCATGTACAAATCCCAAGGCAATTATTACCCAGGTGAAATAAAATATAAGCCTTTTATATCGGTCCCACTAAGTATTCCCTTTAATACATATTTCTCCTGTGTAATAAATTTTAATTGATTTTTGCAGTCTTAGAATATATTTATGTTTTCCATCTAGAGAACAATATAAAAGATAAATTATTTACAAACTCCACAGTCATTTAGAAAATTATTTTAAACTTGGGACCATATGCTCTCATCTCTAATTAGTTATTCAAAAAGATCATTTGTACCTCACCGGTTTGCTTTATTCAGAATAAGACAAAGGTACTTTTAGTCTTGCTCTAATACTTTGCTTCAAGAGATGAAACATGATGAAATTTATAGAATACTTTTATGAAATTTAGGAAATAATTTGATAAAAATTATGAAATACTGTGTGTGTGTGTCTGTGTGTATATGTGTGTGTATTTATGTGTGTGTGAGACTGGGGATTGAACTAAACAATTACTTTTGAACTATATTATCAGCTCTTTTATTATTTTTTTTAGAATTTTATCCTTTACTATTTTCTGTTTGGCTCAATAACATTTAGATGCATGATTTTATGTTTATTTACATTTCATCCATTTATATCAATAAACCTTGAGCAGAGTTGAGGTCTCTTTCTGCTGATTTTTTTTCTTTTTTTTAATTTTTATTGGTGCATTATATTCATACATCATATTGCGGTAAAAAACTTATGTGTACAGACATGCACACATCACTAATTTAACCGCTACCCAATTCCCACCCCATTCCCTCCCCGTCCCTCCTTCCTTTGCTCGGCTTACTGATTGACTTTGATATGTTTAAGTACATTGTGTGTTTTAGAGATTTTCCTCTTCCCCCCTCCTTTTTCCTCCTTTAGGTTGCCTTGTTTGCTTCTCTATAGGATTTCCTTTTTCATCTAGAGTTCCTCCTATGACCCATTTCTCCATAACTCTCACATATTAGGGAAAGCATCTGATTTCTTATTTTTGTGACTGACTAATCTCACTTAGCATAATGTCCTCCAGTTCCATCCATTTCCCTGAAAATGATGTAATTGAGTTATTTTTTGATGGCTGAGTAAAATTCCATTGTGTACATATCCCACAGTTTTGTAATCCATTCATCTGTTGATGGACATCTTGGCTGGTTCCATAGTTTGGCTGTGGTGAATTGTGCAGCTATGAACACAGATACACATGCATTAGTTTGGTGGTTTGGTTTCTTTTCTTTTGGGTAGATACCCAGAAGTGGTATTGCTGGATCAAATGGTAGATTTGTTCCCATTCTTCTGAGGATTCTCCATACTAGTTTCCAAAGTGGTTGCACTAATTTGCAATCCCACCAGCAATGTTTTAAAGTTCCCACTTCTCCACATCCTCGCCAGCATCTGTTGCTTGTGTTTTGAATGATTGCCATTCTAGTTGAAGTTAGGTGAAATCTCAGGGTAGTTTTGATTTGCATCTCTCTGATTGCCAGTGATGTTGAGCATTTTTTTGTGCATTTATTGGCCATTTGAATTTCTTCTTTTGTGAAGTGTCTATTTAGTTCACTTGCCCATTTTTTTTTATTGGTGCATTATATTCATACAACTTATTGGGGTAAAAAACTTGTGTGTACAAACATGTACTCATCGCTGATTTAACCCCTACCCAAATACCATCCCATTCCCTCCTCGTCCCTCCCTTCCTTGGTTGGCTTAGTGATTGACTTCGATATGTTTAAGTACATTGTGTGCTTTAGAGATTTTTCTCTTCCCCCTCCTTTCTCTTCCTTTAGGTTATCTTGTTTGCTCCTCTTTTCACCCTAACTCTCACATATTAGGGAAAGCATCTGATGTCTTATTTTTTGTGACTGACTAATCTCACTTAGCATAATGCCCTCCATTTTTTTTATTGGATGCCTTTAAATAGGGTCTTGCTAGGTTGCTAAGAGTCTTGTTAATTGATAAGGCTGGTTTCAAGCCTGTGATGCTCCTGTTTCATCCTTCCACGTACTGGATTACAGGCATGTGTCACCATGCTGGGCTTTGATAATACTTCTATAGTGCTTTCTT
The DNA here is from genome assembly GCF_963383645.1 of Muscardinus avellanarius. NCBI lineage: Eukaryota > Metazoa > Chordata > Mammalia > Rodentia > Gliridae > Muscardinus > Muscardinus avellanarius. The sequence continues at coordinate 4,224,000 of NC_137791.1, read as the reverse complement.
GATTCTATCTCTTTTCCTTCCTTCCTTCCTTCATTCCTTCGTTCCTTCCTTCCTTCTGTTCTTCCTGATTCTGGGGATTGAACCAAGGGACATTTTACTTCCGAACTTCACTTCCAGTCCTATTATATTTTTTATTTCAAAGCAGGCTCTTGGTAAGTTACTGCATGCTGCTGGCTGCCAATGTGCAATCTTTCTGTCTCAGGATCTCAAGTATTGGGTTTCAGGTGTGTACCACCACTCCTGGCTATTATGGTAATTCTCTTAAGTGAACCTTGATATAATATACATTATAATTATTATGCAATATCAACTGGATATCATATATTAACATGATAAATTTATCACTCTTTGTCGTACCTATAGAGAAAACGAAAGGAAAATCAGAACCTATATATTTGTTTTAGAAGGACTCAGGTTTTATTTATGATTGTATTATTGATTTGTTTGTTTTGTTTTGTTTTGTGGTCTGTGGATTAAACAGCTTTTTCCTACTGCATTTTCTGGATATTTTAACATACTGGAAAAGCACAGCTTATATGAATGCAAGGAAATATCCAAAAAAGAACGAGCTTGAGAAGGTGGTGGAATGTTCTAGTGCTGTCTAAAGCCTTCCATCTACAGAGCCACTCACTCAACCTCCAGACATCAACACGCTCCACACTCAGGCAGGGCTGTGCTTGACAATACCTTCAGTGCTCTAGACAAAATGTGTCTGCCCACAAAACAGCCCTGTCTAGTCTCCACACAGAAGACTCTCTGATCCCTGAGGCATTCCTTACTGGAATGCCCTTCCTCTCTCATAAAAAAAACAGTTGGCAAAATTGCCAAGTTTTCCCACTAAAAGCAAATTCAGGAGTTGGCATAGTTGACCAGGCCTACAACATCTTGGTTGATAATATTCACCCACACATGACCTGATGCTCAGTTAGTGACTCCACAGCTTTAAGCTGTGCAAAATTCATGGGTTAATGGTTAATACTGTGGCAGACCCTGTGATTAACCCTATTATCTCAGGATAGAAAGAAGGGCCAAGAATATGTGTTATTGGAATCCCAAGTGAATCTGATGAAATGGGTTTTTGAAAGACCATCTTTTGAAAACATTTCCATAGATGTAATGCAACGTTTTACAGTTACTATGGTGCTGTGGGCTCTTTTCCTCAATTCAAATAGATAAATTGAATTGGGAAATTAACACTAATAGCTTGGTTGAGTTTGAACAATCCTTCATTGCAAAGTCAACAGAAAATAGAAAGGAAAGAGAAGCCAAGCAGTGTGCCTGGCAGACACGCTGGAGAGCTCGAAATAGAACTCTTCCCCCTCTCTTTGTCCCTGGCTTTTAAATACAGATTTTATATTAGTATGCTTTTATCAGCATTGCCAAGTTAACAGGCTAGCGACTTATTTCTTAGGCAGATGATGTCTCCTTTGCCTCTTTGTCTCTGGCCAGTGCACTTACTAAATTCAGGGGTAATTAATCTACCTTGCTTTTACCTCTGTTGTATTGGGCTATATTGGTTGCTCAACAACTATGGGAAATTTGAAGCATCACACAGAGTTTACCCTTTCAGGTCCCCAAAATAGGAGAAAAATAGAAGTACAAATTACAACCAGTGTACCTGTGCAACCTCTAAGAGCAAAGCATAAGACTTTTGCTATCTTTATGGCTCTGAAATGTGCCAGGCAGAGTCACGGTGCTCTTAAGAATTTTCATTCGTCTCTGTGTATTTTTTTTTTTTCTTGGTGGTACTGGGGATGGAACACTTCTGCTTCCCGGCTACACTCCCAGACCTATTTTATGTTTTTTTTTTTTTTTAATTTGAAAACAGGGTCTCTTAAGTCAGCCAGGCTGGCTTTGAACCTGCGCAATCCTCCTGTCCCCACCTCCCAAACGCGGAGATTACAAGTGTGTGCCACCATGCCCGGCATCTCTGTGTATTTTCAAGGCTAAAGATTTTACAAAGGGTAAACATTAGGACAAAGTACAGAGGGAAGGGGTAGCTCTGAAGAATAACAGGCAAAGCTACAACCTTGCCCTGCCTGAGTGCCTCTCCAGCACCCAGACTCTGACTTGCCTTTTAGATTTTTATTGGAAATCAATACCAGAACAATTTTCAAATACCTGCACACAGCCCATTCCACAGATTACAGAGCTGCAAGGCAAATGTTTTTTGTAGTCTGGTAATAAACACAGATGATCTAGCTCTAAAGTTCATACTGTGGGTCCAGTGATCTGACCACTTATACAAAATTACCTATTTTGACCAAATAAATTTGGTTACACTTGTGAGTAAATCAAAAAATGTGACCAGCTGAGTTTTGGTCAATTGTTGGATGTTAAGGTTTGTTTTATGTTATTTTTAGTGTACTTTTATTGGTGTATTATAATTATACATCATAAATATTTGGGAGAAACTCCAAAAGCTACATAGTAAACTATGATTACTAAATAATATTGATTCTCTAAAAGCAAAGTAAAAATAATTAGAACTCTTAATAAGGTTCAGAATGATAGGGATATACATGCAGACAACACTTGGTGAGTTTCACACTCCACTCCTTCCCCTTCTGACACATGATATTGAGATTGACAATTTTGCATATGTACACAGCAGTATAGGAAATGTTTCTTTTATCAGACCACCCCACAGACACCTCTTTTGCTTGCTCCATTAAGGTTTTTCCTTCTTTATCTGGAGTCCCTTTCATTTTCCATTTTCTCTCTAGATTTCACATATGACAGAAAACATCTGACCCTTCACTTTCTGTGGGTGATTAATTTTACTTAGCCTAATAGTCTGTAGCTCCATCCATTTTCCTTCAAATCACATAATTTATTCTTCTTAACGACTGAGTAAAAATATACTGTGTGTATATCTCACAGTTTCATATATTAATCGGTTAATGGACACTTCAGCTGGTTCCATGACTCCAGCTATTGTGAATTGTGCCACTAAATAATAGTGTAGGTAGCCAGAAGGAAGGGGTGACTGGGTGTTGTGTTGAACTCAATGGTAATTTTTATTAGTTCAAGTAAAGCAGCTTTGTGTTCATACATCATGTGCACACACACACACACACTCACACACACTCACAAATGGAAGCAAACCATAAAGTGGCCACAAGCAAAGCAATATAAAAATAGCTATGGATCAAGTAAGGAAAACTTAACAAATTGCATTTTTTCTTCTCCAAATTTTCCTTAACCGTGGACATATTTTACCACCCCCACACTATGAAATTTAGAGCTCCTGCTTTGTAAATATTATTTCAAATTGTTTGTATGCCTTGAGATCTTCGAGGGGAAAAATTAAGACTATTTTAACCACAAACCAAAGAGAATCATATTTTTGGTGAAGCTTGTCTTAAATTATAAAAGCAATCAGGATCTTAGAAATGAAAAAAATCATTTATTCAGGCCCAGGTGTGCTTTCTTCTGTAGGTTTCTTGGGTCAACAGGTTGGTGGAACCAGTCCTGGATGCCTGGTTTTAGACTGGAGTGCCTGGGCCCAACAGAGCCTCTAAAGGTTTAACAAGCTCTTCTGAGCTAAAATAAATGTACGTGGTCCTAGAGTATATACCATTATATTTCACTTTTGTGTCTAAGCCTGAAAATACACAACTTTAAAGGTATAAAAATGAACTCTTCTACTTTATGAAGTTTGGGTTTTGTGATTGTTCTTGCTCTAATTAGATAAGCACCTTTAAGAAGTGATTTACAATCTGGGTGTGGTGGCACATGCCTGTAATATTAGTACTTGAAAGGCTAAGATAGGAGAATGGCAGGTTCGGGCCAACCATAGCAACTTAGCTAGACTCAGTTTCAAAATAATTTAAAAAAAAATCAGGCTGGAGATGTATCTGAGATGTAGTGTCCCTACATTCAATCTCCAATACCACTGGAAAAACAAAATTCCATTTATTAGTAACTTTCTTTTGAAAAATACAAAAATAGTGCATTTTGGAAAATATTTTCTCTATAATATCACTTATGTTGACTTTTTACACTTGTAATATTTATTTTTGTCAATATTTAATACAAATTTAGCATGAGTCCAACTTGGTTCATTTTTTTAACCTTGGTTATACATATTCTTAGATCATAAATTGAGCTTAGCGAGAATATCTTGGAGAAATTAGAAGAAGCATACTTGTCTTCTTTTATTTACTGGGCTACCAAGATAGGCTGTTGGGGGTTTGCAAAATAGATTTACCAGTCGTCAGGCCTCTACAGTCAACTCTTTATTTGATCTTTTTAATCACTTTTAGAGGAAAGTATTGAGGAAAACTTCAATTGGTTGATCATTGATTAGTATGATTCTTAATTAATTAAAATAAAAATTGATTTCAAGACCTGGGCATGGTAGCGCACACTTGTAATCCCAGTAATTGGGAGGCTGAGACAGGATGATCACAGGTTCGCAGTCAGCCTCAGCTACTTAGTGAGGCCCTCTGCAACTTAGTGAGACCCTGTTTCAAAATAAAGAGTATAAAATAGGGTTAGGGAGATAGCTCAGAGCTAGAATGCCCCTCCACTCAATCCCTAGTACCATAGACACACACACAAAATTGATTTCAAATTATAACCTTCCTAGACCACATTAAATTTGCCTTGATACACTTTACGTTTATTCTGTAGATTATTTCCATGCTTTTGGTTATATGTGGGGTGTGTGTGTGTGTGTGTGTGTGTGTGTGTGTGTGTGTGTTTTCCTTTTGGCCATATTCCATTTTAATTTACAACTTGGGGCAATGGCCTACAGCGTGGTCCCAGAGTGTGTACATTTCCTTTCAGATGATAATCTGCTCGAAAGTTAGAGTGGTTTTACGTATGGTGTGAGGAGAACGATGTTTATAATCACACATTTTATTGTCCTGTAAATGTTCTTTTAGCATGCTGTATTTTTTAACATCAGTTTCTTGCATAGAACTGGATTAGGTTTAAATGTAAACTGCATTTTATCAGAGCCAAGAAAAGAATGGATTAAATGATAAGCATTGTGTCTGGGTGGACTGGAGAGAATTGCAAGTAATTTGCAAGCAGTCTTGGTGAAATCGGGAACAAAGAGAGAGAAGACATGAACTCATGTAGCACTTGTGTGGGTCATTCAGAAAGTACAAAGCGGTTCTCAATTACTCCGATATGTGGGGGCGTCTTCTCTACTTTAGTTACTAACTCAAGAATATTGTTTTCTGTCAGCTAGTTGATGGAGTGAACGCCTGCATTTCCAGAACTTGGGAGACTAAGACAGGAGGATTGCAGGCTCTGGGCAGCCTTCGCTCCTTAGTGAGACCTCGTTTCAAAATAAAATATAAAATTGGGAGAGGGATTGAGCTTGGAGGCAGATGCCTCTGGAATCAATCCTCAGTACCCTCCCCCTCAATATGTTATTTTCTGTCTTTGACAACATTATGTTTTTGTTTTTCTATTTTACATGACCTTTTTTAAAAAAAATCATGTTTGTTAAAATTTTATTTAATTTTCTCAATCTCATATATCAATTAAACTGTTTTACTTGATGAAAAATCCTAGACCCTCCTCAGAAACACTCCCGTCACTCATTCTTCCCAGAGCAGGTGCTTTCAATTATGTGAGTCATTATTCATTCCTACCTCTTTGGGCTCTGACTTCCTTTACCATCCCATCCAATAGACGTATTTTCTCGTTATTCTTCAATGTGGTTATAGTTCTGGTTAGGTTAGTAGTCTGCACGAATAATATTAAGACTATGAAATCTTTACTTAGACCTAAGCAAAAAAGACTATTATTATTCTTTATTTCTCTAACAATTTATTGCTTTCCCAGGAGTTACTTTTTACCTTATTTTTTATTGACCCAGTTTCTTACATACTATAAGTTGCCATTTTCTCCAACTCTTCCTCCAGAAATAAACTATTTTTAAAAACGTATTCCAATCAAGTGTCCCATGAAAACATCTTGTATGGCTCCCTCTTCCGGAGGCTTCTGACTTGCTCTGGTTTGGGTCTTTGACCCTCTAGATTTTTCTTTTCTATTACCTTAGGCTTCTCTTTACTTCTTTTTATTTTCTGCCTAGCCCCCATAGCTTTAATTACTTAACTCTTTTGAACAAATTTTTTCCAGTACTGGGGATTGAACCCAGGGGCATTTCTACTTGTGAGCTACACCCCCAGCCCTATTTTTTATTCTTTATTTTGAAACAGGGTCTCACTAATTGTGGAGTAGCCGAGGCTGGCTGCAATCTTCTGGCCTGCAATCTTCCTGTTTCAGCCTCCCAAGTACTGGGATTACAATTGTGTGCCACCACACCCAGCTTGTTTTAAGCATTTTTAAGCCTATTTACCAGTAGCTATTTTGAGAATAACTGCATGCATGTAAATTGTTTTTTAACACTTTGCGTGTCAAAACATCTATAATTACATTTAGGTGATGATTCTCTTAGTCGTTGAATACTTGCGTACATTTTCTCCTCCGCCTCCTCCTTCTCCTCCTTCTCCTCCTCCTTCTCTTCCTCTTCCTTTCTTCTTTTTTGGACTATTTGCAGTGTCTTACACCTTCAGATATGTGTAATTCTTTGTATAAAACTTTTTGTATCTTTCCCTTCTGATGATCATGTTGGTCTCCTTGGTAACAATGTGCAGCTACCTTTTTCGCCCATGGTCTTGGCACTAGGCAGGTCTTGTTCCTACAGAAAACAGTCCCTTCACTCCAGTAACAATTACTCTAATTATTTTGTTGCCCCATTTTTTTCTGTTTTCTTACAGAACTGTTTTGTTCATGGCTCAGACTACAGACTTGGCCCTCTGAGATTTCTATTCTTTTCTCCTGGTGTCCATACATTTCTGTTATTTTGCTTGTTTCTTTGGTTGGTTGTTTTGTGTTCTGCTTTGAGGACAAACTTGATTTAAATATCCAGACAACGTATGGAGTTTCCATTTCTGTTGTATACTGTTCATTTCCAAAAGTTCTTACTGTTCCCTGAATCTCTTTGCCTCCCATCTTGGTCCTCTTACAGGGACATCTCTTTCTTTTGTCTCTTGAGTGTATTAATGACATTTATAATTTTTCCTAAAAATTTTCTTTTGATCAGCTGGTTTCATGTTGCAGACCTCCTCTGATGTTTCTTGATGAGGGTAGTCTGCCTGTTTTAAAAATGGCTTATTTGCATCTGATTTGACACGTGTTCTGTATAAGAGTTTGAACTGTGGGCCTACAGCTGACCAGTGTTTATAGCCCATCCTAAGAGTCAGCTCACTCCCTGCATCCAGAAGCTGCTTCCTCAGCATCTGCAAGTCTTCAGTGACCTGCAGAACCCGGGAGAGAATTATCCAATCTCCTGATTACAAGGACAGAATTTTATTACGCGCTCTCTGTTTTAAGAATTGATATGAGCAGAGATCGGAGCAGGATGGAGTGGGTTCCAATGTTATGGAGAACTTTAGTTTCACATTTTATGTGCTACATTTCCATTTTTATTCTGAAAACTCTCAACCTTGAAGTGACCTTTTTCTTTCCCCAGAAAGATGACCATCCAAAGCTCTATAAAGCTTGAGATTCCAAGATTCCTATTATGTAGATATTCAAAGGCCCCAGAAAAAGTATCTTTGTGAGAATGGGAGGATGGGGAGCCATAGTCATTTTCCTCCCATTAGAGACTCTAAGTACTTGTTTCATACATATACTGTATGTTTGCAGCTTCTTTTCAAAATGGCACATGCACTCCATCTGCCAACAGGGGAGCGCATGGACCCGGCACTGCCCTCCTCTGTTCTGGCTGGTGTTGTCTGCTGCTGCTGCCCTGTGCTGTGTTATATTCTGATTTCTACATGGTTCCTTGTAGGCATCATGACATCCTGAAATTCCCATTGTGGCTCTCCTGCACAGCTTATTTTAGATAGAAAAAAAAATAAAATTAAAGAAAAAGGGTTGCTACCTAGCTTTCTAAATGTGTTGGTAAGAAATACTAAGGCACCGAAGGAGGAATGGTAATGTCTTCACAAAAGGGTCAGAACTTCTAAACTAGGAGGAAGATTGGGTTGAATTTTAACAAGTAAGATTCATTCCTTTTCAAAGCAGCAGTTTTCCCTTAAGTACAATTTGCTAAACGGCAACATTAACAATTTTCAACTGACTAAGATTATTTTAACTGAATAAATACCTGTAGATTTGTACATAAACAGTAGAGCTTTTAAACTAAAGTTATTTTGATGAAAACATGGAACATAGACATATATTAAAATGTTTTGGACAGGGCACAGTGCTGTACTCCCTGGGAGGCTGAGCCAAGAGGATCATGGGACGATTGAGACTCGCCTTAGTCATTTTGCAGGATCCTAAGCAATTTACCAAGATCCTGTTTCAAGATAAAAAATAAAAGGAGGCGGGGATGTAGTACAGAGGTGGAATGCCCTTAGGTCCAATCTCCAACACCGTAACACACACACACACACACACACACACACACACACACACACACACACATTGGGACATTTAACTTTATGCTAATGCAAATACCAATGCTAGTCACTGGCATTGTTGAACACTCCATAGATACTTGGTATTAATGAGAATGAACCAAGACCATCAATGCCTCCTATGCTATGACTCTCTTTTTCCCATCCTGGGTAACCTCCGATTTTTCTAGCTTTAATTATTCCTTTGATATATCACTTTTATATTGCCCAATTTAAACAACCCTAATAATATTTTTTGGCTAAATTAAAAATCTCTTCTAACCAAAGGGACTATTCCAAACAGGCAATAACTAGTATGATCTAGGAAGGAAAAACACTGGTAGCTAAAGGCCACCCAATCAGGAGAGCTGCCATGTCCACACCCACCAGGACTTCTTCAGTGTGAACCTGCCAAAGCCCAGGCCAGACTCTAGCTTCATGAGATGCTGCAGCTATTAAAGGGATGTAGATGTCGAGATTCTATTGGGAAGATACATGAGAATTTGATCTCTATTTTACATATACATATATATTTTACTTTTCACAAAATGGATCATTTTCATCAAAATATCATCAATTACAATAAAATTAAGGGCACTGAAAGCTTCCTTCAAAGCTTTTTTATGTGAATTAAGAAGTCTATAATATGCAACCTCCAGAAATAAGACCTGCTAATTCTGCCATGAAAACAATCTTCTTGCAACTCTCCTCAAGAGAGCAGGTGCCCAGGCCATCGCCCTCTTCCATGGAAGTCTCCACTGGCTATAGCCCCTGGCAATGGCTGGCGGTCTGGAATGCCCTGCAGCTGGGCTTAAGTCAGACTTTCCCTTTTTTGAATGCTATAATCCCTTCAACACTGCATAAAATATGTTTCCAATATTTATCTGGATAAAAATGTGCTGAATGTTGCAACAGTTTAATTCTGAAGTTTGTCACACAGGAAATCTACATCTTTTTTTTTTTTTTTACATAACCTACTGTAATCCCTTTCTCTCTGGCTCTTCAAGAACAGTCAGTAAAAGCCATCACTCTAAGGCAGGTAAAGGCCCATGCATAGCACTGCAGCCAAACACCAGGGCACCTTGCTTGACTTCAGGGATTGCAACCACCTCTTGGAGAAGGGGTTGTGCATCCAAAGTGAAAGTCATGTGCTAGAATGTAATAAATGGCTCTGGACTGGTTCTACCCTGCGGAATCCAAATCCTGACAAGCTTGAAGTAGAAATCATTTGTTACCATGTCACATATTTTATTAACTTCCCTATAGGGGTATGCACACCACTGTTAGCTAATATGTTGGATGGTGTCTAAGGCAAAGCACTGATAATGGAATTAAGATGTTGAGGTTGCAGACCAAAGTTTGCATTACATAGTATTAGCCCCACATGTCCCTGAAAATCTCTTCTGGACTCAATTTTACTTATAAGAAAATAAGAGTGGGTGTAGGTGTAGTAGATGACATCTCTTAACTCTCAGTTCTAGGGCTATTTTTATTAAAAACCTCATAGATGGGGAGGATCACACACCTCTAAACCCAGTTGCTCCCTAGATGCTGACGCGGGTCAAGAAGTTCCAGGCCACATCTCATAAGCAAGCAAATTAAAAAGGAAACAATAACACCGTTATAGATATAAAATATTCAAGTAAGAAGACCTTGTGATTGATTAAAATAACAGCAATGCTTCTACTAAAATGCAACATTTACATCTTAGAGTTACATGTGAGAAGGTTAAGACTAAAGTCAAATATTGCAGTTATAATACTAAGTCTGCAATGTGCATGACATCAAATCAGAAAAACACACAATACACACTTTTGTCAAGACTGAATTTTCCTCTTGATATGTGGGAGAGTGAAATTGTATTAGAGTGACAGATTCTTAATTTAAAAATCAAATCCCAGCTTAGTTGTTTGAATCCATAGAATTTCTAGTTTTTCAAAAGCATGAAATTGATATTAAGTGAAAAGAGAGGAGGGGATAAAATATCTTAATTTGCTGTAAAGTCACTCAGTTAGCCCAATTTAATCTAGGTGATTAGATTTCCTAAGAAGTGTGGAAAATGCAAATAAATACTTACTGGGAATATTCTCGGTCAGTGTTCTATGTGACACACTACCCCTACCCCAAATCAAGATTCTTGTCATTAGCCACAAACCATGAACAGACGATTGTGATATTTGTTGAGAATATATTGAGATGCTGCATACTTTTGCAGACCAAATTCTTTAACAACCATCATTGAACTTGAGAAATTTCCCTAAGAAACTACAAGCAACTCACTTAGATTCCACTTGTGAGTGTGGGTGAGGTCATGCACAACTTGCCCTGCCGCGCCTAGCTTATTACACTAAACATAGTGACCTGTGGTTCCATTCTTCTTTTCCCAAGTCACAGGATTTCATCCTTTCTATGGCTGAATAGTACTCTACTGCATACATGTACAGGCTGACTTCATTCACCATCAGTGAACAGACACTTGGACTGTTCTTATCTCTGGGCTATTGTGAATGGCACTGGAATAAACCTAAGAGTGCAGATTTCTCTTATACTTAGCATCATATGCTACTCCATTAAGATGTATAAGTTTCATATTTTATGTGTCAGTTAAAAGTAAATTTAATTAATAATTCAGTGAATAACAGATTTAACAAATACTGATAATTAGTAATAATTCCAGCTGATATGATCGTTCTGCCTCACCAGCCTAAATCTTTGAAAAGCTTTCTCAAGCTACAGAGAATTGAGCGCATTTTTAGCATGCGACCCCAGGCTGACATGGCCTGATTTCTTTCCTCCCTCCCGATTTTGCATTTGCAAACCCAATCCTTTGCTCTCCATTTTATGTTATTCCAGAATATGCTACATACTTCCCGTTTTTATTTCCTAATATTTGCTTACTATCTACCTTTAATACCTATAGCTATCTCTCTAAAACCCCAATTCTGAATAGAATTCCATTGTGTGTATTTCCCATAGTTTTGATATCCATTCATCTGTTGATGGTGATCTGGGTTGGTTCCATATTTTGGCTATTACAATGGAATTCTATTCAGCCATAAAGAAGAACAAAATTATATCATTTGAAAGAAGATGGAAAGCCCTGGAGAACATTATGTTAAGTGAGATCAGCCAAGCACAGAAGAAGAAGATACATATGTTTCCTCTAATATGCCCAAACTAGGAAACACAAAAAATACCAGAGGGACTTCAGATATTGAAGGGGAAATACTAGCTAAGTTTGGATGGTAAGATAGGAGAGGAGGAAGGCCGGTCTTGATTAATAAGGGTCTACACTTGAACATGTGTAAAATTATGAATAAGACATGGTTAACCTGGACAACCATTGGTGGGAGGGGGGAAGGAAAAATGGGGGCGGGGGGGGGAGAGGGCACCAAATATAGTGTAAATGTATACTATTTATGTTCAATAAAAAAATTGTTATAAAAAATAAAATAAATAAAATAAAACCCCAATTCTACCTTTTATATTAATTTGTACCCAGTTCTCTCAAAAGGAAGAACTCTACGATTAGAAAAACAATTTTATTTTGTTTGTATGTTTCAAAGCTCTTACCAAATTTTTATTGATCCTAAAATATATTTATTTTGTTAATAGGCGCTAAGCGTCTTGAGGTCTATATTTATATTTTTACTTAAAAAATTATAACATCATTTGGACGTGGTAATGAACACTTGTAATCCCAGTGCTTGGGAGGTTGAGACAGGAGGATCGCACAGGTTTGAAGCCAGCCTCAGCTACTTAGTGAGGCTCTCAGAAACTTAGTGAGACCCTGTTCCAAATAAAATATAAAATAGGTCTGGGAGCATAGCCCGGAGGTAGAAAAGCCCCTGGGTTCCACCCCCAGTATCACAAAAAACAAATTATAATATCTTTATTGAGCTACTACAACTTTTTTTGTTTGTGTATGACACTGGGGATGGAACCCAGGGGCATTCTGCCTTCAAGTGACACCGCCAGCTCTATTTTTTATTCTTTATTTTGAAACAGGGTCTCACTGAGCTGCAGAGGCTCTCATTAAGTAGTTGAGGCTGTCTGTGAACTACAATCCTCCTGTCCCAGCCTCCTGAATGCTGGGATTACAAGGGTGGGCCACCACGCCCGACTTATTAATCACATCTTCACAGACCAAACAATGCACGCATCTGAGGTGTAATATTTGCTAGTCTTTAATGTATTCTGAGCTGTACAACTACTAAAATGTTGTCAACAGGCGAAAACCAAACCTAACAGCCATCATCAGCCACAATTATTTCTTTCCCGACACTCCCAGTCTTAACACTAACTAGTTCACTTTCAATCTCTTTAAATTTGACTATTCTGTTTATGTTTTAGATATGCAAAATTGTACAGTATATGGTGCCTTGTGACTGACTGCATTTGCTCAGTGTCATTTTTTTAAGGTTCAACTGACTTTGTGGCTTGTGGTTCTTCATGCATTCTATTACCTGTGTCATATGACTCAGAAGACACCATGACCTTCTTGTTTTCAGCATGGTCTCTTGATACCCAGGTATCAATTGGTGCCCCCAATTGGTGTATTCTAGTTGATTCTATTCACACAGTGGGTCTGTATCGCCTCTATGATGAATCCCCAGCGTAGGGAGCCCCCAGTCTTATAGCAACACTAATTCCAATTCTACCTATCCTTTGTGAGAGCCATGGTCATCTCTATATAACGTAATGCAACACTGGATAGCAAGCCGATGTATTCTCCATCTCGGAGAGAGGTACTCTCTTTGTATTCCAAACATGGGCTTTATCCCTCTGGGAAGAACTGGCTTTTTCAGTATTTTTCATGGTCCCTCTACCCTCTGAGTGACAGTTTCTCAACAAGTATTCTCAAAGATATTTATCTCTGTGTTTGGGGACGTATATTTTTTCTTTGTGACTTTACTGTTTCCCAAAGCCACATTTGTGAGTGCATCCTTGGAGAACTGAAAAATTTGTTTTAAAACTTGGGCTATAAAAATATTTTTAACCAGGCCTATATATCTTTGGCCTTATCTTTGTTTAAAACTTGAGTGAGATCTATTCTCTTTATTTTTATATAAAAATAAGTCAGTATAATTTATATAATCCTGAAAATTAAAACAAAGCCATTAATTAATACTTCCAGATATCAAAATATATGACAAAAATACAATAAATATAGTAGGGTGATGTTCATATGTAGACATGTCAGTGTTCCTAGCTATAAGTATTTAAACATTCATATGATAATTGTTTAAATATTTCTCACACATATGATAATTTAAGATAGAATAAAATGTATCTTAAATCAATATAAAGTTTATGTTTTAAAAGTAAATGTGGTTATTACTTATTTCTTCAGAGGATATCTCAAAGATTATTCAAAATTTGGGAATAAGAAAGAAAAGAGAAAATCAGAACATAAGACTATTAATATTTATTTTCTTTTCAATATTACTATGTTAGAGCCAGGAAGATCTTTGAAAGTTTGACCAAAAGAAATGTGAAATTTTAGAAATGCTACAAATAAAATTAAATTACAAACCTAGTCACAGAAACATAGTTTCAGTTCATACTGTACCCTCTAATATAGCAAGAGCTGCTATAAATCTGGAAGAAGAAAAAATAAATAAAAGTGGGTTGAGGAAACGAATATAAAGTTTACATTAGAATAAATTAAAGTCCTTTTAAATATATAAAAATGTGTTCCATCTTACCATTAACAAGATTACTACAAATTAAATCTAGGTGAAATTGTAATTTCTGAACTATCTGATTGGCAAAATTTCAGAAGCTTTCTAATATGTTCTTTCAAGGAACTGTTGGAAAAAATAGACTTCTAAATATGCTTATAGATGTAAAAACTAAAATTTACAACCTCTACACACATAACTTAGTAATAATCAACATAATTATATTTGTGCTTTAACCATATAGTAATGACACTATAATTTATTCTATAGATTTGACTTATTTATTTTAAATTATGGATTCAATGCTAGTCATTATACCCTATTTTTGATAGCAAAAAGTTACACGAAGCCAGAATATCCTTCAGTAGAAAACTGGTTAAATAAAATATGCTATGTGTTCATAATGAAGTATAATAAACAGTTTAAAAATAAAAATGGCATGCCGGGTGTGGTGGCGCACGCTTGTAATCCCCACGCTTGGGAGGCGGAGACAGGAGGATTGCGCAGGTTCGAAGCCAGCCACACGCGCTGGCTTAGGAGACCCTGTTTCTAAATAAAAATATAAAAATAGGTCTGGGAGTGTAGCCCAGAGGTAGAAGGGCTTCCAGGAACCCCAGTACCACCAAAAAAAAAAAATGGCATATAATTGCAATATATCAATACATTATGAAAAATAAATTAAAAAGGAGTTTATATATTCTAAGATAAAACTATTCCAGAATCATTGATACTGATGATATAGTTTGTATGATATGGAATATAAAATTATATTTCTTTGGGAAAATCTATAAATTACCCAGTTGGTACATGAAAACTCAGAAATATGTTATCCACAGGTAATAGGAAGATAAGTTACGAATGAGAGTGAGACTTGTTTGTAAATATAGTTTTGTTTTTAATCACTGATCATGTAAATTTTATTTTTAGTGACATTTTCTTCCATTTTTATTTTTTGATACACTTTTTTGTACATTATAATTCTCCATCATAATGAGATTGAGAGTAATAGGAACATGTATGCACACAGGACTTGGTATGTTCTCTCCTGAGCCCCGTTAATAGTGTTATTGATAATTCCCTATATGCACAGAGAATTATTCAAACTATTTCCTTCACTGTCTTTTTCTCCTGCTCATGTTCTTCCCCTGCGCCATCACTCCACTGGAGTCTCTCTCTTAACTGAAGTCCTATTTGTTTCTCAATTTATCTCTAGTACCATAAATGAAAAAAAACTTAAACACGTCACTTTTTGAAACTGACCGATCTCCTTTAGCATATTCTCTAGTTAAATTTGTTTTCCTGTGAATGACACATGTGGATGTCAGAGGAAACTAGGAAACAGAAGAGATTTCAGATAAATGAAGAGTAATACCAGAAGAATGATAAAAGAGGACTGGAGAAGGATATGGAGAGAGGAAAAGGAGGATTAATGAAAAAATAGTTCAAATAATACTGTGTACATATTGGAAACTATCACTACCAATCTCACTACATGCAAAGGGGCCTGGGGGCGGGATCTTAGATACATACATCAGGCTTTGTGTATTGTGTGCTTGTATCACGTGAACCCAATATGACATGCAGTTACAATGCACTAATAAAATTATTAAAAACAGCTACACGGAGGGTGTGTCTCACTCCAGTTAGAATGGCAATCACCAAGAATAAGAAAAATTATTATAAATTTGGGTATAAATTGCATGTGTAGAGGAATGACGTGATTACAAAATGCTTTTTCTTCCACATGTATCTGGGGGTAAAAGGAAAGGCACTATGTTTTCCTTTATACCTTGACATGGAAAAAGAAAACCTTTTTCCTTATTTTATTCAGATGGCTGCAGATTCCTTACATTATGGAGAAATTTTATTTTTCAAATAAGAGCTCTGAATTCTTAATTTTTTAATTCCAAAGGATTTTTAAAGATCTGGCAATATCTATACCCTAAAAATGTAAAGAACACTTTATAGTTGATCAACTCAAGTGAAACAAGTCCAGTGAGTATCTGCTGAGAAGGATTAATCCAGGGTGCCTAGATTGTCCTCACTGCACATGATGAAAATGGTTTGGCCTTTAGCAGGCTCCTGAGAGGTGACTTCTAGGACTTTTGACCATAATGCATGATAAGAGCATCTGTTTTCTTGAAGCTTTTAATTTCAGTTACCTCTGGAAAGACTGGAGCAAGGATACCTACCTGACCTTACCTAACTGACCAGCCCCTAAGAAAACCCAGACCCTGAGGCTCAGATGAGCTTCTGTGCCCGAGAGGTTTCTTGACTTGATGTCACATATACTATCTTGGGGAAATAATCCTTGCATTTGAGATTCTCCTAGGAATAGACCTACAGACGCTTGTGCTGATCCCTTTGGGACTTGGCCTATGTGACTTTACTTCTGCTGAATTTAATCTGCATCTTTTTGTCATGATAAACAGCCAAGAAAGGAAATAGAAAACCAGGGAGAGAAAGTGCATTTTAAATAAAATTTAACTGAATTTTTCATCAGGAAGGTAGTTAGGAACTCAAAGCTGTTTATATATATATATATATATATATATATATATATATATATATATATATATATATATGTGTGTGTGTGTGTGTGTGTGTGTGTGTGTATGTGTGTATATGTATATGTATATATATATGACTAAGATGCACCAATAAAAACAAATAAATGAAAATACATATATTAAAATATCAAAACAAATTCAAATTAAGACAGGTTACCCAATATTACTACTTACATTGTTTATATACATATCCCAAAACCCTGAAATTGAATAAAATCTGAATGACAGTATTAATATTTTACTGATTCTATAAGACTAAATTTTAAAAAACATACATTTCAAGTCATATTTCCCCATCAAGTAGTTTTATTTTCAGAAATATCTCCAAAGCCAATAAATTAAAATGAGAAAAATCCAGATATATGACTATATACATCATAGTATCATAAAAATATAAAAGTAAATTTCACCAAATATCAAAGGGTTGGTTGTGAATAAGCATTAAGCATACATATAATACAGATTTTCTTATTAATAAAGTTCAGTCTTTTTATATAGAAACATGTTAACCCTAAAAGCAAGCAGAGTATGTAATTACTGTTATAGTAATTAAAAAAAAAAAATATATATATATATATATATATATATATATATATATATATATATATATATATATTTGTAGGTACTGGGGTTCCTGGAGACCCTTCTACCTCCGAGCTACACTCCCAGACCTATTTTTATACATTTTTATTTGGAAACAGGGTCTCTTAAGCCATCCCGGCTGGCTTCGAACCTGTGCGATCCTTCTGTCTCCGCTTCCCAAGCACAGGGATTACAAGTGTGTGCCACCATGCCTGGCTAAATTTAACATATTTTAAATTGCTAGAATACCTTAAAACCATATAAAGCTGTAATGAAGCCATGCAGGTGATAGAATTTACAGGATTGTTTGTAGTGATTAAATTAATTCAAGTATTGGAGAAACGCAATGTTAAAGAAGCAAAATAAAAATGAGTATTTTAGACATTTATTTGATTATTGCTTTTCCTTCGGAATAGTAGTGTTAGTATGTTTGTGCACAACTCCTAACCCTAGGAGAATACTCAACAGAATAGAATAAATTTTTCCAAAAGAGAGAAGAAAAGTGAGCAGATGACCTCTCCCCTAGAGTCTCCAGAGATTGGCAGACATCCCCTCCATCCCCTCCTTCTCTCTAGGACCCAGCCAGTGTGCTCTATATTTAAGGAATAAATCAGAGGGGCAATTTTCCTCCAACTATCCCATCTTAATCATTAGATAGTGTTCAGACTTAATGAAAACATTCCCCCAGCAGTCAGAGGGAACATAAACAATTTATCATCATTCCTGCTGGTCAAACATAAACATTTTCTGAATTGGACGTGGACCTTTGCCGTGGCTTACTAGAATTTACTACATGGCAAAAGCTGTGCGATTTTAAAGCTGAATAATTTGTTTCGTGGCACAGTAGAAATATTTATTTTGGGTTCAGAGCAGCGTTCAGGAAAAGAGAAAAATGCTGATCAAGGGGAATAATGGCTGGTTTTAGGAACTGGATTTCTGCAGAATTCTCTAGCCCTGTATCTTTATTAGGAAGTATTAGCTTTCATTCTTTCCTTTGTTTTAGGGTTTTTATTTGCTTTTATGTTAGAGGAGCAAAGAAAAAGTCCTGTAAAGTAAACTGACTCTACTCCTAAAATATATAGGCATTAATATCAAAAGCAAGAAGTCGAATCCTATCAACGTCCATTTTGCCATCTCTAACTCAGCCTGCCACTCGTTTTCCAAGTCTCTTTTTTATGAGATGTGTAAATACATGAGCTACATTCATGCAAAAAAAAAAAAACAGAATCATCTTGTCCATAGGATTATTAGCATTATTTGTCTTTTAATATTTAAACATGATCTTTCCATCACACTGAATATAGTTCCACACTCCAGGGCTGTTCTGTATTTATGTTTATGGCTCTCTCCCATGTTAGCCAGTCACTAAGACTGACGGAGAAGTAAGTCATGTGTCCTGCTGTACTCTACCTAACAATACTGCTGTGGACATCTATACCCTGGTGTGATTTCTCTAAAACAGCTTTATGTATATCTCAAAATTTGATGCACACTAAAAATCATCCCCAGAAGAGCTGTTAATGAATTTGACTTCCATCATGAGTCTGTGAGCACCATTTTCCCCTCATGTTACAATGTTAAAAATCTTTAATTTGCTAACCAGACTGATGGATGAACGTGACATCAATGTAAGATATTAATTTGAAATTCCATATTGCTGGAAAAGAATCACGTCAAAGATGTGATAATAATCTGGGTAATATTTAATTTTAATCATGCAAATTTGTGGGAGATAGGTGATATAGATAGGTAGATAGCGAGATGAGCAAATAGCTATTATATTTTACTAAGAATTTTTCATGAAATTAGCCGTTTTAAAACATAACATCAATTGTCATTTTCTGTCTGACTATTCTAGTAAAGATAAAATGAGAAGACAATTAAATGAGATTTTGCTTGTACTGATTTATTTAATTTGAAATGTTTGGCTGACATATGTGATCAAATTGATTACTTATATTTAGGGGAAAGATATAGATCTAGACTAATGCCATGTACCTCAGGATCGCCATTGCATATGGTCTAGACACCCACAAAAACAAAATGGTAGGAAAAGGATTCGTATGAAGGTGCAGTAAGTTGTTTTACAATCAGATTCTGTTATTATTTTCCTGAATCTTAAAAGTGTTTGGTTTCAATTTAACCAATATCCCATCTCTCAAGCCAATATTATATTTTGGCAGACATTAAAGTCTATGAATGGAATGGTAAATAAAATTTAATTATCTACTTATTTACCAAGCATTTTATTTCTTTCCCTGTCTTAATACATGTTTTATTTCAAACCAGAATAATAACACAAGTTTTATTCAAAATTCCCATCTGGACAAATTTCTAACAAAACTCGAATCTTTGTTCAAATTTAGCTATACTTGAAAAACAAGCCTGTGCTTGAGAAAAATGAAGCTGAAATGATTATCGAAATTGTGGAAAATGATTTTGCATAACAAATAAAGACTGAGAAAGCAATATTTTAATGATTTAAGTACAAAATAACCAGAAACAGACACATTTTGTTTCCCTTTAAGTGTTTTTTTTAATATTGTTTAGTTTTAAATAAAGACAGCAGTATTCAGCAAAGTATGTTTTTTGTTGTTTTTCTATTGAAAGTTGAAGAATATAGTGCCCTTCTATTTATTTTTAGGCAGCTTTTAAGCACAGGTCCCTTGCTAAGCTCCACCTTTCTGAGGTAAGCAGAACTCTCCCTTCCTCACTTTCTCCCTTCTTTACTTCTCTCCTTCCTCCATTCCTATTGCTATCTATTTTTTAGCAGATTGAAGTTCTCTCTCTCTCTCTCTCTCTCTCTCTCACACACACACACACACACACACACACACATACACACACACACACACTGTACAGTGTCCATTTTTCTCCAAAGTAGCCCCCAGAAGTTTTAAACAGTACACCATTAATCTTCAGGGTAAAGCAACCTAGGTCATCAAAATTAAGTAACATAAAATATTGTATGCCTTTATAAAGGTCTTCAAAGTATAGTGCCTGGATTTTATTTTATATCTTGCCAAACATATTGTTGGAAGCCACACTCAGGACTTTTGGTCCCCCAGGATTTTCTTTTGGTCTGAACTCACTTGCTTATTTTATTGTTTGCTTTATTGAAGGGAAACTCCACATTAAACCACGCCCTCTTGTTTCTTGTTTCTTCGGAGTTTACCAAAGCCCTGGAGGAAAGCCCTATCAGGGCTAACGCATGCATACTCTTGGGGATCTCACATATGTACAGGGCTCACACTATGTCAGAGAGTTGTAAGGCTCGGCTACTCACCTTACTGTAAGTACTGCAGATTGATGACAGAAAATGGAGCAACAAAAAAGCTTTTATTTGTTTTCAAAATGCTTTATTTTACTAATATTTCTTTTAATAATTATGTAAAATTAAACATAGTATGCTTATCATGATCCGGTGGATTAGAAATACGTGATCAGTCATTTTCATTTTCAACAAAAATTTTACATCAATGCTTAGGGTCATCTACTGACATAGCACATGGTATATGTAATTTACACATTTAATATTTCTCGAATTTAAAATATGAGCACCATTTTTAAAATCATAAGTTTGTGTTGAACAAATTACTTTCTGAGATCAAAGAACTTGTATTTACATCTGGCCCAAACATTCTTATTTTTTTTTTACCCATTCTCTTTTCTACACATAAATGTGAATGATAAAAGCAAAAAAAATAATGAGAGTATTTTACCTTTAAATGAATGGAGGTTGTTAATTTCTAGGACTTATCCTGGTACAATATAGTTTTGGAAGCATAGGTACGGACTTTAATTTTGTTTAGCATTCTCTTCAACTGTTCCATTTAAGATGCCCAAGTCTGTTCTTAAGATAGCCAGTGTGGGTCCATCCTTCACTGGACACTTGGAAATCACGGCCAGGTGGTTTAATCTAAGCACAACAGTCAGCCGTACTGTGAATCTTCCAAAGTAAGCACAGCTGCATCTTCCTATCAGGCAGCCTCCCCACCAGTAATGCACAGCGGTCACAGACACTCAGTTATTTCAAGTTGAAAGTTTCAAAGATCAGCCTTTTGAGAAGCCACAGGGATTGCTTCTTTGGTCTAAGACCACGCGTTTCTGTAAGGAAGATCAGCTTCCTCACTGGACAAGTGATCAAAAGCATTTCACTAAAGCATGCAAACCAAACCGGGCTGGTCCAAAGGGTCTGCCCTAGATGAGTCGCGCCGTGGTCAGCATACACATCTTATTCCTAAGTGTTTAGTGCTAATGCTTACATTTATGGGACTAAGGCCTCCTCTCTGTCAAGATGTAAAATTTGCCACTCTGCATGACCTTATATACATTTGCCAGGGTTGTAAGAAAAATCCACGAGTGCTTACAAATTGTTGAGAACATTATGTTATTACACAGAACTCTATTTTATCAAAATCATTTAAACTATCGGTGTAAATCATACACATTGTACTAAGTGGAAATTCTCTCTGGCTAATCAGGGCACGCAGAACAACCTAAAATCACACACAAATCTAGGCATCCATGTTTTAGCATGCACTCAGCATTGCCTATGCTATTGTGGAATTCTGAGAGGATCATGAGTTTATATAAATAAGATCCTTTTAAGATAATTTCTCTAGTACCCAGTAAAGGGCATATATTTTAACAAATATACCTTTTACTGCTATAATTTCTCAAGCCTCACTGCTCTTAGCATGCTAAAGAGCAACACATATAATTCCATCTGGAAAATCATTTATATCTGCATATATATGTATTTATAATGTATGGATGTGCATGTGTATATACGATGTAGCTCTACTTCTGCCTGCACATTTAAAGCACGCCTGCTCCACACCCCAGATGCCCTGTGCCTCCTGCTTGCAGCAGATCAGATCGATCACTAGAAAACATTATTCTTTGAAGGTCCCTGATTTTGTCAATTCGTGATTTAACAACGTATTCCAAATCCTCTTTTCCTTTCTTATTCTACGAGTTCTTCCCTCTCTAAATTCTCCAGGAGGCAGTATGTGGGGTCTTTACAAGACTATACAAACGTTCTTTCCTTTTCTACCAACTGCAGATCTCATCCTCTAGAGACATGATGGGAAAATGTTTTGCTAGTTGTGATATTTTTACAATGCACCGATGAAAATAAAAAGTAAAAAAAGGCAAGAAAGGAAAACTGGAAGAAGAAACCAATTCTTTAAAAAATAGTACACATCCTTTATTGAGGAAAACTGGCACAAAATTATAAACTGATAATTATGTGACAGGTAATAAAACTCATCATCTATCGACACCTAATTCATGAATTGATGTGTTCAAGACATATTGCTTATGTGTTCTTTTATTGGTGCAGTGTAATTATACATCATACTGAGGCTCGGAGAAATAGGAATATACAGGCATGCAGCACTTGGTGTGGTTCCTTTAACATTACAGTATAACTACAATTAGCCTTTTTATGTACTTTTATTTGGTGCATTGTAATATATCTGTCACTAGGGTATAGAGTGGTAAGAACATACATGCACATAATTCTTAAAGCACATCTCTGCACGCTCCTCCTTCCCCTTCCCCTTTCATGTCTTTGAGATTGGAATTGGTAATTTGTAGACATACAGAGCATTATTTCAACTGTTACACTCTTTACTTTGGGATCTTAGAGAAATGTTATTACGTTTTTTAAATGGCAAATGCTTTTGCATTCATCTTAGAGGGACAAAATGTCCCTGGGCTTATAATTGCAGCATCTGGGTAAACTTGTTCATGTTTAGAAAGATACATTTACTTAAGAAAATATTGTCATGTGACAGGACCTTTGCAATCATAACACCTCAGGTGCCAGAAAACACTCTGTGTGGCTCAAATAACTCCAGATTCCTCAGAGAGCTTTTTCCTACAGTAGACATCCCCTGCAGTGCATTAATTTCTACATAGTGCTAATAGCAACCCTGATTCTAAAGCAACTGGTATGCATTTTATTAGCCTGCAAAGCACAAGAAAAACAGACATTTAACAAAGCTATCTTTCATGGTTTTACTTTTTGCCTTTTTACCATGAGTCTTGTTTTTGTAGAAAAAACTGCTTTCGCACATGGCAATTGAATTATTTCCAAAGGAGTATTTTCTTCTTATTATCATCCAGTCTTAAAAATCCTACAATGTGACTTTTACCAATTGCTCAGTATTTTCTTCCTCCTGTGTATGAGTATACAAAAGGGTATTTAGAATACTCAACCATTTTACATCTACTATAGGAGACCTCAACTCACAATTCAGTTTTCTTGGCATTATTTGTCAAAAAGCATGGGTGCATTAGACGCCGAGGTTTTTTATAAGGTTCTATAAAGTCAGTATCGTTAATCAGTATCTAACATATATTGGGAATATATATTTCAAAAGTAACAATAGTAGTATTTTCCTAGTTGATTTTCACATGAATGGTCGTATGTAAAGACAAGAGACCTCATAGGTGGCTGTCACTGTCTGGGTTCCAGACTTGTGTCACAGTGAAACAGCACCATTTTGCCAAGTTGCTTTTCCTCTGGGCAGATGGATTTTCTGTCTGGCACTCTTCTTCCTTCAGATATTTGGCTTCGAGTGGACAAACATTCCAAAGCAAGTTTATTAAGAAGGGGAAATGAAGAAAAATAAAACGCAGCTTAGACACAGATAAGCTTACATACGGACTCCCTTCTCTGAAGGTAGTTGAAGGCTTAACCACAGATCGATTTGTCTCGCCAGCTTCTCAAGACTTAGAGCTTTGGTTGTTCCCCTTAGTTCCGATGGGTTTGCTTCCAGGGACCGCAAGGCCAACTTCAGATTGGTACCTCGAGTGGGTGGGGAAAGTTCCCAAAGCATTCAACAGTATGCTTCTGCCTCATTCCTTTGGCTCTTTGTGGTGGTCACCTAAATTCAAAGCAGGTCTTGTTCTGCAGTCAGGAAAAGGTGGATATCATGCACCCATGGTACAAAGCAATTACTCTTTCTTCAGATTGACCTGCAACCATCTCCCAGATAGTGTCCTTGTTGGCATTGAAAGTCTTTCTCCCGCATCAATGACTCTCCAATATGGATCACCTTTACTATCCTGCTTCTTTTACTTAAATAAGAAGAAGACAATGCAAAGGCCATTGGTGAATAGCAAAGGAGCATGAATATGTGAGGCGGTGCTGGGAACAAGGGCAAAATAATCCTTCAGTCTCAGTGGCTCTCCCTGTGACCTGCAGACCTGTAGCAGCAGGACTCATTCCTGGAGCCTTAACTAGAAATAAAAGTCAGTGATCTTACCATGGAACTGGAAACTCTGGCAGAGATGCTTAGCAATCCGTTTTTAAGCAGCCCCCTCCCCGGTGATGCTAAAATATAATACGCATTTTTCTTCAAATACAGTGATGGACTATTTGTTTGGTTTTGCTCATTCCCACTGTACTGTATGGCTTTGCACTGAGTATTGTCCTTGACAAATCCATGTGTTGGAAGCCATTGCTGAATGAGACAGTGTTTAAGACACACTTTGGGGAAGTAGTTGTGTTGGACAGGGACTATCTTCATAATCAGGATTAGCAACCTATTGAGTAGCATTGAAGGAGCCACCCCATCCCTTCTGGTCAGGACGTAGCAAGATGGCACCATCTGAACAGCAGAGGATACAATTTCCCTGGACACCATATTTGCTCCACCTTGGTCTGGAATTTCCAGTCTCCAGAACCCCAAAGAGGGACACTGCTGATGTTTATAGATTACCCAGATTCAAGTATTTTATTATCATAATCCAAATAGACTGTGACAGCCTTTAATTTCTTAACTAAGTTTACAGTACATTATCCAACAAAATGTTTATTTGAGGTTAAGTATTATATCAAAAGCGAGTCCTAATTTCATTCTTACCACCACCTTCAGCAAAATAATAATAAAAATAATGAAATATTTTTATATTGAAAATATATTGAAAATAATGAAAGCAAAAGTGTGTTTTGTTTCAGGTTACTAACATCTAGTACTTAGATGTAATTTAAATCAGAATAAGCCGGACATGGTGGCACACACTTGTAATCCCAGTACTTGGGAGGCTGAGACAGGAGGATCACAGGTTTGCCGACAGCCTCAGCTACTTAGTGAGGCTCTCCACAACTTAGTGAGACCCTGTTTCAAAAAAAGAATAAGAAATAGGGCTTGGAGTGTAGCTCAGAAATAAATAAAGAAAGAAAAATCAATCAATCAATAAATATCAGAATAAGAAGACATCATTAAATGTCCTGTATGATGCTCAGACCAGAAATAATTTTGCCTTATTTTCTATTCACCATCTACAACTATCTTCTTTGCCAGCCTATTTGATGTTGAACACACTAAACAATGTGAACTTTTGTAATAAACACATTTCTTTGCTTTACTTTCTCAATTCTACATTTAAAATTACTTTAGTAGAAGAAATGTTTATACTTCAAATTTAGTAGTAAGATTTTAAAAAGATTATTAGTATTTTTACTTGACAGTGATACTATTTATATAATATACAATTTTCTACCTCAGTTAATTTTACTAATGTTAATTAATATCCTCGGGAATATAAAAACTATCAGATACTTAGGTTATAACTGCTTTGTAAATTAATATATTCCCATGAATATCCAAGTTCTCTAAGATTTACAACTTACTCGTGCTTTACATAACCACAATTTTTAGTTCAAATGCATTATTTTTTTATCATCATATGGTTTAATAATTTGAACAATGTTTCTTGGACTAGTATACTACAAACTCATCTTCTTATGTAAAGGAGATACATTTTCATTATCCAATCAGTAATCTGTTGACAAAAATTAAGACCAAATATGTGTAAAAATTTTAAAAAATCAGTCAAGATTTTTCCCCAGTTCAAATAAAAAAAGAATTTAAATTGAAAATAATATGTCAGATGACCTGGAACCAGTTAAGGTGCCTGGAAATGTTCACTATTTAATTGTGAAATCTCACAAGAAACACCATGAAGCTGGGTACCAATATGATATTGTCTACACATTTCTTAACTTCCTTCACAAAAATAAAATTCTTGGCATGACTGCATAAATGATGAAAATCTAAAAAGAATTCTGTATCAAACTCTAGGCAAAGAAGGAGAAACTATGTAAGAGCAAATAAGGAGACCTAACTGAGGAGGATGGGAGGGGGAAGAGGGAAACTCCCTAATGTACGTGACGGACATTCACAAACATACTCAAGCCAATCACTAAGCCAAACATGAGGAGGGAGGGGGGTATGGGGTAGGAATAGAGGAAGGACTAATGAGTGGTGTGTGCATGTATGCCTCTGCCATCTTGTCATCCCTAAAGAAGTATGACTAAAATGAAATAATAAAAAAAAATTAAAAGAAACAGAAAAAGGCTGGGTCTAATTCTCAGATGGCAAGTGGGTATTTATGATTATTCAGATATTAATCCCTACACTACAACCCTATGTAGTTCATCTGACAAATATGAACTGAATTCCCACAAAATGTCTACTGGTTTTCCATCTAGTACAGCAAGAAATATACAAATTGAATACTTGTAGTGAGACGTTAGAGTTTAATTGGGTTGTGCGATTGTGTGTATGTGCTCGTGAGCACCTTTGGGTGTGTTTACTTGCATATCTATACACATATGAGTCCAGGTCAGGAAGAAAAGGAGAATCTAAATAGTCCTGAAAGTGTATTCAAAGGCCAAGAATCAGATCTGGAAGCTACGCCACAACAGTAATGTCTCACCTTCACTATGGAGGATGGGATTCTCCCACAGAAAGACAGTTTTGCTGCCACACAGACATTGACAAGCCAGTACCTATCAATCTTCTAGTGTTATTAATAGACTTGTCTCTCTAAAAATTCATTTTCAAAAGTCCTAACTCCCAGGGTCTCTAAATGTGACCTGATTTCGAAGAGATACCAGATATGAAAGTGAAGATGATGGATATCTGTGTCCCAGAACGTTCAGGCTGCTATACCAAAATATTTTAGACTTGGGAACTTAAAAACTATAGAAATGTTTCCTCACAACTCCAGAGACTGAAAAAAATCATTATAAAGGTTCCAGTCAATGTGGGCTCAGGTGTGTGTCAGTTCCTATAAGATAACCCTCACCATATTTTCTCACATGGAAGAAGGAACAAGCAGAATACCTCCTCCCCTCCCACCTCTCTCTCTCCCTCTCTCTCTGTCTCTCTCTCTCTTCCTCCCTACCTCTCTTTCTTTCTCTAAATATAGTTATTAGAGCTTACTTTTTTTTTTTTTTTTGGTGGTACTGGGGTTCCTGGAAGCCCTTCTACCTCCGGGATGCACTCCCACGGGCTACACTCCCAGACCTATTTTTTAACATTTTTATGTGGAAACAGAGTCTCTTAAGCCAGTGAGGCTGGCTCTGAACCAGCGCGATCCTCCTGTCTCCGCCTCCCAAGCGCGGGCATTACAAGCATGCGCCATCACGCCCGGTTAGAGCTTACTTTTTTAATATCTATATTGGTACACTGGAATTAGTTTTAGTGTGTGTATATAATTATCCGTGCTACCTCAACTTGCTTTTGTAAGGGCACTAATCCCAGTCATGAGAGCCCCATCATGATGATGTGATCACCTCCTGTGGGTCCTTTCTTTATGTTATTGTATTAGGGATCATGAGTAAAGGGCTTATAAAGACAAAATCCAAGTAGATAAACCTTGACAATTATGTGTTCTCAACCATTTCTATTACTTACCCCAGAAACACAGCATATCTGGTCGTATTAAAGTACACATGTGCAAATGATAATTTACTTAGGTTTCATTCCCATTTTGGTTGAAGAATAGGTGGAGTAAATCACAACTCTGCTAGAACTATATGGATTCAGTATAGTATGACCGGGATATTGTAAGGTTCACTGAAAATGTATCATCTGTGCCAAACAAGTAAAGATCCTCAACTCTCCAAAGTTAAGGACATTTTTCTAAGAAGTAAATGAGAAAATAGCAGACAAAAGTAAAGAAATACATCTGCCATTTTTTTTGTATATTGGCAAAGCAGACAAAACTAATGGAATCAAGATTTCAGGGAGCTCTGTGTTGAATTATTATTTCACTGCTCCTTGATTCAAAGTTGAAATAGGATTTTAGTAGGCCATATTTTTCGTTCCTCTGTGTATATTTTCATTATGTTGCAAAATTTTACATGGTGGTTGCTAAAACTCAACAACACGGCAACAAATAATGGCAAATACTTTTCTTTATGTATGTGTGTATGTGTGTCAGTTTGTATGTGGTACTGGCGATTGAACCCTGGAGCATTCTATCTCTGAGCTATACCCCCAGTTCTATTTTTTATTATTTATTTTGAAGGAGGGTTCTACTAAGTTCCAGAGGGCCTCACTAAGTAGGTGAGGCTGGCCTTAAACCTGTGATCTTCCTGTCTCAACCTCCCAAGTACTGGGATTACAAGCATGTGCCACCACGGCTGGCTAACACTTCAATTAACGATGTTAGAATCACTGTCAGCATGGAAATGCTTTTTCAAGTAACCAATTCCTAGGATAGCATAGAAGCCAAAATATAGAATGATTTTAAAAAAATCGAAAGATAGTTTCTTCTTATAAAATCTTGCTCAGTGAAACTTTTCTTGTGACTACTTTTTCTGACTCCAGGACTCAGAATGAATGATTGCATAGGACAATTTTCAATCTTTCAGGGAGAAAACATTATTTGTAAAATATTCCTCATTCTCATCCATGACTGCAACTCATTGATAAAGTTATTCTACTAAATGTCGAGGGAATGTTTACTCACCCACATTTAATGTTCAGTGTGACTTTCTAGTCCATTCTGTATATATAGGAAATAACCCAAAAGAGCTAACTTTGGAATTTTCCTCTGCTTTCTGTGCAATGAATACCAGCCCAGGGTTGTCATTCTTTCTGGTAGAATGTAATGCATTAGCTTGCATGGCAGTGGATCTGATAATTCCATTTTTTCATGGAAAAAGGAATCCAACTTTGTGAACTAAAAGCTTTTCATGTTCTTAACAATAATTCAAATCATAGCTTTTCTAATTCCACCATGCTTTCATGGAATTCACCATTCTACTTTCATTAATTCACTTACAAGATTTCAAAGAGTTCTTTTTAAAAAATTTGCACACTATATAACTAATAAACTGACCATGCCCAGCAACGTATATCTGAAAGGTTAAAATATCAACATGAAGATAACCAAGAAGAATGAATTCATGAGCCATGTGCTATATTACTCAAGGACTTCAATAAGGTACTAGCTCTTTTTGCTGTCCAGGTGGACATTAAAAAAAAACAACAAATAAAACAACAAAAAAACTGACTTCTACTGTATAGCAGAATGATAAAGCCTTGCGAATCTGTCTACATTACACCTAGAAACCTTACTGTGTGAAAAGACATCCTTTTTGGTACTATAGATGGAATCCAGGGGCATTTTATCTCTAAATTATATCCTCAGCCCTTTTTAATTTTAAATAGGATCTCACTAAATTGCTGAGACTGGTCTCAAACCTACAATCCTCTTGTCTCAGCCTCCCAAGTACTGGGAGTATGGCAATATCATGGCCAGGATATCTGAGGTTGAATCTTCTGACTTACCAAGAAAGTTCAGAAGTTGATACACAGAACATCGAATGCTGGGCGAAAGCTTTAGCTATCAGAGAGTAGAAGTAGTTATAAACAGTCCTGGGACATCAAGTGATGGCAAACACAGAAGAGTTGCCCTCATTATTACTTTCCACCATCCCAACAAGTATAGTCCTACCTGACACTTATGAATGGAGAACTACAGAAATGTAACACATCATGTGTTCAGTTATAGAAGGAATACCAGCACATTACATTCATTCCAAGGATAAACAAGTCTGATTATAATATTCTGATTTTCATTTCCTTCGGGAATGTGGCCAGGAGTGCGATCTCTGGATCGTTTGTTTGTTCTCTTCCCAATTTTCAGAGAAATCTCCAAACTTATTTCCAAAGCAGCTACACTACCTTGCAGTCCCACCAACAGTGTAATAGGATTCCTACTCCCCCATATCCTCCCCAGCAGTTATTATTATTTGTGTTCTTGATGATTGCCATTCTAACTGGAGTGAGCTAGGATCTCAGTGCAGTTTTGATTTGCAATTCTCTAATTGCTAAATAAGCAGCCCAGTTTACAATAGCAAAACTGTGGACTCAACCTAGGTATCCTTAAATGGACTGATGGATCACAAAACGTTGGCATATCCACACAATGGGATTTTAATCAGCCATAAAGAAGAACAAAATTACACCATTTGAAGAAAAATGGGTATAAGTATGTTCTTTCTTTTATGTGGAAACTAGAGAGAAATTAATAAAGGAGGGGAATATCAGATACATGGACAGAGACTCCAGGAGAGTGGCTGAGGGTGACTAGGGAAGATGGACGGGAGAGACAGAAATCCATAGAGAATTCATCGTGGAAATAATTCCATGATGGGAGGGGAAGAGAAAAATTCCCTCAAGCACATGACACATTCACAAACATACCGATGTCAGTCACTAAGGCAAACATGTGAAGGAGGGAGGGGAGGGAATGGGACAGGAAATGAGGAAGGGCTAAATGAGTGATGTGTGCATGTGTGCCTCTCACATCTTGAAGCCCACTAAGATGTGTGACTACAATGCACCAGTAAAAAAAAAAAAAATTAAATAATGCCAGGAACATATACAAAATTGCCAATTTCAAATTCAATTATTTGTAGGTTGAAGGTGGGGAGGGGTAATCCAAGAAAAAGGGCAACAAATGCAGCCTGTATGTCTCTATTTTTCTAACACTCTGTACCCCAATATGATGTAAAATCATAATGTACCCAATTTAAAAAATGAGCTCGAAGGGCCCCATATATAAGGTGATATTTGTTTTTCTTTTTCTTTCTTTCTTTGATCGATCTTTTTATCGGTGAACTGTATTGTATCTCATAATAAGGTTCAGAATGACAGAAACTACATGCACATAGCTTTGATTACATATTCCCCTGCTCCCTCCCCTCCCCATAGATAAACATCTATAATAATACAGGTCATTTTGAATATGGCCAAAATATTGTGAATGCATATATTCCTATAGTAAGCTGCCTTAAATGGCTTTGGGAGATCTGTAGGAGTAGTATGACTGAGTCATATGGTGGCCCCATTTTTGGTCTTTTACAAAAGCGGCATACTCATCTTAGTAGTAGATGTACTAATTTGCAATCTTACCACAGCATATAAAGATTCCTATTTCTCTACATCCTCACCAGAATTTATTACTGTTTGTATTGATGACTATAATTATAACTAGAGTTACGTGGAATCTTAGTGCTGTTCATTTCCCTTCTCTGAGGATTCTCCATACTGTTTTCCAAAGTGATTGCACTAATTTGCAATCCCACCAACAAGGTATGAGAGTTTCCACTTCTCCACACCCTTGCAAACATTTTTTGTTGTTTGGGTTTTGAATGATTGTCATTCTAATTGAGGTTAGGTGAAACCTCAGGGTAGTTTTGATTTGCATTTCTTTGATTGTTAATGATACTGAAAATTTTTTCATACATTCACAGCAATTTGTAATTCTTCTTTTGTGAAGTGTCTATTTAGTTCACTTGCCCATTTTTGACTATGTTATTTGTTTTCTTAGCAGTGATTTTCTTGAGTTTTCTGTATATTCTAGATATTAGTCCTCTATCTTAGGGATAGTTAGCAAAAATTTTCTCCGTTCTATTGACTCTCTGTTGAGGTTCTTGATAGTTTCCTTTGCTGCACAAAAACTCTTCAGTTTAATGCAGTCCCACATACTGATTCATCTAATTTCTGGTGCCTTCGTGATCTTGTTGAGAAAGTTATTACCTGTGCCTATGTGTTGAAGTGTTGGAGTTATGCCCTCTTCAAGAAGCTGCAAGATTTCTGGTCTGATTTCCAAGTCTTTGATCCTTTTTGAGCTGACTCGTGCAGGGGGAGACAGTGGGGTTTATTTCCATTTTTCTGCATATCGATAGCCAGTTTTGACAACACCATTTGTCGAAGAGGCTACATTTTTCCAGTGTATATTTTTGGCCTCTTTGTAAAAAACCAATCAGCTATAAGCTTGTGGACTGTGTCTGAGTCTTCTATTCTGTTCCATTTGTCTATGGGCCTGTTTTTGTGCCAATTCCATGTTGTTTGTATTACTATGGCTTTGGGGTAGAGTTTGAAGTTCGGTATTGTGATGCCTCCTGCATGGTCTGCTTTTCTTACCTATCTCCTCCCCAAAGCATCAGCTAAAATCAGACACCTTGTTTCTCCAAGGAGCCACAGAGACAGAGCCAGTCATGTGTGGAATTTTCACTTCCCCTAAGTGCCCCCAGAGTACTAGATTTGAACGTGCATCATCAGGTCCACCTTGAAGAGAAGGAGACTTAAACCCCACTAAAGTTTAGGGAGAGTAGAGGCATGAAGATGAAGCAAGTCTCGACGCATTTGTTTTTATATTTTGGAACACAAACATTGCTTCTTATAGTTCAACTAATCAACAACAACGACAACAATAAAACAGCACAGCCACTTTGGAAATGAGTGTGAATATTTCTCAGAAGATTGGGAATGGAACTATGATATGGCCCAGTGATAGTGCTCCTTAAGCTTTGCTTTCATGAAATATTACTTTTCCTTTACTTTCTGATTTTTTTTCTTAATAGCTGTCTCTTTCATGAGTGTATCCTTTATTGACTTGTCAGCAATTTCATTTTTAACTTTATAAGTGATCACTGTCAATTTTTCTACTTTGTCGTAAGTAGATGTGCTTTGTTTATATAGATACTTATTCATTTCTAGTTTAAGTCTAGGTAGAAAGAAAACTATCTTGTTGTGCTGTTTCTGTCCTGTGGTACTTAATTTAGGGCTGGACCCTATCTTAATTTTGACTAACTTATGTTTGGTTCGTAGCCTTCTGCTGGAAGTAAGAGATAAATGAAGAAAAAGGATTTTTTATAATTATTTAGTATGTTGTCATTTTTTCTCATATATCTTTTTGAGTGTGTTTACTCTCAGTTGATCAGTTCCCCATGTTATAAAACTAAACTCAATTTGAGAAAAAATACATGCTCTTAAAAATATCAATTTTATGTTTAATTTTCTTAGCATTTCTGATTATAATGAATAAAGCATTTTCTTATTGTTCACAGATGCTAAACTCAGATTTCCATAATTTGCATTTGGTTACACAATATCTTCTGAGAAAATACTCTAAAATGAAAAGTGAGAAAATGTTTTCTCAATTTGAATAGTCTTTTCTTATATAATGGAGTGTTTTGAATAATACTAATTACCATGAATCACGTTGGTTAACATCTTTTATGCTCATAATGTCTAAATCAGCAACTTGGTGTTTTAAAAAGTGTCAGCTTTTTTAATGTTTCAGTAACATGATGTGGAGTCCCTATCTTTGCTTGTGGAGAAGTATTGTATGTATAATTTTTTATAGAAGGTAAAGAGAGAAGCATTTTGTAGGCAGAGTTATAATCCATCCACCCATCCATCCCAATAATTCAGTAATTAATATATGATTCATAATGTAATTGTATCTATCAGCATTCTTACAGCCCTAAAGATTTATCACATAACTTAGAGAAAATAAGATTTATTTTTCTTATGGCTTCTTGTTCAATCCATGTGAGGCAGGGGACTATAGATCTCAGGACATGATGGGAGGCAGCAAGGGAGAGTACATGGGCTGTGTTCTTTACATCATGGAGACCGGAAACAAGAGAAGGACAGGAGGGGCCATTTATATAATCTCCAGGGCTACACCTGCAGGGACACCTCCTCCAGCCACACTCTACCTGCCCATTAACACCCAGGTAAATCCAATACAAAACACTGATCTACTTCTGGGATCACAGCCTCACGGATAAGTTGCATGAGCTCCAAACATCAATTGATGAGCTCTTCAAGGGGCCGTTCTCTATCCAACCATAACAGTGATAGTAATGAGCCAAAGCCACATGGAATCCGGTGACCCTTAATCACATCATCCAACAAGCTAAATATAATTATTATTGTGATGATAATTGCCAGAGTGAGAAACTCATCACGCTGTGAAAACACAAAGTAGAACAACTCCGCCGGTCGAGTCGTATAGGGAAATACCTCTCCGAAGAATTTACGACTAAACTATGAAAAAAGAAGGTAATATTGTGAAAGGGAGGAAGTAAAAATCGTGTACAGAAGGAAAGGGATGTTCAGCTGAAAGGAGCAGCATGGCCTGTAGAACTCTCTGATCACATGGGAGGAGACAGAGAAGGCTGAGGTCACACTGAAGAAGAATGAAACCTTCCTCCTCCACACAGAGAGAGAGAGAGAGAGTGTGTGTGTGTGTGTGTGTGTGTGTGTGTGTGTGTGTGTGTGTGAAGAACAAAAGCGGAGGCCCTCTGGACCAGCAAGTCACTCTATGATTCTACAGGTATTTTTGTTGGTTTCAAGACATTAGGCTGTACCTATGGTTCCATTGCACACATCAATCAAATGAAGAATTGCTAACCTGGGGATATAGTTGACCAATGAGAAGAATGCCTTGCTCCCTGGGAAAATCCACTCATTTATCAACCAGTAGTCTACCTAACAGTATTCACTTCTTAACTGGCTCTGTAAATACTGAACTTTATTATGAAATAAAATAAGCCTACCCCTTCCTAATAAGTTGGCTAACTTTAAGCGATTTTCTTCATGTTATTTGAGTTTGCATTTTGAAGCTTCTTCTGAGATACTATTAAGATGGTATCTTTCCTTACTACAGTAAACTTGGTAAATTTAATTTAGGTCACTCAATGGGTCTATTTTAGTAGGAAGCAGGATAGTTAGTGTCTTGCATGTTAGATGAAGGGTTATTTTTGAAAGCTTTCCTTCAGTTATCATCACTTTTTATAACTTGATCATGCAAGTTTCTGTACATATTTTGTTATATGTACAACGAACTCATCTTCCTTGGAATGGTCTAAAAAGGTATTGTGATTTTATATCTCTTTATCATAACTGTATGCAGACATGTGGTTGATTCTTAAGTTTCTATATCTCACAAAATCGTCAAACGTTAATCAATTCTAGGAATTTTTTTATATGCTTTATGATTTTCTACAGAAACAACCATCTAAAACAATGGACTATTTTATACTATTTTATTTTGGTCTATATTGTTTTTCTTTTTCCTTTAACTTGTTGCAGTAGCTAGAACGTTTGATATTACATTGGATAAGAATGGGAAGAGTAAATATCTTTGCTTACTTTACGATCTTAGAGTGAACATTTTCAGTCTTTCACCATATGATGTCAACTATAAGGTTTTTCTAGATGCTGTATATCAAGTTTAACTAGTTCTTATTCTTGGTAAAAGTCTTTAACATCAATGTGTATGGGTTATGTCAAAATATTAATTTAATTAGTATGATCTTTAGACTGTTGAGTATCTTGATTATTTTTTTCAAATGTTAAAAAACCTTTATATACTTAAAAATACGTCATTAAATCATGGCTTAAAATTATTTTTGTACAAAACTGGAATTTTTTTCTAATATTTATTGGATACTTTTATATTTAAGTTCACTAAAGGTATTGTTGTGTAGATTTTGTTTTGGTTTGTTTTGTTTTAATATTATTTTTATATGGCTCTTTTATCTGACCTCAAAAGAATGAGTTGGGAAGAATTCCCTCTTTTTCTGGAAGAGATTTTATAAAATTGCTTTTAATTCTCTTTATAAATATTTGAATATGCCAACTTTTAAAAAAATTTTAATCAATCCCTTCTTTTTTGTACACTTTTTATTCTTAAAAATTTCTGTTTAGCTATATTCCTTTTTTTCTTATTGTAAACTTTTACAGTTCTTAATTAAGAATTCTTTCCAACCTCCTTTTCAAAATATACTTTAAAAGTTGACTTTTAATTCTTGGGATTTTTAATATATCATAGTTCCTAATGTGAATATGGCTTTAAAAATCTTTTATTTTGTCTATAGAATGAGAAAATGTACTTAATATCTACTAAACAGTTTATCCTTTTATTAACATTTTGTCATTTTTTGCCATGTTCTTACCTAATTATGGTTTTGTTCTACTGGTCTCTTTTTCTGCGTATATTGTTGATCTTATTTTTATTATAATAACCTTTCTATTCTCATAGACAATAAGTCAGTTCACCTCTCTTCTTTTTGGTCTATACGTTAGGTAACTATTGTCCATTTATGTCTCTCATTTAAGTGCAATGATTCAGAGCTTTCCAGAGTTCTCAAGTGAAAAATTTGTTGCCCCTCTATTTAATCTATAGTATAACATTTATTTATTGAATGATCCAGAATATTATTCCGTTCATGAATATTTTGTGCATTTCTGATTTTCAAATTTTCTATTTCCTTTAAAATGTGTTCAATTATGTTTGTAAAATATTGTCTGTAAAGAAGATTTGCCTCTTCTCAAATTCATTAATTTATAAAATAATTTAACATGTTTTTTCAAAATTATATATGAAAAGTGGTCACTTCTTTATGCCAGTCATTCGCACACACCTTAAGATCAGTGATTTTTTTATGTCTTTACTTGAAGCTAAAATGGATAAAGAGGGACATAAACCTCCCTTCTTTCTGCATTATTTGCCTTTTTATTTGACCCCATGCCACACTACCTTCTTTCTTCCCATCAGCAGTGGTAGTTCATTTCAGCTGTAGTGGTCTATAGTTTGTCCAGGACTTTAACGTGTAACCTTTCAATGACCCTGGCAAGGGCCAGTGTCTTATCCTTAGAAGTCTGAGTTCTAGCATGTTGGAGCCTCTTTTCGATTTCTGAAATAACACTACCAACCAGACAGCATCCTAGAAGGTTGAGTTCAGCTCAGCAGGATCAAGACCTCTGTCCTAAATTTCAGAGTTTTAGAATTTTCTACATCTTCATTTGTTTCTCCAAGTTGTAGGTATATCTGCTTCATATAGTTGCTTCCAACATGACCTTAGTTTACCTTTGATTATGCTCTAATTTTCCAATGAGTAGTTACCCATTTCCTATGTTAAGCTCTACTAATTAAAAGAAATGGTGTGGTTGTATCACCTAACCAGCTTGTGCCTGATGTAAGGGTCATTTGATATCTCCTTTTTTACCTCTTTTTGGAATTTGCTGAATATCTCTTTAAGTTGAAATAAGAATTAACAATCAATTTTTAAAGGAACATATTAAAGAACAAAAAATTATTTGGTGAATTTTAATCAGTAGGATTTTATATAATCTTTCCCTTATTTTTTAGTTTATGGGACTTATATGCAATTTTAAAAATTATAAGCTGTTAATAAACATCTCATTTGCAATTTATTACAGATTTGTTTTTAGTTGATATTATAAAAAATGAAATAGCATATATTTTCATAGAAGATAGTTGAATTCAGTGGTATTTCATTATATTACTGTATTTGACAATATCAGTATTTCCCATAGTTCTCTCATTGTATGAATAGATACTGAAATACAACTAATATCTTACTTATGAATATTCACTCTAAAGGAACAAAGATGGAAGGAAAATTGTGTGTGTGTGTGTGCGTGTGTGTGTGTGTATGTGTGTGCGTGTGTGTGTCTGTTAATGTCCCAGATGAATTGCCTTTGGAACAAACTGGTTTTAAAAGAGAAATAAACTTTGAAATTAGGTTATGCTTTGTATTAGATCAAACTACATAAGAATATATTTTCCAGTGTTGACCCAAAGGATTTAATTAAAGTCAGAAACACACAAACAAACAAAAATTTTTTTGACACCACACTCTGTAATCAAGTGATTAACAATCTTCACAGGCATCCAAGAGCATTTCTGGGCCAGTCGAAATAAGGCTACAATCAGAAAATGAAGTGGACAATGTCTCCAACTTCTTCCTATGCGAGAGCTCAAGCTTTTCTTGTTTCTAAAGCAACTCAAATACAATACACTTTTTCTAGCTCAGTGCATTTAGTGATTTTAGATAAGAAATTGTTTACAATTTCAGTATAATCTTTACTGATCAGTGATATTCTGTTTAAGAACCTATAATGCATTATATAATTAAATAATTTAAAATTTGATTTTACTTACTCTTCATTAATTTTTCTTACTCTTCATTAATTTTGTTTAAAGATACTTGTGTTTATGAACTCACATCCATACCAAATTTTAAAATGAATATATATGAGAATTAACTTCCTTTCTCTTTGTGATAGTTTATTATGCATTTATTGGAAAAAATAGATTTGCACATTTTTAAGACATTCTTTCTAACTTCCAATAATCATATAGAGTTTACTTGCATCGGTCCAGTATCCCAAAGACACAGCAAAGAACAAAACAGATAAGATAATTCTTTAAATATAAGAACAACCAAGAAATGGTTTTCAGAACTCAGTTATTGGCAGGTGTTTGGAATGAATGACTTTTCACCAAAGTGGAGTCAAATGTGCACAGAATATATATATTGCTTCAACCAAGATTATTTTTCTCTTAATTTTATATCTTGAGAATATATTTCAATTTATAGAGTAAAATAAGACATAAAAATGTGATTTTATAAGATTTAATAAATCATTTGGAAAGCAAACAAGTCTTTTCCAAATCCATATTATTAAATATTCTATGTGAACATCCCACTGAGGTTTTCAAGAATTAAAGGCTGTCTTGTCAGCATTCTCATAGCTATAGTTCAAAACAACTGACCACTCAACTTGAAGGAAGGAAGATTTATTTGCTCAAAGTTTTTTGGAGGTTCTAGGCTCAGTCCATGTAAGGCTGAAATCTTTAGAAGAATAAGACAAAAAGTGAAGAGGAGCATTGCCAAGGGTGGTGTTATGTAGTTCATACTGTCTACCCCAGAGCACCACAGTCCTACATATTGTGAAATCTCTCTTGTATTTTCATCTTAGAATTGGCTGTAGAGACAGTGGATGAAAGCATTAAAGGAACTCTGATTTTTATCTCCCCAAAGAAACATTAAAAAGATTTGGTAGAAAAACACACTAAAACTAATGCCTGCTAATATAGCTATAAAGCTTTGCCTGGGATCCAACCCATGCTGAAATTAAACAATTGTATTTGCTGGCTAACCTCATTTTAAATAATCATTTTTTCTCCCTAAGGGAGGCATATATGAAATGAAATCATCTTTTCATTATGAGGTTGCAAGTTTTATGACTGAAGAATCCCTTGTATAAGTATTCGAGAGCCTATGTCAGAGAAAACTAACTGAAATAATTTTACTCATGATAATTTTCCCTCTTCTTAATCTCCTTCCTGGAAGGGCAGTAAGGATTCCCTTTGCCCGTCTTTGAAAATAATTCCCAACTTAGTATGAGTGGCGACTATGAAAAGAACATTAAATTGTTAGTATATTTTATTGATAGGAGGTTTGAATTTGGATCCTTTTAAAAACATATTTAGGAATGTCTTCCCTTCAGCTCTGTTCACTCCGTTCCTTTGTGGTGCTGCTGCTACTATTAGCATTATTTTATAGTTTTCATCAAACATATGATGTGTGTTCTTATTTTTCCCCGACACTGGAAGAGCTGTAGCAGAATGTCAGTGAATTATTCTTCATGTGCTACCACAAACCCCAGTAGACACTGAAGGGAAAGTAAATGTAGAAATAAATTGTGAGTTGAAATAGAGCTCTCTCTTTTTTTTTTTTTAAGAAAACATGGTAAACAACATTTGCTTCTGGGCAAAACATAATTTTAATGAAGCATACTCTTTTATATACCGTGTACAAGATTAAAATATACACAAGTTTTCTACCACTTACTTTGCTCAGAGAAATACAACCATCCCTTTGACATGCTTGCGGGGAAAGCTGCTGTTTGGTGGGAAAGACTATTCCTGTTAATTAAGCAAACGCTCTATGGAAGGCTACAAGAGCAGCAATATTACAATTGGCTTTCTAGTCAGAGGAACTGCGTAAACCCTGGCAATAAACAAGATGAGGAAAATACCAGCGAATGAGGACTTGGTCAGTAGAGGGTATTTCTAATTACAGTCAAGTCCTGCACTGCACCCAAATGCAGATTCCTTGGTATCTGCATGAAATATACCAATGTACTGGGCAGCACAAGTTTTTAAAAATAGGCAGAAAAGGTGAAAGCTTATTCTTGGCGGTGGGAGTGTGGTGTGGGGATCAGAGAAAGTTGGAAGACGGGCTTGTCCCACTATGATCATTAAGTCTTCATTCTATGCATACATCCTTTGCAATGACTCTTTGGCATGATAATATGAAAATCAATCAGTCACTCAATAAATAACAAGTTATGGCTCTCATCTTGTTTCACAATATAGTAGCTGGAAGACCAACTTAAAAACATTTTTTGTTAATCTGTAAATATCACCACTCTGTATTTTGTACAGTTGGTTTTTTGGATCTTAGTTATGGCAAAGTTTCACCATTTACACAATTTAAAATAAATAAAAAAATCTCAATCACACCATGCTTATTTCATGGGAAAAGTATATTTTATCTTGCAATTATGTCTCTGCAAATTACAAAAATGTTATGTCGTCCTCAATGCTTTACTCATAAACAATACTGCAATTGAAATAACCTTTAGCAAATTAAAACTTAAATATTTTCAACAGAAACAAACATTGGTCTGATTGAGTGAGACCAAATATCATTTTGGTTTACTTAAACAAATATTTAATTCAAAAATATTTTTGAGGGTATATGTGGCAATATAGTAATTAATGTGTAACATGTTTTTATAATAAGGCTTCTTTTTCAGCTGGGTGGGGTGGTGCATGCTTGTAATTCCAGTACTTGGGAGGCTGAGAAAGAAGGATTGCAGGTTTTTTGGTCAGCCTCAGCTGACCTTCTGCAACTTAGGGAGACCCTGTTTCAAAATAAAGAATAAAATAATAGGGTTGGGGTTGTTATTCCAAAGGTAGAATGCCTCTGGCTTTAATATCTGGTGCTGAAAAAAAAGAGACTTTTTTTTAAACACATATTATATTACTGAAAGAGAAAGAATCAGAAAATCTAATTTTGTATGAGAACTTTTAGACTAATTTCACTAATTTTTAAACAAATTTCATATTAAATCCACATAGCACTGAAGGGTGAAATATATTTCTTTTAATTATATTCTTGAAGACATAAAAATTATACACAGAATTTTTTCTTAATAAACAAAAAGTTTTTTATTGTTCTTTTATGAGACATTAGCTCCACACTTACAATTAGTTGCCCCAAATCTTGACTGTTATCATACTTCTGGTCCACTTAATACAACACTAATTTGTATGCTGTGAGAGGACTGAATTCAAACATTTGTCCAGATATTGAACGGGCATTGCTATTCTTGCCCCAAAAGTTCTCTTAAGATGTCAAATGAGTCTCACGCTTATTTTCATTTTATGTAATAAAATATAAAACGAATTCATCATTTAAAAAATGAGATGAATACATCTACTTTGGCTTTGAGAGTCCGTCTTATATGCAGTTAATAAAACAAAAGAAAAACACAGAGAAAATCCTAACCATGCTTTAGTGAAATCATTCCAAAGAGTCCTACCCAAGCAAGAACCACCCATGTAAAATGAGCCACTGGCCAAGCAGACACTTCTACAGACAGCATGGTGTTGCTGTATTCAGGAGAACAGGTTAGGACAATTTGGAATGTTTTTCTAGACACTCAACACAGTTAAGCATATTAAAGTCCTCTTTTATTCAATTTATATATCACTTCCCAAAGCCTCTTTTGGTGAAATACAACGCTTTGCAAAATGATGGCTATTGCCTAGTCTTGTTCTTTCTTAGTAGTAGGGATTGAACCTGGGGGCATTTGGCCTCTGAGCTACAAGCCTAGAATTTTTTTTTTTTTTAATATTGTGGTTGTTGTTGTAGTTGTTGTTTTATTTTGTTTTCAAACAGGGTTTTGCTAGATTGCTGAAAGTCTTACTACTCACCGAGTCTGTCCTCAAGCCTGAGAGCCTCCTGTCTCAGCCTCCCTAGTACCAGAATAACACCTCCCACCTAGTCATTTACTTTTATGTAGAATGTGCCTTGCTTCAATGGCACTGCACTATTCAAAATTCAATTTTATTCATTTTTAACCAAGAGGGTTTTTTCCCATCAAAACATGTACAAAATCAGATTCAGTGATTTAAAAAAAATTAGGACCTCTGTATTTCAAAGCTGAAGTGTCTCCTTCAGTTGTGCCCAGCCTCCTTTCTGGACCCCCTCATGGTTTTAACACTGATTTTTCAGTCAACTTTAAGTGTTAGCTCCACTCTTGCCTGTCTTGTCTTAACTCTCACTCCTTTTTAATTTCCATAGAAAAGGAGTCCACATTGAACTTTCTAGTCCTCACTCCCTCTCTCAGCCTCACAGATCTAGCCTGATACTAAACACCTTCACAAGACAGTTTTCCCCTCTCTGCTTCCACATCCACTTCTCTCACTTCAAGAAAAATGTTCTCACCACTCTGGAAAAATAATTAGGGATCTTTCTGACAATTAGTTTTATTTTTTTTCCTGACAGCATATATCCAATGTATCTGAAAATTCTGATTGACCTTTAAGATGTGTTCAGAATCTGACATTTTCCACCCTTCCCAATGTTACCACCGCTGTGAAACACATACAGATCATCTTCCAGGAACACTTGCTTACTCAACTCAGAGGAAAGTCAGCAGAAAGCTTCCAGAGTAGGCCTGGCCGTAGGGGCCCTTTCCGTGGGGACACCCCTTCCCCAGCAGCGCACAAATTTGCCTGGTTCTGGATCAAGTAGAGTGTGTAACAGAATGATCTGCCTTTTCATCTTGGTGCAGGATGGCCTGACACATATAGGCTATTATTACTTAGATTCATATAGAATAATGAATACTGAGACCTAAAGCACCCAATTAAAAGTCCTCACATTTTAATGATATTAAAGACAGGGTGTGTGTTTTGGAGATTTCTGAGCCTATTATCCACCAGTAGGGTTGTAACAAGATACTAATTTTACTGTAGTGTCATACTGCATTTATTTGTAAAATTAGGCTAATTTTCAACACTAGTAGAAACTCCATGGCCACCACCATCCCGAGAAGTTTGGCTTTGCAGAAATTCTGTAGGGCAAAGCAGGTATATAAAAGGTATAGCATGTGATTGTTTTATAAAAAGGTTACTAGTTTGAAGATTTATGCAAATACTACCTTCATTTGCATTAATTCTTTGAAGTTTATCTCCAAATTATA
Source organism: Muscardinus avellanarius (assembly GCF_963383645.1). Lineage (NCBI taxonomy): Eukaryota > Metazoa > Chordata > Mammalia > Rodentia > Gliridae > Muscardinus > Muscardinus avellanarius. Next base: position 4,180,522 of record NC_137791.1, on the reverse strand, counting down.
AGGCGTTTGAATTGTCTCGTATCTGTTCTGCAAATTTTCATTCCTTCAAAATTATTGCCAAGAAAAACTTGATTCCAATAATAAACTCTCAGGGGGTGTAGTTCACGATTTACAGGATATAGCGAACTCTACCACATGGATTCCCCGCAGATATTTAACTGTAGACCTGTAGACATGCTTGCTTAGCCACTATGCTGACCACATGTCAAATGGAAGAACCAGCCAGGTGTGGGTGCACATGCCATCATCCCAGTAGTTGGGAGACTGAGACAGAAGGATCACACCTTCCCAGCCAGCCTTGACAAATTAGCAAGGCCCGAGGCAACCTAGTGAGACCCCGTGTCAACCTAAAAAAAAAGAAAAGTGGGTGGTGTAACTCAGAGGCAGAATGCCCCTGAATTCAATCCTCAGTACCACATCGGAAAGTAATAAGTAAATAATAAATACATAAATAAATAATGGGAAAGTAAGATAAGAAATTATTATTATTATTATTATTATTATTATTATTATTATTATTATTTATTATTATTATTATTATTATTTGGTGGTACTGGGGTTCCTGGAAGCCCTTCTACCTCCGGGCTACACTCCCAGACCTATTTTTACATTTTTATTTGGAATCAGGGTCTCCTAAGCCAGCGCGCGCGGCTGGCTTCGAACCTGCGCGATCCTCCTGTCTCCGCCTCCCAAGCGCGGGGATGACAAGCGTGCCCACCACGCCCGGCGATAAGAAATTATTTGAATTTAACTTAAACAATGAAGAGATAAGAACAAGATCTTTCAAAATTATTCCTTATATGTGTCTTAACAATTTTTTTATTCTTAACTATTTGCTTTTATAATTGTGAAAAATATAAATTATTTAGCAGAAGCAGGTTATCAAATAAAAAACACATTTCTACTGGTTGACCAGATGAGCGATATACAGTTGCCATTATAGTATCTCAGACAATCAGAATACCTTTACAGTGAGTGATTGTTTTATCTGCTGTCTAATGTCACTCATATGTATATTTAATAATGTTTTTAATTTCATGAGTTCAATAGAATTGTGGGAGGCTGGCAATAAGTAAGTGAAAAAATAAATAACAAGTTTATCCTTATAGATGTTATATTTTATATTACTGAGATTTTTATTAACTCATCTATAATTACAAAAGGTACCTTTGTGAAGCCCTCAGAATACTTAAAGGCCGTTGTTCTTTGGGGAAAAATTCCACAAATGTACACTTCAGAAAAGACCCGCTGCAGGGTCCAGACTGCTGGGTTTCCCATGATCAGAGTGTGTATGAGGGATGGACTCTTTCCGTGATGACTCTGGGAGACACCCCACCTCCCACCTCCTAAAGGGGGACACACATTCCTTCTGTTGCGCCTTCCCTGGGGGAAGATTAAGTCTAACATATGCTCCTCCAGTGACATCACAGCAACATGTTTGTCTTATCAGAACATTTTTACATTCCTGATTTCCATTTAGAGCTTAGCTGTTCAGATGTTTGGGTTTTCAGAAAAAGCTGCTTTCCTTATTAATGACCCCAGTCTCTTTTGTGAACCAGATACTCTGTCATTTATAAAACGCTATCTTGGAAACTACTGTAGTAAGGGAATGGTTTACTCCTTATATACACAAGGCATAAATCAGGGCTAATGATTGTTTTAAACCACTTAAGGGAACAGATCACAAAAAGCAGGAGAAAACGCCCAGCCAAATGTTCTGTGTGATTTAGAAGTATGCTCTTTACTACGGTGGTAGAAGAGGAGCGTTTAGAAGCAGTACTGATTAAGTTCAGTGGATAGATGATCATCTGTTGTATTTTTTACTTTGCATTTTAATTTTTATTTTATTATTTTTAAAAATTTTATTGGTGCATTATAGTCATACATATTAATGAAGTACAAAATGGTGGAGGCATTTGGGGGGGCAGAGACCAGAGGATCACAGTTCGAGGACAGCTTCAGCTACTTAGCAACACTCTTTGCAACAGAGTGAGAGCCTATTTCAAAATATAAAAAAGACTAAAAGATAGGGCTGGGGGTGTATCTTGGAGGTACAATGCCCCTGGGCTCCATCCACAGTATTGAAAAAAAATAGAAGAGTTGATAAAAATTTATTCTTGTGGCAGAATGTCTCAGTTAAAAATAGAATTCTGTCTCTTATTCTGGTAATACTATGCACCCAGCAGAAATTTCATTATCTGGCTTATTTGAAAATCACTTTCAGAGAGTGTATAAAGTAGCCAACAGAAATATCATGCAGAGATTATGCACAAAATATCCCACAAATAAAAAAAAATTGTCAGGCTGATAAATTTTAAATCTAACAATAGATTTAATGAATTTTAGGGTTGAACATTCTTTATATTAAAAACCAATGAAATATTTTTAATTATCTCTAGCTGCTGAACTTGCCTAGAAATTTTATTTGTAGAAGACTGAACAGAACCAATCCAGTGAGAATTTTCTTTTAATCTGTATCCATTATCTTGGTTAAAATAATTTTTTACACTTTTGTCAGGACCCAAGAGGCTGAGACAGGAGGATTGCAGTTTCAAGGAGAGCCTCAGAAATGTACCAAGACTCTCAGAAACCTGGTGAGAAAGATTCTTTATCAAAACAAAAAATGAATAAATATATAAAAAGGGCTGAGGGTGTAGCTTGGCAGTATAGTGCCCCTGGGCACAAAAAATAGACAAAAGAATGAATAAATGGTTAATTGATTATTCAAATAATAAACGTAATGTCTAATGCACCAGCTAATCACTTTAGAAAACGAATATTTTGCCAGTGGGATTAAAACAGTTTTAAATAAGTCAACTGTCTAGTAAACTGGCCCTCCTTAAGTCTCACCAGATAGCTCAGTGGTTCTTACCTATGAGAATGTCAGGTTTTTGTGTTAGGTTCTGGAATGGAAGCCTGGCATGCGTATTTTATGTCAGGCCACCGACTGGAGAGCCCTTTCTACTTCACAGAAGCCTTGCATTTTAGAAAGTCAAGAGTTCTGACTATATCCTAGGGCTTCTTACATATTACGGCTAAAATCAGTAAATTATTTCTGACCTGTAGTTTCTTCGCTAAAACATTAAGGTAGCAGACTAAATTGTCACATACAGCATTTTAAGTCTTTTTTGTTGTTTTTTGCTTTTTCTATTGCCTTTGGAAAATACTTATTCTTCTGGTATATTTAAGAATCATGCATAATCTCTTTCTCCTTTTTATTATCATTGTTTTATCTAATGAGTTAATTGTTTAGAGTTGGCAATTCTATAAAACTACTGTGTGATCTTTATTTACTGGCTTGAAACACACTGTGTGGGTGGGCAAAATAATATTTCAGAGCTGCCACCAGGCATGCCGGCCACCTTGGTGCTCACGGTGGGTGTTCAGCCGCACGCATTTGCCATATGACATGAAACAGTGCTCTGACCCTTGCAGCACTTCTGCTTGTAAAAGTGAGCTCGGCTATAAAAACCATGATGATTTCATCAATGGTAGGGCCTCCCTCCGCTCCCTCCACGCTTTGGGGTATTTACTGTACGTGGTCAACACAGCAATGCTTTCAGTGTTAGATGGTTTGAGAGATATTTAGGAAGGCTAGAAGTCAGTCATGCTTATTCAGTATTTTTTTAGACAGGACAGTTAAGAAGTTATTATCATATCTTTAAGAATAAACTTGACGTGGTCAGCGTCTTTTCTTTTTTTTTTCTTTTTTTATTGGTGCACTGTATTCATACATCATGAGATTAAAAAAAAAAAAAAACTTGTAGACGTACATGCACACATCGCCCAGTTATCCCCTACCTGATCCCCACCCCATTCCCTCCCCATCCCTCCTTCCCCTGATTGGCTTAGTGGTTGACATCTAGTATTATAGCAATTTATCCAAAATTAACAATGATAATCTCACATAACAGTTTCATTTGTCAGATACCAAGCTTTTGATGACTTAAAGATAACATTTCAATATTTCTTTTTGCTTTCTTTCTTACCAGAAAATATTTTTTTCTTTGTTTTTTTGGGTGAAACTATCATACATTGACTAACTACAAAGAAGAAATAGGTCAGAGTCTTTTAGATTCACTATGTTTTCGTTTCTTACTGTATGGAATTTCATAACTAAGCTCATTTCATTGTCTATAGTTCTGCGACTATAAAGAATATCTGTATGAAGGTTTACAGATACTAAATATCCAGAACAAGGTTAAAATTTTATGGCCTGGGTTTTGGGTTTATTTTTACTTGACTTTCTATACCATATTTCCCAGCAATGTTAAATCATACATCCCAGGGCCGAAGTGTAACTATACTAATAGTTGTATATCAGGCACTAGGAATTGATTCTTCTCTTTGAACCTTATGGAACTACATGTTCAGGTTCATAAAGAGCGAGTAAAAGTCCAGGAAAGAATATGAGGACACAACAGATTAGTAACAGTTGGTCTGATGCACCAGGACAAAGGAGGTATTCTAATGACTTTCTGGTAACCTAAAATCATACAAAAACTTCCTTTAGATGACTGTGACACAAAAATTTGTTTAGACACTTTAAAATATTATTTTGGGGTGTATTCATTTTGAGTCAACCCTCCATGCCGTTCTGGTATGGAGCTGTATTTCTATTTTTTGTATTTATATCTTTCTAATAAACTTCTTTAAATCTTCAAAAAATAAATAAATAAAATATTATTTTGCCTTAGATGTTGGAAGATTTTGCTAAAAAGGACACACATACACCCAGATAGAACTGTATATATATATGGTATGTAACACTGAACCTCCCAACAGAGTAGAATGAACTGCCCGGTAGTGTTCCTTTGTGGGCTGAGTATCTACAATTCTAGGATTTGATGGCTATGGATTACATTTTCCTAAATTTTAGGTTAGTTTCTAGAAATTCCTAGTCTTTTAGTATTTTTTTAAATATAATTTTCTAGCCGGGCGTGGTGGCACACACTTGTAATCCCAACATTCGGGAGGCTGAGACCAGAGGATCGCAGTTCACAGACAGCCTCAGCTACTTAGTGAGGCCCTCTGCAACTTAGTGAGACCCTGTTTCAAAATAAAAATAAAAAATAGGCCAGGGGTTGTAGCTCAGAGGTCGAATGCCCCTGGCTTCCATCCCCAGACCTGCAAAAAATTAAATTTAATTTTGTAAAATAATAAGGGTCTATTTGTTGGCAAACAAACAATATACCAAGGAAAGAGAAATTTGCTTGGCTTTGCCATGATAGGGTAGATCCTAGCTCTTTTCCATCTCCTTTTTCCAAGAACCCTTTCATTACACTTTGGAGGTTAAAATCAATGAAGACTCTATGTTTAGCTCACAGACAGTTTTTAGGAAATTTAGTTTTCACAGCTTTGTTTTATGGTCTAATTATTAAGGTTTTAATAGACCAGCTAGAGTTTAGAATTCATTGAGAACAGAAGCAAAGGACACAGGTCTTTGTTTTGCCAAATCAGCACCTTAATAAATCTGTCCTATCATAGATTCAATACACAGTTTTATTTTTGTTTTGTTTTGGAAAAAAGACTTGTTTTTGGTCATCTATGAACTAATACAAGGACACTAAGGGAAGTGAATGGTCTTTAAGCTTTGTTTCCTAAACAAACCACATTCTGTTCATATTGGGTGAGAACAATCTACTTCTTATTTTTGAGTGAAACTTAAAAATGAGCATAGATAAAATGTCCAATCCATTAATTGCAAGTCTTTACCTACTTATCTCCATGAAAACTGTTCTATATGCGTTATTAGTCTTGACCCCATTAAAACCCTCAGTAAGACTGACAGGTGCCTCTGACCAAGACCACGCTCTGATGTACCAAGAACATGCTCTGCTGAGCAGGATGGCCCACATTCTGAACTTCCTATTCCCAACACAATAATAGTCTGAGGGGTTTGCAATCCTAGTACATATCTCCCTGAAATAACATCTTTATTCTCACATGAGGTCATTTTTTATCTGTAAATTAATGATGTCATATCTTGGGGCTTAAACATTATTCACATCTTTCTTTTCAGGTAGAGCTGTATGACAGATAAAATTAATAAGAGCAATATGACAGACAAAATTAATAAGAGCACTGGAAAACATAATGTATTCAGAGAACTTTACTGCTATTGAATTAGGAAAGTATGTGCTTCTAAACAGAGCAATTATGCCTTCTAGAATAAAAATGTCAGGTTAACTTGCAATGAGCCCAAGGATTTTGCTTAAATACCTGCCTTTCTGTGAGCTCACGTGAAGACAATTTTAGACCACACACAAGTATGAGGCTCAGAAAAGCAAAATAATTTACTGGGAAATTTAACTAGTGAAATGAAAAGCCTCCTCGGAGCCCAGGAATGATGAGTAATGAGTTGCTTGATGTGGCATTGTTGATTAAAAGAGCGAAGATGACACTAGGGTTTTCACTTAGGAAGAAAAAGTACTCAGAGGAGAAAGATGGTAGTAAATGCCCAAGGGAAAAACTTAAAACTAAACCCAAATCAGCGCAAATCCCGAAGTTTTACAAAGTGCCAAATGCAATGATCTTTCAGATTCTAGAATATGCTAGAGATGGATGGAAAACCACTGCAGAGAAAAATTGCTTTACCTCTAGTCACTTAAATCTCTCCCTTGGAACTCACTCTCAATTACTAAAGCGTACGTATCACTGAGAAAGCACACTGGCAAATCTCTTCGAGACAGCATGCTGAATTGATTCTTTTAAATTCAAAAACCCTCATTCTACTCATGTCTTGGAACCAATTAAACCTTTTAAAACACTCTGTCTAATAATATCAGCATCGCCACTCTTGGTAATTATCATGGCCATAGTTGACACACACTAATGAATGGTTGGTACTAGGAGAGGAACACTTAACAAGAAACAAGGTGCTTATAGAGTCCCAGAGTACTTCTCTCAATAGACGTATTGAAGGAGCACAGCCTCTTTATAGCAGAAACAGTGTGCCGAAATCATCATCACCAAGTGGTCAATACCACGTTACAGGGCAGACAGACGTCATGCCCTTGATATACACCTTAGAGAAATATGAAATTGCTCCCATGATATTCCAACACAGGACACAATCTGAATATAACCATGAGGAAGTAGAAACGATGACACGGAAAAACATTTTATATTCTGCATAAATGCCAAGGTCATAAAAGACAAAAAAAGGCCTGTTTCAGGTTACCAGATAAAGAAAACCAATAGCAGATTGCAATGCATGAGACTGGCTTAGACTGGATCCTAGATTCGGCACAGATCATTTATGGAAAACTTGCCGTAATTTGAGTAAGATGCATAAGATTAGGTAGCATTTTTCTATCAATAGTAGTTTTCTGATTCCTATAAATGGTTTGTTAGGAGTCCTTGATTTTAGAAAATCATTTCAGAAATAGAAGGTATCATGCTCAGAACTTACTTTCAAATGTTTAAAAAATAGTAATGTGCCAGGAGTGGTGGTGCACACTTGTAATCCCAGCATTTGGGAGGCTGAGACAGGAGGAAAGCAGTTCACTGACTACCTCAGCTACTTAGTGAGGCCCTTTGCAACTCAGTGAGACCTGGTTTCAAAATAAGAATAAAAAATAGGGCTGGGAATGTAGCTCACAGGCAGAATACCTGTGGATTCCATCCCCAGTACCACAAAATGAAATAAATAAATAACAAAAATTTATTATTTCTTAAAAATAATTAAAGTAATAACATATGTATATATGTATATATATGCTCATATAGATACATATGTGCATATGAGTATATACATATACCTGAAATTATCATTTATTCATAAATATGTTCATATGTATGTGTCTGACTCACAATTTTTTTTGTGTAGTAATCTGTTCATAATCAAAGACTCTGATAGATAAAATTGAGAGATGTATGGATAAATTCTTTGTGGGATCTTTATAATGTTTCTATAATCATTTCGAACTAATAGGTTAAGAAAATAAAAACAAAATCAGCCTCAAAAGTCCATGATGGTCAGAAGTACACTGTTCTAAGATACCCATACTTTTAGATAGGCCTGAATTGTAGTAATTTTTTCACATTTCGCTTATTTGCTCCCAGCAGACCCTAAATAATATTTCTGTCAGTCACACCTCACATAGTTTTGTCGGAATGGTTTTCATGCTTTCGTTTCCATAAGATTCCATTCTGCTTATTGATTTTATTAGAAATTCCTTAGGTGCAAAATAGTGTGACCTTATCCAGAAAAACACACTTATCAAACATGTTTCTGAGCCTTTTCATGTGGAAGTCTTAAAATATTGACTGCCAACTGAGCCAGAAATAAAGAGAGCTCTGGTTTATCTGTGAATAATATATCCTCTTGAAGAAAATGGCGTATGTCCTAGGGTCAGATTTTAGCAATTCTAACAAATTTTCATAAACCTGCATTCTGTGCTTAGGTGTCGGTGTATCAGAATGGAGACCTGATCAAACCGTAGGAGCAGATTCTGGAAGCTCCCTGCTGCACATACCCAGTTGTTGCGGGCTGGCTCCACCCTACTCCAGATTCCGCTAAAATTTCTCCTTCTCCTTGAGTCTTTCTTTGACCAACTCCTCCCCATAATAACATACAGTTAATATATTTAAATTATTAAGATATGACTATATGTCTGCCCTCCATAGAATTCATCCTTTATGGGAACAAAGATTCAGTTCTTTAATGCCATAACTCGAGTCTAGAATACAAATTGTAGACACCCAAGCAATATTAAGTGAATGAATTATACTTTGTGTTTAGATTATTTTGACATTATTTTGCATTATTACTGTTGGAGTCTCAAAAGAAAATGGCATCATGCAGATGGCTTCATTCATGAAGCATTAGGTGTTAGGCAAACAGCTAAATTCCATACAAAGCTGAAAATCAGGTTCCCATATACTAAGCAATTCACTTCCCTGTGGGGACATTTATCTTTGCAAATCATAAAACCACATGTTCAGTGGAGTCATATTTTGAAATTTAGATGCATTTTCTTGTTTTTCTCCTTGGATTGCTCTTTTAGTCTGGATAAGAGAACTCTAGTGCATGAAATAGGAATCTCCACCATGCAGGAATGTAAAATCGCCTCTGGGCTGGTCTTTGGATCTATTGCAAAAGTTGTAGCGACGGGGCCTCCTGGAACAAAGTCACATGTTTTCAAACCTTTTGTCTGCGTTTCCTCAGACACGATGGTGCAGACTGAGCTGTGGTTCTGCGCTGAGTTTTCCCAGCCTTGGCTTTCTCTAACTGTCAGAGCCTGAGTAAGTGACCAAGACTCCCATCGACAGTGATCGCAGCTGTCCCGCTGGCCAGCCAACCCTGCACATGGGTGGGGAAAGAATCACATTAGCAGATTTTACTTTCTCTCTAATCCCTTTCATTCTGGAGGGGTTGAACCTAGTCTCTTTTGGAGATGCTTGAGATAGTCATTTTTGTTTAGGAATTGGTAATATGGGGAAGTATACGTGAGAAAGCTACACTTCCAAAATTCCTTCATTGTAGAAAATAGTTTAAAAGAACTAACTTTTGGTAATTTTCTCTATTTTTGTCTTTTCATATTTCACCAATATCTTTTCATATCTTTGTTTTCTTCCTTTTTTCTATTTTCCTTATTCTTTCTTTCTTTTTTTGTTACTGGCAATAAACTCAAAGGTATTCTACTGTGAACTATACCCCACCCCTCCTTTTGTATTTACTTATTTATTTATCTATTTATTTATGTATTTATTTTTGACACTAGGTCTCACTAAGTTGCCTCATGCTGGCCCTCCAGCCTGAGGAGATTTTCCTGTCTCAGCCCCCTAAGTACTCGGACGGCAGGCAGATGTCACTAACCCCAGCTTCTTTCTTCTTGATTATATTATTCGAGAGAAATTTGTTTGTTTCTTAAGCTGAGATTATAGGTCATTGATTTTAAATCATTTTCTTTCTAAAAGTTTTGGTGCTAGTTTCCTAGGACTGCTGTGTAAAAATAATCCAGACAGCAGAACATTCTCCCCTGATTCCGGACGCTGGAGGTCTGTGTAAGGTGTTGATAGCTCCAGGCTCTCCTCTGAGCTTTTCAGCTCCTGGTAGTCTATTTTGTTTATGATAGAATCATCCTTATCTGTCTCTACCTTCTCCTTACACACACCTCTTCCTCCTTTCTGTAAGGGTGATAGTCATACTGGGTTAGAACCCACCCTGCTCCCGGCAAGCTGAGCAGTGACTGGTGAAGAACGAGTTTTCATCTTGTTCTTAGAGAAAGAGTTCATTTTGGTTAAGCAAAGGAGGAAGTTTTGTGATGACTTTCTACCCTGGAATTAGAATGTGATGTCATATTCAGAAGGGCTTACTATTTAGTTTTTAGTTTACAAACAATGTAGTGCTATAAATTATTCTGTGAACCATACCCTAGTACTTTTTTTCAAATCATGCTTCAGAATATATATATATATATATATATATATATATATATATATACACACACACACACACACACACACATACATACACATACATACATACATACATACACACATACATACATACATATATTTGGTGGTACTGGGCTTCCTGGAAGCCCTTCTACCTCCGGGCTACACTCCCAGACCTATTTTATATTTTTGTAACAGGGTCTCTTACACCAGCGCAGCTGGCTTCGAACCTGCGTGAACCTCCTGTCTCCACCTCCCAAGCACGGGGATTACAAGCATGCGCCACCATGCCCGGCATGCTTCAGATATTCACACATCACAAATAAGGATGCTGGACATGTATGTTTTCAAAGTCATTTTATAGATGAGGAAAATAAAAATCAGGAATATTAATATTCTTACTAAAATCTAGTCCAGCAACTCATCCCTAAGAAGCCCTTGTTGCAGGTCAACCAGTGATAACATTATGCTATAATTGCATTAATTGATTATGCAAATTATACATTTGATGCTCAACTTCATTAATATGATAAATAAAATATTATTTTATTTTACTTTGTTAATTTTTTTCTTTAAAGGGAGAAATTATGGTAACAACAAATTATGGTTCTCTCTGAGAGACAAAATTCTAAGTGATTTAAAATATATTTTTCAATAGCTGGGAGTGGTGGCGCACTCTTGTAACCCCAGTATTCGGGAGGCTGAGACAGGAGGATCGTGATTCAAGTACAGCCTCAGCTACTTAGTGAGGCCTCTGCAACTCAATGAGACCCTGTTTCAAAATAAAAAATAAAATATAGATCTGGGGGTATATCTTGGAGGTAGAATGCCCTGGGTTCCATCCTAAGTACTGCAAAAATATTTTTTTCAAAACTTTTAATTCTTTTTTTCTACTTTTTGTTTTAGATTTTTTTTTGGGGGGTGCTGAGAATCAAACCCAGAGTTTTGACCATGCTAAGCAAGTGCTCTAACACTGGGCTACATCTTCAGTACACTAATGTTTATTATAATGCAAATAACTTGTGTATATATATTTTTTATTTTATTTATTTATTTTTTGCAGTACTGGGGATGGAACCCAGGAGCATTCTGTCTCCGATCTACACCCCCAGCCCTATTTTTGATTCTTTATTTTGAAACAGTGTCTCACTGGGTTGCAAAAGGTCTCACTAAGCAGCTGAGGCTGTCCAAGAACTGCGATCCACCCATCTCAGCCTCCCAAATGCTGGGATTACAAGCATACGCCACCATACCCGGCTTAACTTGTGTATATTTTAAATAAAATATTATCAGCACTTCTAATCTTAACAATTAATGAGTATAAATTCCTGATAGTAGACAGGCTTTTGGAGATGTTGGTTCCATTGGTTATGATGTGTTTTACAACAGGCTTTGGGACCATATCCTAGAATTTGATTGTTACTGTGCATCCTCATGGCCAGGTAATTGAGTGTTTTACTCTGATCAAGGCATATAAATTAATAATGCAATTATATAAATATTTATGTGTTCCAGTCTGCATATTCATGGCCAGGTAATTGAGTATTTTACTAAGATCAAGGTATATACATTAATATCTAAATTATATAAATATCTATGTGTTCCCGTCTGCGTTGTCACTACTGTGACTCAAAATACTTGATGACCACAACCTAGAGGAAAGAAGATTGATGTATTTGCTTACCATTCAGATATGTCAGGTTTCAGTCCATGATAGTCTAAGCCGCATCTGCAGCACAGGGCTATGGTGCAGGAACAGGAAGGAGGCGATGAGGGACAGATAGGAATATATAGGGTTAGGGCTAGGGTCACACCCTTAGTGATCTCTGTCCTTTCGCCACGTCCTGCCTGTCTCCATTGCCACCCATTAAATCTATTAATCCATCAATAGACTTACCCGCCAATGAGATTACAACCTTAATGATTCAATGATTTCACCTCTAAACCTTTTGTCAATACATGAAATTTTCCAGGGAACTTCTCTATCTAAACCACAAGACGAGGCCACTGATTTATACTGAAACTATAGTTAGAATCAAATGTGCAAACTTAGACCTCAATTCTAAACTATGTCCTATCTTGATGTGATACTGATTCAAAATACAAGAACTCTTTGGGATAAAATCTCAATTTCAGAGGAAGGCAGCTTCACCAAATATATTCTGCAAAAATGGGCATTTGTGATATTCTAGACTGTGTAAATTTTTTTACATTGTACAAACCATCTTGATACCGATGGAAACCAAAGAGTATTATTTTTTTCCTTTCATAACTGTAGACATACATCTTTGTTAGTGGAAAGTGGCGTTGGATGAAAGATTAAGTAGGTATACATTCCCTAGGGATCTTGTCACAAAGCTGGTATTTCTTCCCAGACCCCCCACACTATGTAAAGATATAGATTTAATAAACAAACCATTTCTGATCTCAGCAAGCAACTTAGCAGGGATTTTGAAAGTCAAACACACAGGAGCCATGCTTGACTGTGGTGGTAAAAGTAACATCTGCCTTTGAGTTTTAAATAACAGACTTTTCAAATCACTTTTAAGGCCTCGGTAGGAGATGTGACAACCATAAGCAATACCTCAACCAGACCAGGCACATGAAAGCCGAAGTCAATTGCACTCAAATTCTGAAGCAATTTATACCATTAAAAAGAACATGGAAATAAATTAAGTTAAAGTTCCTGTTTATCTGTGTCTAGCCAAGTTTTTTGGGGGGTATCCTTTCTAGTTCTTATTAATGAATATAAACCTTCTTTAAGGAAAATAATTGCATATTACTAGTGATAAAATGGTAAGTTCGTACCACTAAATTACATTAGTGATTTGTTTCTAAGTCAAATTTTATTCCTGAATTAGTTCTTTTTTGTATGATTTATAGGATATCATGTAATATGTAGTCATTAGTGCTGGCCCAAATAAAAAAGGATGTAAAAAGGAGTGTCTCAATGGAATGACAAATAACAATTACAAAACTAAGGTAAAAATAACAATTACAAAACTAAGGTAAAAATACAGCCCCATGTCTTTGAAATTCATCTGAATGGAGTACATCTTTTCCCATGCACCTGCAAAACAAAGTATTTCAAGATGATATTCATATTTTTCGACTTTTTCTGTCATATTGCACCAACTCTATAGCTGCATATTTTGCTTGATTAAAACACTAAGTAAATCCAAGGACATGGTGTTGACCCCAAAGAAGAAAATATTAGTAAGCGTGCAGCAACTCCTCTTGTCTGTGTTGGTAAGATCATTTACTCACGTTTTCTTAAATAATTTTTGTGTTCAGATCTCAAAAATATACACACCCTACATATTTCTATTTTATTAAGACAATGTGGAGAGAAATAAAAGAAAAAGAAAATTCAAGAGATGAAAAATGAAGAAGCAAAGGAGGAAATATACTGACCATCCAACAGATAAAAATGTAACTATGGATGGATCTTGAGAATATTATATTAAGCGAGATTAGCCAGTCCCCAAAAAACAAGTAGTAGTTTTTTCTTCTTATATGTGAAAGCTAGAGAGAAATTTGGAAATAAAGCTAACTCAGGTAGAAGAGCAGACAGTCCAATGGAGTGATTGAGGAAGTTTAGGGGAGGTAAGAGGGAAAACAGAGAGACTTTATAAAGCGTGTAACAGGTAGAGTAATGCTATGTGTGCATGCAAAGTACCAATTCCAATTGCAAAGGTGAGGAAGAGCAGTGGCACCAAGGGGGGAGTCCTCCAAGAACTGTGTGCATGTATGTTCTTATCTATATCCCAATATGACGTATGATTACAGCGTACCAAATTTTAATAAATTTTCTCAAGTTTTATATGCCGTGATCAGCAAGCCAACCAACGGAAGTAAAACACTAAGCAACAATAGCAGAAACGAAATCCCACCTAGAGTAGTGAAGAAGTCTTTTGAGAAATGCTTTAGTTTTTTGTGTTGTTGTTAACTGCATAATTTCATCAGGCATACAATCTTTCCCTATCTCAATGCAAGTCCCAAATTTATTTGCTTTCACTGAGAACTCGCTTGGTGCTAAACACTGTTCTGAGTATGATGATAGTTTTGTAAAAAAAAAAAATACTACTTTATAATCCATTCATCTGTTGATGGACATCTTGGCTGGTTCCATAGTTTGGCTATGGTGAATTGTGCAGCTAAGAACATAGATACACATGCATTAGTTTGGTAGTTTGGTTTTCTTTCTTTTGGGTAGACACCCAGAAGTGGCATGGCTGGATCAAATGGTAAATTTGTTCCCATTCTCCTGAGGATCCTCCATACTGTTTTTCAAAGTGGTTGTACTAAGTTGCAATATAACCAACAATGTTTTAGAGTTCCCACTTCTCCACATCCTCGCCAGCATCTGTTGTTCATGTTTTGAATGATTGCCATTCTAGTTGGAGTTAGGTGAAATCTCAGGGTGGTTTTGATTCACATATTTCTGATTGCCAATGATATTGAGCATTTGTTCATGCATTTATTGGCCATTTGAATTTCTTCTTTCATGAAGTGTCTATTCAATGCACTTGCCCATTTTTTGATGGATTACAAAACTGTGGGATATGTACACAATGGAATTTTACTTAGCCATAAAAAAACACAGTTACATCATTTACAGGGAACTGAAAGGAACTGGAGGACACTATGCTAAGTGAGATTAGTCAGTCACAAAAAAAAAAAGAAATCAGATGCTTTCTCTAATATGCAAAAGGTAAGGAGAAATGGGTAACAGGAGGAGCTCTAGATGAAGGAGATTCTACAGATGAGCAAATAAGGAGACCTAACCGAGGGGATGGGGGAGAGAGGGAAACTCTCTAAAGCACATGAAGTACTTAAACAAACATATCAAAGTCAGTCACTAAGCCAAGCATGGGAAGGAGGGATGGGGAGGGAAGGGGCGGGGATGAGGTAAGGGCTAATTGGGTGATGTGTGCATGTATGTCTATATAAGTCTTTTATCCTATCAAGACATATGACTAAAATGCACTGATTAAAAAAAAATTTTTAAAAGACACTATTTTAAACTGAAGAATAACTTAAGTTCAGTATATATAACCAATAAATGATTATTGATGATTAGAAATGGAACCTGTCTTATACCAAATTCAGTAATTTTCCTGTTATATCACAAATAATAATGCATGTGCTATAATTAATATTCTAAAATTATTCATATAGAATTCATAAAGAAAAGACAATTTATGAAAGAATGATAAAGGTCAATTAAAATATATATCTTATTTTTCACAATTTTTATGAATAGATAAATGGACTAGAACTATTTGATTGAGACATTTATGAATTCTTAGAAAATGTATATAATCAATTATCCCTAGTGAAAAAAATCAACTAAAATTGAAAAGTAAGCTAACTAAAAGGAATACTATAACACACTCTTGTAACCTGCTAGAAAAATTCTTAGACGTTTTAAATTTCAGGCTACATATAAATTCCGAATCATTCTGTAAGTTTGAGTAGCCAATCACAGTCTATTTCTTTTTCAACAATTAGCTTTTTCTCATTAAATTCTGAAGAAGAAACGTACTATTTGCTTTTATGCTCCTTGAATTTGCTATTATTCCCCTAAATAAAGTTTACATTTTTCAAGGAAGCTGGCTCTACTGTCATAAACCTCCTTCTAGAGATTTCTGTATTATATATAACATGATTTATTTAAAAACCATCAATTAGATAAAGAGATGAAGAAAATCTAGAACTTGCAAATCTTGATTTCATGATTATAAATGCACCATGCTGACTTTAAAAGTTGCTAAGAACTCATAAAGAAAATTTATTGGAAAGATACTTTGGAATATACAACATAAACATAAAGCAATAGTTATCCTTTTTCTTGTGCTATGAACCATGTCAATGTTGCTTAAAGCATATCTAACTGTCTGAGAATGCAGATGTTATAATATGATTCTGGGTACCTCACAACCACATCTGGTGATGTAAGATTTGGCAACTGATACCACCTGGATTTGTACAGAATACAAATAGAGACGCTCATTTTCTTTGATATGCATTTCTTCTTGTCTATATCTGGACTATTAACAAGTCTGAAGGACTTGCTGACTTCTAATACAAATACACATGTCATTCTTATCACTAGTATTCACATCACATGCTATTGGTTTGCCAAAAACTACAATATGTTATCAAAAACTAAGAAGAGAATCACTAGATTAATATCAGTAACTCATAAAAATATGAAATATGTAAAAAGAGTTGCTGAATAATTTTTTTTTCTAAATAAGTATTTACCTCATCACCTATACAGTGGACATTTATAAAAATGTATGCAGGAAAATAGTTTTATCAACTCAACAAATAATCTCTTTAAGACAGTTAACAAAGAAAATATACAACTAACCATTTATTTAAGAAGTTAAAAATCACTTTTGTATTTCTCTTCATGTAAAATACATATTGTAGAAAGTACAAGCAATGTCTCTCTTATTCCCTTAATTTTAGCGCCTTGTCCTGTCCTTTACTACCTGTGAAACTTCTAGTTTTATAAAGACTTCAATTAAATTGGAATGTGAATTGTAAAATTCAGAACCATGGTCCCTTAAGCCAGAACAGCTGGCTTCAGATCTCGCTAAGTAGTTGAGGCTGTCCGTGAACCATGATGCTCCTGCCTCAGCCTCCCAAATGCTGGGATTCCGAGTATGTACCACCATACCTGGCTATACTCAGACCTGCTAAAGGTTAAAAGTCCTGAAGTGATTGGGTTGGGATTTGAACCAAGGCAATTGAAGGACAAAGCCACTGCTCTCAACCTAGCTGCCTCTTCAAAAGCCCCTTGGGGAGTGCCCAGGCTTCCCCAGAAAGCTCCACCTTCAATTTGAATGTTTACTATAAAAACACATGAAGACTCTAAAAATACTTATTTTTTTGCTATATTAAATCTAACCTTTTTTATTTTTTACTGACATTAAATTTTGATTTTAAACTTTCTTTGAAAGTTACGATTATATAGTTACTACTTGGGAGATGTAGCTCTTTTTGAAATTATATTTATGTGTGAGTATAAAACACCATAGACCTGAAGTTTATAAATATTTATTTTCTACTGTTTTTAAAAAAATAGAATTAGGAACTAAGTAGGCAACCACAACAAGCAAACACAACCCCCATTCCAAATTTTTTTTTATAGGGTCAACACACAAATTTATGTCTTCCTTACCATATAAAATATCAGGACAAGCCATCATATGATTCACTAAGAAACCTAGAGAGGTTTATACTTAATATTTTCTAGTAAATAAAATGGCCTATCTTGTGGTTTTAATTTTATTAAGGCACAAATTAACCACATCTTTTGATAAAATAAGATTTAATTTCTGTTCATCATTTATTTGAAATGACTTAAACATAAAACATGATCTCAAACATCTTTTACTTTGTATTTTTTATGGTGCTAGGAATTAAACTCAGGGGCATTATACATCCGAGCTATACCCCTCAGCCCTATTTTTTATTCTTTATTTTGAAACAAGGTCTCACTCATTTGCAGAGGACCTAAGTAGCTGAGGTTGTCCATGAACTGGGATTACAAGTGTGTGCCACTACACCACGCTGATTTCAAGCATCTTGTTTTCAAAACACCAGTGTAGATTCGTGCTACATATCACCTTAAAGCATATTTAAAAATATCATAAAAATAAAGTAATATTTACTCCCAACTGAATATCATATACAGTGTTAGTAACTTTATGTAAAGAGGTTAGGGAAAAGAGAAACTCTGAAAAATTCTTACAAGGATCAAAATAACTGAGCAAGGAACAAGATAACTGAACAATTTTAAACGGAGCTGAGTGTGTAACAATACCAGGTGAAAGGTGCTAGGATCTTGCCTATTAGTCCCCATAATTTTAATTAGAGTTTTATAGGAAAAATTCTGGAGAGAATTAAAATGGAGAGAAAAACTCAATGCACAAGAAAGTATTTTTAAAATAAATGTGTTTTAGTTTTATGAAACAATTATTAAAACTAAAAATATATAGAAAAATTTAAAAACCAAAGGTTAAGAGGTATAGTTAGATATGAAATGTTCCCAAAGGACCTCACTTATTAATATTCAGCACTGATATAGATAGTAGTCATGAGGGTTGTAATGCCAGCAGTGGATAAACCCATTGTAGTAAATTTGCCTGCGTGGAGATGTGGCTGGATAGGGGCTGGATCATTGGGAGTGCGTCGGTGGGATTGTATAAGTGGTTGTTCCTCCCCCTATTCTCTCTCTTGCTTCAGACTTCCATGATGAAAGCACAGCCCAATGTGCTCTCTTTCTGTTTGTCTCTGTCCATCATTCTCTGAGACCTGATTCAGGGTCCCTGACCTCACATGGACTAAACCCAGAACCATAGAAAATAAATCTTTTTTTCTCTAAATGACATGGTAAATCTTTTAGAAGATAGCTGTAAGAATACTGGCCAGATCATGAAGGAAACTTAATTTTCACCTACAATTTCTTAATTTAGAGATGGCTTTTGGTACCATCTTGAGATATTTACTGCCAAGTTTTTCTTTCTTACATATTGATTGTATAACACCTTAATTTTTTAAGCCATCTTCACTCAAGGACATTTAGGATTATCATAATTTTCTTGTTAACACAGTCACAATGAGATAGAAAGAAAAATGGAGCCACATGGATTTATGAGGAGCCAGGTCTGAAGGAGAGGCAGAAATGTACCAAAGGTGAAGTTGCTGGCTGGGAATCGCTGGTTTAGTGGGTTTGGAACCAGAAATGAGACTTGGGAACAGGTTATCAGTGTGAACAGTTCACTTAAAGTGCAGTTAATGAGACCATTTCACAACTTTGGAATATAGTGAGAGCAAGTGAATGGCCTTTGCTTTCCCATTAGGCATGGTGAGACTGTGAGCTGAACTTCCAAAGGTGACGTGGAGTGGAGCAGGGGGCTGTGGAGATGATCCAAAGCACAATTTGCTGCCCAAGTGTTCCTCTGCAGCTTCTTAGACTCTCTAATGGTCAGCATTAGTAGCTCTCTTAAGATCATCTCCAAGCTGGGCGTGGTGGCGCACTCTTGTCATCCCAGCATTCAGGAGGCTGATACAGGAGGATCGTGGTTCACAGACAGCCTCAGTTACTTAGGCTCTTTGCAACTCAGTGAGACCCTGTTTCAAAATAAAGAATACAAACACACACACAAAAAAGAAATAGAGGGCCTGGAAGTGTTGCTCGGAGGAGGAATGCCCCTAAATTCCATCCCTAGTACCAAAAAATGAAAGAAAGAAAGAAAGAAAGAAAGAAAGAAAGAAAGAAAGAAAGAAAGAAAGAAAGAAAGAAAGAGAAAAGAAAACTATCTACACTTAGATCCAATCAGAAAAAGAATATTAACCAAAAACTAAAACTAAAAAGAATTTTTTTAAGTCTCAAGAGCTGGCAGGAGCTCACTGAGTGCTGGGTGCATATCTCTATTACCCTGAACTTCAGCACTAATAAAAAAAGTTTCTATGAGTTGTTAACAGGGCATATGAGTTGTTAACAACTTATAGAAACAAGTAAAACATAGTAACAAGTAAAACAAGATTGTTTAAAAAATAACAAAAATATACTGTATTTCAATTGGAATTTTTTGGAAATTTTTATGGAAGAAAAATTATTCTCCATAGTCACAAAGGAAGCAAAATGTAAATCATTTTTTTTAAAAACTAAAACATTGACATGGATGAAAGAAAGGATAATTACTCTCACCCAGAGGGAATTAATAGTGAGTGAACAGAGCTTGAGGAAAAATTATAAAAATTAAACCATTTCAGAATTTCATGTCATATTAGAAGAGCAAAACAGAATCAGTACTGCTCAAACACGAGTCAGGGACTTGGATAAGAGAAGTCACATTAAATAACATAAAATAAAGACAAGGAAAGCCCAAGATGATAGAAGTGAACCAGGGGCAAACAAGCTTATGATTGACATTTCCTTACCAAAAGAGAGTTAAAAGAAACACCTTAAAAGCATTATTTTTAAATTATGTGGATAAAAATTTACAATATATACTAGGAAGCATCATTGAAGAGCATTGCTATAATTTTGTGCCTTGATAAATATTATGAACTTCCAGAGGACACAAAGAAGATCTTCAGCTGATGTGGAAGGGAATCTGAGCTAGGGAAAGTGGCTTCCTTCACACTACCCAGAAGTCCTTCACCAACAGGAGAAAGTGTAAGCAGGCCCACAAAGACGAGAAAAAGAAGTAGACTCCAAGTTAAGTTATGGTCTCCTGCAGAAACTCAGAGAGATCATGGTAGCTTTGCAGAACTATTAAAATGAGGAGACAGAGTATTCAGCAGAAATATTCAGCCAGGGTAGACAGGAATCAACACAAAAAACTCAGAAAATGAGAAGTGGATTTTAAAACTAGAGCATTGAGCACCAAATTCTACTAAGTAACCTAAGAATACACAATGAAGAATGTTACAGACCCCAAGGAGGTAGTTTTAGAATATAGAAAACAAATAGAATAGGTTAAATTATAAGCCTTCAAATTTCCTCCTGTTTCAAAAGTAAAAAGTAATTATTTATTAGCTAACATGGATAAAATTGGGAACATAAGTTTAAAATAAATAATTTTGTAATAGAAGCTAGGTCCTATGTAAGGTGGCTAAAAAAAAAAACTAAAAAAATGCCAACAATACAATTTGAAATGTAACTTATAGTAACATGGCAACTTAGAAACATAATAGCTGTAATATTAAAAATTTAAAAGGAAAATTTAAATATCTATCTTACAATTGATAGATGTAAAGGCATGTGATACATGTGAAGTAGTTAAAATGTTAGTTTTATAACCTTGATGAAGGGTAAATGGATGAACTTTCAA
Source organism: Muscardinus avellanarius (assembly GCF_963383645.1). NCBI lineage: Eukaryota > Metazoa > Chordata > Mammalia > Rodentia > Gliridae > Muscardinus > Muscardinus avellanarius. The sequence continues at coordinate 4,159,259 of NC_137791.1, read as the reverse complement.
TGTAGAATTTTAACAATTTTTTGTATACTTGAAATTTTTGATGGTAAAATGCTAAAAAAAATTTGACTTATTAAACAAATAAAATCTAGTTGGGCAAAGTATAGGAATATTGGAAGAAATCAAAGATGGTCGAGAGGAAATAATGAAGAATTATTACAACAAGATGAGTTCTTTACATATGACACCAACAGAGAGGTCATAAAAGAGCTTGCTGACTTACTAGTTCCATAAAGCAAAAATCTACTTCAAAAATATATTATGAATCTAATTTTAAAGAGTAGAATGATCAAAACATGATCAAACACTGATACAGCATTTATGTTGATTTCACCTTTCAAATCAATAAGAACTCAGTCAAATTGAAGGTTATAAACAATTAATTTACACATACATAACCATGTCTGTAAACACAGCGGTTCTCAACATCACTCAGAAGTGAAGAATCACAAATTAAATCCCAGGTGGGGGCTTTATTTCTCTATCAGGTTAGTATAGATTAAGAAGTATGTTGCTTCCCATTTGAGAACAAAACAGGAAGCCATAGGCATATACTGTCCACAGACTGTTAGTGGTTGTATGAAATTTGGCAGGATGTGTTAAACATCCTTTTAAATTTTTATAAGAACTCAGGCCCCCAAATTTCACATCTGGAAGTTTTCACTAAAAAAAAAATAAAATATTATAAAAATAGACATCATTTGTAATAGCATTGCTTACAATAACCTAGTTAGAGCAAATTATTTTTTTCAATAGAAGATAAATTGGATACCCTATATCTAAACAGACAATAGGTAGAACAATGACTCAGTTCTAATGCCCTGTCTATAAGTGATATCATAAAGAAAATAAAGTACTGAACAGACCAATGATAATGAAAAATGTATAACCACAGTTATGAAAAAATAGAAGTCAATATGTCCTAAAATATTCATAGAAATATCCTTCAAGAGATATACAAAATAACATTAGGAATATTTTAGACATATAAAAGACCTAGAATTTACTTTTTTGTATCACGTGCACTCGAGTGAGATCCGTTATAACTGGTCATTCTCCTTGCAGGTTAATGTGATGCTTTTCTTGATGGAGGAGGTAGATCATTACATCTAAGGGGACCTGGCGTGACAATAGGTGTATTCTCATGTAGTTGACTTTAATTGTATTTGAGTCAGGAGTAGTTGTCTATTATTATGAGTGTGTGATTACAGAAGTCAATAACTTTAAGCCCCCCAAATCTCTCAACCTGATATTCTGGTTAATATTAAATCCTTGATCTTTTATTTTACAGTCCAGGGGCGTCCACCTATGTTCATGAGATGCTAATCCAGAACATTTCTGTTCTCTGGTTGCTGGAGGATTTCTGTCCCTTGACAGTTATATAAGTGTTGAAGACTTTTTAAGTTTGTTTTGCCTGGAAACTTCAAGCAGATGGAAGCTACACAAATGCTTTCTGAGCATCCTTGGATCTCCCTGACCTTGGGGTTGTCTGGGACAATGGCTTTCTCTAATATCCTCAAGACAGTCACCCTGGTCTTGGGCTGCTAGGGTTGAAAAATTGAAGAGAGTTCCACTCCTCAACCTCTATTTGCCAGCATATTTTCAGTCACTTACTGAATTTGAGTTTACGTCCCCATTAATTTTTATAATTCCAGGGAGACTAAGTTCATCCCTATATACCTCGTGGATTTGACCTAGGTTTTTATACAGTCGCAGATTTAATTGATTTATTATCAATTACTAATTGAATCCCCCGAGTAGATTCCATAAGCCATTTGAGTCTCTATATTTATTTATTTGTTTACCTGATTTTTAAATTTTTTATTGGTGCATTGTAGTCATACATCTTTATGGGATAAGAGACTTGTAGAGACATACATGGACACATCACCAATGATCCCATACCTGAGCATGACACCCACAATGTGTCCGGTTTTCCTATATTCCCTTTTCCCTATGGAAACCAAGTCACTCTAGTGTGGACAGTCGGATGTCTGTCTGAGGAAATCCTATAAAAATTATTCACAGGTTTTTATTCCAAGATCTCTGCCAGGTATCTCCCAGTGAAGGACTGGCCAGGAAATAAACTCATTTTACATTATTCTATAATGGCACCTTATTTGGGTTGCTTTTTAACAAACCAAAATTCTACATTCCTTTTAGTGAACTCAACAGTTTATTAATGATGGGAAGAAATGGGCTGTGAAGCTAAAATTGCTAGTGGGCTCTTCTTTTTAATAAGACTTTTCTGTTTTTGCTTCTTTGGGGAGCATCCTGGAACCGTCCATTTTATACAAGCAGTCAACAGTGAGAGCAGAGTAACATTCCAGCCTGCACAACACAGCTCTTCACAAAGAGAATTTAGACAACGTATGCACTTTAATTCAAACAGGCTGGATTTGTTGAGGATCAGTGACATAAAACAAATTACTGAAGACAGGGAACAGCAGGCGGTGGGGAAAAGGCACCCTCTTCCCTTTCATGGTCATGTTCAATAAGGAAGGCGCTAAAACATACCTGCAGGCAATGTTTTTTCCCACTGACAGGAGGGAGTAAAATATTTGTCTTGAACTATTAGAACTAACCTTGATGGTCAAAGATACAGCTGGAACAACTCCATACTCCTTTTAAGGACATACCACGGCCAGGAAAGACTGTTTAAAGAAGATGCCTGCCTATTTTTCATGGGATGTCAAGAACATGGTCAGCATTTTTATGCCAGTTGAATCAATGACCTCAGATAAAACAAAATAAAGGTCAAATGCAATGTCATAGAAAACTCAAACAAAAATGTACTGCCATCATCCTCATTTTTGAGGTGATAAGATATTTGTCGATAGGACAGAATTAGCTTATTACGGATCATTTGGCAGTTCAGGAAAACTACAGGAGTGACAAGATGATAGGGTGCGGTGGTTCACACACCCAGAACGTTATATTGTCTGTGATCCGTGTTATATTAAACTCTAAAATGACTAAACTGACAAGACTGCGACAAGCACACATTTTAAAACTTAGAATAAGATTGTAAGTTTGGAATAGACAAAGTTTGAAATTTGTCCTGCGCTACTACCAGACACATGTGTCTATCAAACACTTGAGTACAAACTGAGTTTTGCTGTATGTGAAAATATGCACTGGATTTTAGAGAGTGGAAATACTGTATTTGCAGGTGGTTATATATGAAAATTATTATAGAGATGGCATCATTATCAAATTAATTAGATCTGCCTTCTTTGTCTTATGGTATCTAAAAAGTTTAAAATCACACATTTAACTCATATATTTATTAAGAGTGCCGGACTAGATAATTTTACTTATTTGACTAATGGGGATCTTTCATATAGAAACTAAATTGCTTGGTGGTTTCATGTAGGGAAAGGGAGTTATATAATTAAAATATTAACTGATTTTATGTTAAATTAATGCAATGCGTCTATTTCAATATTAGTGACATACCTGCCAAGTTGACCGAGTGTGTGAGTTTCCTGGTTAGGTAACTCTCTTCCTTGGAATTCTGAATATCCACTGCCAGACGTTACTCTCTTCATCATGCTCTCTCCTTTTTCAATGCTAGCCACTCTCTTCTGCTAGCCTATTCTTTCCTTCAGTATTAGCGTCACCTTTTCAGACGCTTATGGATGTGGAGTGGCTTCCATAAATGAAGAGGCCTATGTAGAGATACTCTAAACTAGACCGGTAACAGTACTAGAGTTAGAATGGTAAGCACCCGAAAGGCAAATAATGATCAATGCTGGCAAGGACTTAGAGAAACAGAAAATTGAATACATTGTTGGGGGAATTGTAAATTAGTGCAATTAGCCACTGTGGAGATCTGATGGATGAAGATTCCTGGCAGTGGAATCACCCTGTGACCCAGCTATAACACTCCTTGGGGTTTATCCCAAAGAACTAAAGCCAGTGTATTTTAGCAATACCTAAATGCCCATGGTTATAGAAACACAAGTCGTAATAGCCAAGCTGTCTGTGAATGGAGAATGAAAATGTAGTATATATGCACCATAGAGTTTTACTCGTCTGGAGAGAACAAAATTATGTCACTTGCAATAAAATAGAACTGGAGAGCATCATTGTCAAGTGAAATAAGCCAGACTCAGAAATACAAGAGTTATATGTTTTCTCACATATACAAGCTAGAAAAAAAGGAGGGGGAAGAGGGAAATCTCATTAAATTAGATACTAGTTAGTAAAGGAGGAAATAGGGGGAAGAGGACTTATTGGTGAATGAAATAAATCAAATTATGTTATGTGCACATGTGCACATGTAGATATGCCCCAGAGAAACCCACTATCTGTATAATTACTGTGCACTAATTTTGTTAAAAAAAAGCATTGAGTACAACCATATGATTTTTATACTTTGAATAAATACATAATGGAGAAATTTAGAAAGCTTACAAAGTAGATACAGATCTTTTATAGTAGAAAATATATGATAGGTAATTCTCCAGTAGCACTCCTTCTCTCCTCACCCCCACAGCCAATTTTTATCTCTTCTCTAAGTGTATTGAGGAAGGATGACCTCTGTAGACTGCGCTATCCTTCCTGACGTAGAGAGCTCTGGCAAAGAAGGACTGAATAAGACAGAGAGCCCAGCTGAAGTGTTCATTCCCAGAATTCACAGCATTCCTTCCTCTGTAGAAGATGTCCTCGTACAGTGACCACAGTTCTCAAGAGACAGGCCTGCTCCCATGGCTACAAATTTTCCAGGTTAAAATTGAGTGAACATTATTAAAGGAAAATCCTGGCCAAGTGTTCTAGTAGATCAATTAAGAACTGCTAATTATCTTGAGTATCACATTTCACTCCCCATTAATGTATTTCAACTTGATGACAAATTAACTCTATGGTCTTCATTGTCTCATAATTATAATTAGGCCTTTCACACCCTAACATTTAATCTGCCCCCTTGCTTCAATTTTAAGGCTGAAGACACGCTAGCCTATTTTCATCTCTCCTCAAAATAGTGAAGCGTATTTGCTGAGGGAACTACCAGGTGCAAATCAAGAAAATTCTTCCCCGTCAGGACAAATGAGGTGTCTATGGAAATTCAGCCCTGTAGGATTCTGCCATTTTTATGAACCAATGACTTCTGGGTATTTCTCTTTGATTTTTAATTTTTTATTTATTTTTATTCTTTTATTCTTTTTTTTTTGAGGTACTGGGAATGGAACCCAGCAGCATTCTACCTCTGAGCTACACCGCTAGCCCTATTTTTAGTCTTCATATATTGAAACAGTCTCACTGAGTTACAAAGGGCCTCACTAATTAGCTGAGGCTGTCCACGAACCATGATCCTTTTTTCTCCACCTCCCAAATGTTGAGATTAGGAGCATGCACCACCACACCCAGCTCTACTTTTATTTTTAACTGAAGATTTTATCATTATGATCTTTTCCTGTTTCCAAGCTTCCACTTATCATACACAGATACCTCTATATGTAAATGTGTGTATGTAGACATATGTTGGAGAAAGAAGGAATCGGTTAATATATTTGGCTGTTTTTACAGAATGCCAGCACAGATGGCATGTATGGTCTTATGGATCTAAGTTGAAACATTACACACATGATCAGCCATACTCTTTTTATTTCCCCCCCCTCACTGGAATATGGGGGCTGGCAGGGGTGCAGTGATACAAATTTGAAAAATAGTGACCTCAGTGACCATTTGAAAAAAATAATGACTCTTAAAATGTTGGAATAAAATCAAAAGAGCTGATATCCCCAAATGTTATCTGGGAATAAAATAACTGTAACATTTGTACTGAAAGATTACTCTTATTAGAATTAGTTATGAAGGGGCATATCACAGAAAATGTCTAGGTTTCAAACATAAGATTTTATACAATAATCAGTGTGTGTTGTTGGCTAAGGACAGGTGGACAATATAATGACTGGCTCAATTATGTGTAAACTTTTAAATTTATATTGCAAGTCATAAAAATGCATTCTCAAACTAATATCAATAAAAATAATTTTCTGTAGACATAAGTATTTTTCTGTATTTTCTGTAAAGTCACTACCTTAGAAATATTCTAACTATTACTAGCAGGTTTCTTATCATTACTCAGTTTGTATAATTAATTTGAAGAATTTGTTCAATTCCAATTGAATAAATTAGTTGTTCAATTGAATAACTGCTATGTAAAAAAATCCCTTAATTCAAACATTTAACTAGAATATATCAAACTTTTATTGTTATCTTTACCCCTACTAAAACAATCAATTGTTCACTAGATAATTTGACATATAATAATGCAAATATCTTTTAAATAATTCATAAATGTAGGATTGTAGAAAAACATAACTTTTAAATAAAGATGGCAGAAAAGTGGCAAGCAGAAATCTGTTGTGTAAAAGGCGAGGTGCTGCCCTGGCAGCTTGCAGGAGCTCAGTTCCTCCCTCTTCCTGCTGTTTGGTGTCTGAGTGCTTCTGGTCAAAGCGATTAACCTCTCTGCAGAACCTGTGAGATGAGAAGAATAATGAGCTCGCTCGTGGAGTTGTCAGGAGAATTCTATGATAAATGGGATGAAGAGGGAAAAGAAAATTTTATAGCATTTACAATAAGTACCCTACAGATGTAAGCTAACCGGGTAGAAAAAAAGTGTGTAATTATACATTTGGTTAGGTATAGTTAGAAATAATCAAAATTTGTTAATAAAAATGTCATGAATTTATAAACTGGAATGCTTGAATTTTGTATCACTCGAGTTGTTTCTATTTCATTTTACAATTTTTATACCCATCTGGAAAGAGTGATGTATGGGGCCATGATTGTTTTGCTTTAATTTCTTTTCTAAAATACTTTCATTGGTGCATTAGAGTCTCACATCAGAGTGTAACTCACAGTGGTTTCCCCAGCTCCCTCCCACTCCCCTCATCCCCATATAGGATACTGAGACTGACTCTGGTATTCTCACATATTTATATAATGTCCTGGAATGATCTCCTTCACTGATCTTACCCCGCTTTCCTCTGGACCACCTCTCTGGCTCCACAGAAGTTTCTCCTCCTTTATCTACATTCCTCACTTATCTCCCAATTACTTCTTATCTTCAGAATATGAGAATAAATAGATGACCCTTCACTCTCTGTGACTGGCTGATCACTTAATGTTCTCCAGGCCCATCCATTTTCTCACGAATGGTATAATTTTGTTTTTCTTTATTGCTGAGTAGAACTCCACTGCAAATGGATTACATAATCTTATAACCCATTCATCTCTTAATGAATACCTAGATTGGTTCCATATTTTGGCTATTATGAATTGTACTTCTGTAAACATGGATACTCATCTGTTACTATAATATTTTAATTTCAATCTTTTCCAAAAGATACCCAGGAGTGGTAGAGTTGGGTCCTGTGTGTATCCAGTCCCAGTTGTGAGGAATCTCCACACTGATCTCCATAGTGGCTGCACTAATTTTCCATCCCACCGAAAGTGTGGAAGAATTTCTATTTCAAACATTCATTCCAGAATTTATTGTTGTTTTGACTTTTTGATGATTGCCATTCTAATTGGGGTTAGATAGATTTTCAGTGTAGTTTTAACTTTATTTTTTGACTCTGTATTTCTCCTTTTGTCAAGTGTCTATTTAGTTCAGTTGCCCATTTTTTGATTCAGTTATTTGTTTATTTTTTATACTCAGTAGAAATAAGCAGTTTTGAAATGTTTTCTAAAATTATTCATTAAGATTTCAGGATACATATGTGTGGATGGTTTAAGAATGATGGATGCAAACCGGCCATAGTGGCGCACGCTTGTAATCCCATCAATTGGGAGGCTGAGAGAGGAGGACCATGGTTTGTGGACAGCCTCGGCTGCTTAGTGAGGCCCTTTGCAACTTAGTGAGACCCTGTTTCAAAATAAAGAATAAAAAATTGGGCTGGGAGTGTAGCTCAAAGGTAAAATGCCCAGTACCTCTAAATACATACATACATACATACATACATACATACATACATACATATATACATGAATGAGCAAGCAGGCAGGTAGGCTGGGTCATAGCCCAGAGAAATAACTTCTTTTTTGCTGTTTGATAACTTCTCTTCGATGAATTCAACGTGCCAGTTATCAAATTCTTCAAACTTCCTCCTCCATCTACTCACTAGTCCCACCCCTTCATCCTAAAACATCAAATTAAAACACATTTTCTCTTATCAAGGAAATAGTTAATTTATATGAGACTAAAGCAAGCAACACGTGTACACATTTAAAGGTTTTGTTTTGTTTTCATAAAGGGAGCATCCATTTTTTGTTCTCTTTCCCAAATGAATAGATAATCTGTGATTGAGATAAGAAAATTCACCTTTGCAAAGAAATAAAAGAAGAGGAACTCCCTATGGCTCCTGGTATGTGGTGGTCCTCAAATAAAAACCAGAAGAAGCAAAGCAACTGTGAGAATACAGACTACACCGAGCTGTCCATAAAATCAAATCTTGGATTTACCTTTATTTTCTAGAAGGTAGAAATCGGAGACAGTTCCACAAGTGTGGGGTTAAATCTTTTGACCAGTTCCACATTCTGAAATGATTTCTCACGCACAGCTTGCATCCACCCAAACACATTCATTACAGAATCTGAATATAATAGATCAATTATTTATGGCTAATATTCTAGAGAAGTTCACTGTAATTTAACTTTGTGATTCCTACTCAGTCACTGTTACATCACCCAATAATTGCTCTATGTGAACGACTAAAGTTTGGGGTGTTGGACTTATCCAAATAAAAATTAGATTAAAAATTAAAGAAAATCCTAAGGTCATTGGAAGCAGAGCCAAGGTCAATTTTCCTCCCATATGACAGTAGATTAGCAGGCGATTGTCTGGAAGACTGATCTCAGTTGTACTGAGTCAGAATGGTTTGACTTGGTGCCATTTATTTTAGCCTGTCAAGAATCTTGGATAAATATCAATGGTGACTTTGATTTCAGATCAGCAGGTCAAGCAATTAGTCAGTATCCAATCCAGGTATTTAAATTCATTTTGTGTGGTTCTCTTTTTGAAGAACTCAAAAATAAACCCCCCCATCTTTCTCTAGCCTGAACTTACCCAGTTTAAGCATTCCATTTATTAAAATTAGCAAAGAGTGCTTCTTTACATATCTGCACGTCTAAACCCCACCATCCTGGAAAGTTCTCCGGACACCATTAAAACCAGATGTCTCCAAAGTCATCATCCATGTACTGAAATGATTAAAAATGAGATCTTCTTTTCCAAGCTGTTTCTGTTCAGACAAGAATGCCAGGTTCCACTGGTTTTGAGGACACTTTTATTCTAATAGCATGAAGTTGGCTCATGATTCAAAATATAGATTTTTTTTCAGAGTGTCAAGCACAGTATAACATTGCCTAAAATTTATTTTAAAAAGTAACACAAATTTTATTATAACTCATGTTTTTGTCTACATAAAATATCTTGGTTGATATTTATAAATATCAACATTGATTTTTATTAGTGAGAATTATAATTTTGTCTTGATTTATACATCCAGGGGTTTAACAAAAAATGATTGCCTTTAACGCTTAAAAAGGAAAACCTTTTCTTTTTCCTGCCTGTTATGTTATAGAGATATAGTTTTTGCACCATCCTATGTGTGAAAGAACTTTGGTGAAGCTACTCTCTAATCTCTAATTACATGTTTAGTCTTATACTCAATAGTATTTTGTTTGCTATTTAAATTATATAGTATCTTTCTATTGGCCTAGGTAGGAAAGCATATAGCTTAGATTTATTTTATTTTTATTTTTTAAATTTATTTATATTTTGGTGGTACTGGGAATGGAACCCTTCTACCTCCAGGCTACACTCTCAGACCTATTTTATATTTTTATTTGGACTCAGGGTCTCTTAAGCCAGCAAGGATGGCTTTGAACCTGTGTGATCCTCCTTTCTCCATCTCCCAAGTGCAGGGATCACAAGCACGTGCCACCACACCCGGCCTTATTTTATTTTTGTTGAACATGTACTATTAGGTGATAGCTGGGTTTCATACATATCATATCTAGCTATGGATCAGTACTATAGAATGAGATATAAAATAGAGAAATAAAATATTGCAAAGCATTTTTTTGCTTATGTAAGTGAGATTAGCCACTCATAGTAACTGAAGAGACGTATGTTTTTTCTAATATGTCGAAGATAGGGAGTAATTGGTATAGTTGAGGGACTCCAGATAATGGAGGAGAAACCTCGGTGGAGCCAAGGAGTTGGTCTAAGGGAAGAGGAAGGGGTAGACTGAGGCTCACTAAGGATGAAATGCTACCATCCACTATGTGCACATATATGAATATACCAAGGCCATCTCAGTTCATTCTAGTGGGAAGGAGAAGATTTGGGAGGTGGAAGGTGGGAACCAAGTTCTCTGAGGACGCCTGTCACTGTCAACAGGATGTACATTTGGATATGAGACTGTAATGCATCAGTAGAAGCATATTTTAAAAAAACTACTTCCAAGATAATATTTAAAATAAAACTTCCCATGTTTCTCATCTTGTATAATTATTTTTATGGTCTAAGGAAAAACAACCCAACATCATGTCAATAGTTGGTATGTGTTTGGGAAAGGATGTGAACTACCCTTGTTGCTTCTTACAATAAAATATTTTTAAAATGTTATATACTTAGTAAATATCTCATGGCCCCCTACAGCATTCTTTGCTGGTTTCTGTTTATATAGATTTCCTTTAAGCACTCAGCATGGCAAAATATAAGCAACCCATTGTTCAGGAAATGTTTTCATTGAAAAGTAACCATCTGATGATGTTCTGGAACACACTTCACAAATGTGAACTGATTGGGATAGATGATATCTGTAATAATAACTATGCCAAGAGGTTAGAATTCACAATGTATTAAGCATGCTGAAATTTAAGATTATATTTAGTAATGGAAGATTATATATTCTTATCCTTAGTTTGAAACAGAGTACAGTAGAACTACAATAAAAATTCATACTTAAAAGTAACTTTTCACATGACAGATCAAAGAAAAAAATCAATGGTAAAATATGCTTTCAGAAAGTTGTTGGCTTATTTTTACTAAAGACTTTCCAAAGACAATTTTTTACTATACTATTTTTCTTAAACAAATATTTCTATAGTTATATAATTATGCTTTCTATACTGTTTACACAAATACATATACTTTCAAATAAGGAAAGATGTAATTGGACCATTTTTCCATGGTTTATGAGGCTAAACAGAATACCACAGACTGGGTATTTACCAAAAATCCAGAAGTTTCTTGCTCACAGTTCTAGCATCTAAGAACCTAAGATAGAGGTGTCATCAAGTTCAGGGTCTGGGGAGGGGTCTGGCTTCTCCTCTCAAGTGGCAGCTGTTGCGAGATCCTCCAGTAGGAAGCACAACATCATTCCATGTTGGAAGGACTGTGCGTGTAAGAGAAGCAAACTCCACCATCAAATTTTTCATTAGATCATGAGGGAGGGTCCCCAAAGATTTACTCGCTTTTAATACCATGACACTGGTCCTTAAGTTTCAACACATGAAGCTTGAGGGAGGAATGCTCAAATCATCACAAACTGTCATTTCTTCTTATCAGACCCTGTAGACAGAAAATGTTTTAATATTGGACATCACACTTGCAAGGTAGATTAAATATAAGAGGTTAGACAGAGTTACATAGGACCTGTAAACCATTACTCATCAAAAACAGCTGAAAATATAATTGTTTTTCACTTGAACAAAACATCTAGGCAGAGACTGATGACAGATTCAAATACTTTAAAATATATTCACATAGAAGAAAATTAGACTTTCTAATGCCCATGATGGTAGGTTAGAACAAAAGTTAGGGTGTCATAGAAAATCACATTTCCTAATTAGGACAAGGGTTTTAGAATGCAATGAGTATCATGGTTTTCAGAAGACTGGATGGCATCTGTGAAGAGTGAGTATGCCTCAGTCATACAAACCAGAGGCTCGAAATGCCTACATGACCAATGGTCGGACGTGTTCGAGGAAGTTACAGGCTTGGCTGAGAGAAAGTTATGAAAATAATTATCATCCTCCTAAACTAACATTTTAGAGTGCATCTGTGAGTCATATATCACCTAAGGGAAAAGATACCAATTATTGGTTGTCATACTGTTTCCTCTAACTTTAACATTTCAGTATGTAATCATTAGCATTACTAACAGGGCATCTGTAATCCTGGGAAACTGGAAAAAATAAAATACATCCAGAGAAGAAAATGTCCAAGAAAGTTGAACAGTCTTTTCACAATGAAGTCAAGGATTTTCCCAAGAGAAAAATTAAGCACTTTTTCCTTTCTATTTCCCAGCATTGACTCAGGGCTTGCTGCCTCGCTGCTTTGGCACGGTAGATTTCAGGGGGGAGTCTTGAGTATACTTATTTTGATATTGACTTCAAAATATTGCTTCATTTTACATGCTTGAATTATATAATTCCTGGCAGGGGAAATAGCGCATTAGGTTTTTACATTCATTTTACTTAAGATACTCAGTATCAAAATTGGGTTAGTATCTCTAGAAGAACTAAAGTAAAGGAGGGATTGTATACTCAATTAAAACTAATCAAATATGGCTCAAAAAGATGTAATTTTCTATGGAACTGGCCCCATTAATCTGCTGGTTTGTGTTTTTAAACCTATAGAGTGTATTATTTGCAAAAATTTTACATGTCCATGCAAACTATGTCTCTTAAAGGTGTTTAAGAAAATTTGGAAGAAGTAATTTGTTAAATATTTATTGAAAATAGAATTGAATTTTCAAGGTACATGCTTTTCACTGATTCTATAGTCTCTTATTTCTGCATTTAATTTGCTAATAATATTAATTGCATGATAATGTTGCTCATTTCCTGTCATTATATTTTCTGGTAGGCTGGAAAATTTTAAAATTCCAGTTGAGCTTTTGTTTACATTGCACTCTGCAAGAACACTTACATTGGATAGTATTTTAATAAAACAATGAAAGAAAAATGGCTTATTCTTTAAAACATCATGAACACAAAGTAATATCTACATTTTACAATGAATACTTTTAATAAACAAGAAAAATATTTATTTTGGGGGAGAGGATACCCAGAAACATACTATCTTCAAAATATAACCCTATTCTTTTCTATATTTTATTTTGGAACAGGATCCATACATTCCTTCGAGTGTCACTGAATTGCTGAGACTGCACTCAAATCTGTGGTCCTCCTCTCTCAGCCTCCCAAGCACTAGGATTACAAGCAAGCACCACCACACCCTGCTCAGAATAATGGATTTTGAATCAATAAATTAGTAACTTGGCTATAAAAGATTGACCACTAAAATTTTTCTGCAGCTAAATTTTAGTAGCTTCTACTCAAAATTTCAAAAAATATCATGCTATAAGACTATATGTGATGAGATCTTGAAATTCAGATCTATTGCAATGGGAGATTTTATTTAAATCTTGAAGTATTTGATTGAATGAGAAGAGATTTAAATAATGATATTCTTTAGCTGCTGTGGAATAGATGCAGCATTCATTAAAGTACACGGCGACGTTTACTGGCTCTCGTCGTAGGCACCCTTCGAAGGATATGATGGTGCACATGCAATTTCCCTGGTTACTCTGGAGGTTACAGGACTCTGAACGTTCACTGACTTTTATTGACTTAGTTATTTTGATTCCCAATGGTCTTCTTCTTAGTGATGCTTGAAGTAGGCCATGCTCGCATTTTATAACCGAGTAGAAATATGTGAGGTAGATCGGCAGGTGCTTAGCTCTGTATCTTTTCAGGCCATTTGCTTTTATCACTTCTTTTAATTATTGATGCTAATCAATGCCTTGCATCCAGTACTTAGGTGAAATTTATAAACATACCAAAAATGTTCACTGATCGTCTGAAGTTATTTTAGTATATTTTCGATAAATTTACAAAAGAAGAAACTACGGACTTTCAATGGAAGCGGAAGTGTTGAAATTCTTTTGGTATACTGTGATGACTAAAAGCATATTCGATGGTATAATTCTTGACACTGTGGGATTTGTCTCAAATACTACTCAGTATTTGGGATAACTACTCAATAGCTATATGGGCTTTTCCTTAATATCTGAAGTCTCAAAAAATGGCAGAATTCTTCCAAACATATAGTATTACTCTGACCTTCAAATAGAAGAAACTGAATATAAAAAATAATGAGGCTTCAAACTGTGCACCAGTACCAATAAGTTAATTTCCAGAGACTTATTGAACTTTATTCCATCAAACCACCCTACATAGTCCTAATGTTGAAATGTGGTTTTTGTTTCTAGTCTGAAGAGACTAATATGATCTTTTCTGCTCAAGTAATATTACTGAACAAAAGAGATTGTAAGTGTAATTTTTTGCTCTAGAAAAGTAGAGCCAGCCTCAGGAAGAATTTTGATTTGGGAAAGATGTTTCTTGATGGCTCTGTCTACCTTCTATTCCAATTCATATTTTTTAGTGGTTTGAATAGAAACACAAGACTTTAGAATTCTTCCCTTGGGAAAAGGTAAGGTTTCTGTTTTCAGTTATACATTCAAGGAAATTAAAAGGGGGTTGCTAGATTAATGCACTAGTCAACCTGACAGCAAGAAAGAGGTTACTGTGGCTGAGGGTGGTCTTGGATCTGTGATTTTCAAGACCTTCTTTCAAAATAAAATAAAATAAGGCTGGGGGCTCAGAAATAGAATGCTCCTTGGTTCTATGCCCAGTACCAACCTAGGTAGAAGAAGGAGAAGGAGGAGAAGAAAAAAACAGAGAAGGAGAAGGAGAAGGAGGAGGAGGGAAAAAAGGAAGAGGATGAGAAGGAAGAGGAGGAGAGGAAGGAGAAGAAGAATAGAAGGACAGGAGGAGGAGAAAAAAGAAGATGAGGAAATTACTGTTAAATGCAAGGGATGACTTAGTTGAAACACTGAAATTTTTGTATAGTTTTATTAATTACGGCAGAGTCACAATTCAGAACAGGGCACTGAGAGTTGAAGGTGGGTATGAGACAGTGAAAACCAGTCTCTTCTGACAATATGTGTGACCAGTTATTAACCACTATTTATTTATTTATTTATTTATTTATTTATTTATTTATTTATTTGTATTGTGGATGGAACCCAGGGACATTCTACCTCTGAGCTACATTCCCAGCCCTATTTTTTTATACTTTATTTGGAAACAGGGTCTTTCTATTTTGTGAAAAGTTTCACTAAGTAGCTGAGTCTGGCTGGGAACCTTCGATCCTCCTGTCTCAACTTCCCAAGTACTGGAATTACAAGTTTGTGGCACCATGCCTGTCTTCCACTGGCTTTTAATAAATGTTGTAAAATGAGCAAACCTGACCTGTGCCATTGACTGTGTTAAGAAGTATGTTATGAATTAAAACTAGTTATTGGGAATATCATCCAACACGTCAAAGCCATTTTCTTGGCACAGTATGCAGTAGTATATTGACCAAGTCCTGGTCCGTGGACTTGATACACCTGTGTTTGAGAGTATATGGTAGCTAGTAAACAGATGTTGAATATGACTAGTCCGACCCTCTGGTAACTTTTTAACTGAACTAAATACGTAGGTACTGATCAATTTGTTGTGAATCAGTGTACAGGTAAAAGCCCACATAAAGAGACTATCTACAAACCCAGCATAGATGATGATAAGCTTGAGGGAAGCAGGGTGAACCGATCCAGAATTTAAAACGAGGGAGTAATAGAGAACAAACTCATGCATGTGCATCTGTGCTTTGGCAAAGCGACAGAAACGAATATACAATGCTGTTCTTCAAATATAGTGTGGCCTAGGAGTCGCATGACATCTAAATTAGCACAGGCTCCTCCTCTTTATCGCTGCAGAGGAACATGTGGTCCACATCACCCAACCTGTTACATCCTGATCTTGCCATGGTCCTGTCTTCTTAACCACAAGCCTTCCATAGTGTTTTTGGTTTTTGTATGTTTTTACAGTACTGGGGATGGAACCCAGGGGCATTCTTCCTCCAAATTACACCGTCAGCCCTATTTTTCATTCTTTATTTTGAAAGAGGGTCTCACTATGTTGCAGAGGGCCTCACAGTTTGAGCCTGCCTGAGAATTTGTCATCCTCCTGTCTCATCCTCCCAAGTGCTAAGATTACAAGTGTGTGCCCATCTTCTTCCATGATTTTTTTTTTTTTTTGTGGTACTGAGATTCCTGGAAGCCCTTCTACCTCAGGGCTATACTCCCAGACCTACTTTATATTTTTATTTGGAAACAGGGTCTCTTAAGCCAGTGAGGCTGGCTTCAAACCAGCGCGATGCTCCTGTCCCAACCTCCCAAGCGCGGGGATTACAAGCGTGCACCACCACGCCCGGCTTCTTCCATGATTTTTAGAGTAGTAAGTGTATCAATTCATCACCATCTCTTTTCACTATCTTCTTTCTTTTTTCATTCCTTAGCAGCATCTTTCCCCTAAAGATACGGAAGCAGATTCTTAATTCCAAAACACATGTGTTATATGAAAATAAAGTGCCACACATTGCCTTAGGTACTAGGATGTTTGGGTGAATTAAAACTATTTTTGTTTAACTCCCATGAAGAAAATGTAAAAAAGCTACAAAGAGGAAAGATGCATTCTATTATATGTAAAGAAAGAAGAGAAGAACTCATAAAAAAGATGATACTCAGGTATATATAGCTTAACTACGTAAGATTAATCAGAACCTATTAAACATGTTGGCAAAACTATGCTCTAAAGAGTCAAACACCAGGGTGGTTATCTCAACGTTGAGTTCTGTAAAGGCCATTGGCTTCAGTGATCACAATCTTAACGAGAACCAAGGAATCTCTGAAAGCCATAGCAGAACATTCGTCTATCTTCTGTTAGCTTCTAGATAATAAAAAACTTAGAATTGGTCAGCGCTTCTGTTCTGGGGCAGAAGTCTCCCAGGAACAACTGAATGAAGGCTTGCTAGATTAGAACTTATGGACGTAAGTAACATGCCCTTGGTTCATTCTCTGATTGAACACTCCTGGGTATCAACTAAAATTATCCCAGCAGTGATTTGCTTCTGCTGATGATTAACATGCTATTCATTTTTCATTTGACAGAGGAGGCCAATGCTTCTCAAAGATTAGTGTACAGACATCGTCTGGGAAACTTATTTAAAAGACAGACTCTGATGTGAGAGCAGCTTCCTGCATCAGTGATTTGGGAACAGCTTCTGGCCTCCATGATGTGAGCGCGACTTCCATCCTCCACGATGCAAAAAGCCTGTCCCGCTCTCAGATCAGAGAGCCGTTTCCAGCCTCCATGATGCGGGAGTGGCTTCCACCCGCTGTGACATGGGAGCAGCCTCCATTCTCTATGGTGTAAGAACATCTTCCAGCCACCGTGATGTGAGAACAACTTCCGTCCTCCATGATGTGAGAGCGGCTTTCAGCATCCATGATATTACGAGGGCTTCTGGCCACCATCATGGAGAGCAGCTTCCAGCCGCCATGCGTGAGAGTGACTTCCGGCTGCCATGTCGTGGGAATGACTTCTGGCCGCCATGATGTGAAAATGGCTTCCAGTATCCATTATATAAGAGCAGATTCTGGACTTTATGATATCAGAGTAGCTTCCTCCGTCCTCCATGATATGGAAGCAGCTTCTGGACTTCATGATAGTACGGCAGTGTCTCTCCACGCTCCCTGCTGCTGCAGCCATTGACATTTATGCTTCAGAGCTGGCCTTATGGACCAAAACTGTGAGTCTCAATAAATCTTTCCTTCTTCTAAAAAGAAAAATAAGGCATAATGATAACAATATTATAACATTACCAGAGTATCTGTCTACAGATAGGATTGTTGAGAAGATTAAAAGCGAATGCATATAAATATACTTAGCCTAGAACATGATGTTTGATATTAATATAATCAGAGTTTTATATTATTATAGAAAATATGTCTAAAGAGTTCGTGATCAGAATCAAAATATCAGAGTAAACATTTCCAGCTCTTTGATTTACAAGTTGTATGCTCCTGGACATGGTACTAACTCTTCTAAGCCTTAGTTATTTTGACTGTAAAATTGAAATAGTAATAGTGCCTACCTGATAGGATTATTGCATAAAATTTATGTCCAATAAATTTTCAATGAATACTATTGCTAGCATCCTCAGCGAGGTAAACAAAACCAGGCACAGAGTGGATATTTATAAATATTTGCTGAATGACCAAATACATCAATGTGGACAGGAACTTGAATCTCAGCAGTTGCATTTCTCCTCAAGATGCTCATGTACTTTACGAAGGCTTTCCTTAGGACCTCTGCAAGGAGAAAGTGAAGAAGCAGCCCAGGTTCCCTTATCTTATCACATACAATAGAAAAAGCTTCATTTTCACTCTCATTATACATTGCTTCCATGTAAGTTTCACTTGAAATACTGCTCTCACAAAAGTCTAAAGAATTGAATTATAAAAAAGAAATTTTTAAAATTAAAATAAAGATAGACTCTGAATTGGAAGGTTTAGGATGGGACCTGAAATTAATTCTTTCTTTCTTTCTTTCTTTCTTTCTTTCTTTCTTTCTTTCTTTCTTTCTTTCTTTCTTTCTTTCTGTAGTACTGGGGTTCCTGGAAACCCTTCTACCTCGGGCTGTACTCCCAGACCTATTTTTTTATTAATATTTGGAAACAGGGTCTCTTAAGCCAGCGCGGCTGGCTTCGAACCTGTGCGAGCCTCCTGTCTCCATCTCGACCAAGCGCCGGGATTACAAGCGTGCGCCACCACGCCCAGTGAAATTCTTTATTTCTAACCAGCTGCAATCTGATGATACCTACTGCAGGAGATCTATGGACCTATAGCAGGAATCTAGGCGTGGAACAAAGCTGATCCACAATTTCAGAAATGAAGAGTTCAATATAGGACAGATGTTTCAAGCTCATAAAAAGTTCTGGACAAATGGAGTAGGAGGATGGAAGAGAGAGTTAGAAAAGATGAAACTGGTCCTAGCTCTCGGGAAAAAGAGATGATATAAGGGAGGGCAGACATAGTAATATAGTTCTCAATACAAGCAGAAGTAGCCAGGATTACTTAGAAAGTCCTGTGATCTAAGGATATCGATATTCTGATATTCTATGTTTTTAATTGTAACCCTTTTTTGCATAGTGTCATGGCTAAGTAAGAATACCAAAATTATTTCAGCCTCCTAAAATACTCAGATAAATAGTAATGTTTGCTGGGGAATAGATAAAGGATGATAAAAATATCGAAAGATTTAAAAATAGATTCAAAAATTGGAGACATACATAAGTACTGAATAAAATACATGTTTGTTAGTATTGTATGAAAAAGTAAAGCACCCTAAAATTATATAGTGAGAGAGAAATATATATGTATATATACATTAAATATTTGCATATTATGTATATATTGATATAACCCTGCAGCAACACAGTGGATTTGCAAAACTATATGTCCAAAGTGAAGGTGAATTTCTTCTTGTCTTCATTATTAGTAGAAAAAAATGCATCTACCAGGGAAAGAATTATGTAAGAAGTACCAGAGCACAATTCTACCCCAGTAGCTTGGATAGTAGTATAATAGTCGCATACTTTTAGTGACTATAATTCATCTATAATTTGTAAGGATCTCAATGGCAAATTCAATGCAAATGGGATTGAGAACAATCTCGAGTCTCTTAAGTCCTTGAGAATGACACCAGTCTTGGGCTTTCCATCCGCGGTGCTACTGGTTTATAGTATGAGGTGTTTGGAGGGGGGCACTTTTCATTACACTTACTTGGCTTGGTAAACATTATGGCTCTTTCTCTCATAGAAATACTCTGAGATTTCTTTTTACACCCGTACATGTCTATTCCTATTGCACACTCAAAAACTACAGGTATTGGCCAGTGTGGGCTCTGAGTTTGGCGAATCCCCCAAATTCACTGCACAAGAGTCACCACCCAGCCCAGGATAACCCTGCTCTAACAGAAGGACCCAGTGGTGTTGTGGCTGTCCTGGAGTCAGTGTCCACTGAGCATATGTGTTCAAAGGCCCTTAAAATATACATATACCATTTACTCCAGGTTAAATGTACTCAGAAGAAGGTAAAGGAGCATGTGGGGAAAGGATGGGGCATTTTGTATTTCTCATATCACATTGCAGAGTACTTCACCTTCAACTGAAGCCCTCTGGATCGGAGAAGGGCGTAGGTCTGGAATGTGGGTGGGGTTTGACCCTTTTCCACTACTGTGGCTGATATCACTCTTCTGATTTCCACATACGAATCATTTTGGTTACAGAAGTCAAGAAATAGCAGCATTGGTTATTACACATGTCTTCGTGGATATCATGATTATTACCAGACCTCCTGATCTCCATTCTTGCCTCACGTACACGGATGGTAATCATAAAGCCTCGGCTCTGGCAATCAAGTACTATAAGTAGACTTCTCATTTTTGAAAATTATAGCATGTTTATTGGGAGCAGGCATCCCAGGTCAATAGCAGTGTCTCCTACCATTAATTCTGGTCTACAGTGGCTAGCTACCATTGGGGTTCCCAATGATTTTCTGTCCCCGACATTTTAGGGAAGGAAGAATCCTCTGTGCTCTCCTCCAGTACCTGGTGGTTACCTAGCCTTGTGTACTTAATCCATTCTAGGAAGCTCAACTTTCTTAGCCTCTGTGCTCTTCCTCAGTATTTGCTAAGACATCTATGCATTGCTACTTCATTAACTCAAGGTCACCTACAAAGGAAATGTTTTCTTAAATGCACTAGGACCCAATTTGGTCATCCTGCACATGATGTTAAATACCCATTCATTAGATAATGTCTCTAGGACAGTAAATTCTTCTCTGGCCTTATCTCCTGTCCCTTCCTGATCTAGCACTGTCAAATTCTGGTACATACATGCCATACTGGCTCCTGCTGGTATATATGGCACAAGAATACATGTAGCTATCATTTATTGATAAGGTAGTATTTACCTAAAGCTTTACATATGCTGACACATTCAATTTTTAAAGTAATTAATGACATAGATACTTTATCCTTATTTTGATGATAGGTAAGAGAAGCTAAGTAACTACTACAAGTTTCCACAACCATTAATGGATAGGACCTGGATTTGAACCAAAATTTGACTGAAGAAAATAATATACTCTTAATATTTAAGTTGTACAAAAATTTCACATCAATGATTGGCTCTGTGAATTTAAGCACTTTATTAAATCTCATTATTTTGTGTTCATTAATTGACTGTTTGGATTTTGTACCTTACCATGTAAAGGCAGGATAATTGTCTGGCTCAATCTCTAGACTTATATAACCTATGTCTGAATCTCAGATTTTGCAAGTAATATGAATATCTCCTTCAGTGGAATATTTTAATTCTCCTTCTCTGTTTCTTCATTTTTAAGATAAAGATAATAATACATATGTTAGGAGATTGTGTGAGGATTAAAAATTTTAATCTTTTAAAATCCTTA
Organism: Muscardinus avellanarius; assembly: GCF_963383645.1. Classification (NCBI taxonomy): domain Eukaryota; kingdom Metazoa; phylum Chordata; class Mammalia; order Rodentia; family Gliridae; genus Muscardinus; species Muscardinus avellanarius. The sequence continues at coordinate 4,137,810 of NC_137791.1, read as the reverse complement.
GAGAAGTTTTTAAAAGACATTAAGAACCCTAGAAGCATAAGGGATTGCTATTGTTCTTGAAAATAACCACTACTGTAATAGTGGCTATTTTCATTCAATTCACAGGATTGTAGAGAAAAATAAGTGAGTTAGTGGCTGTAAATGTGTCTTATATAACAGAATATGTTTTATGAACTTAAGATTTGGTTATATGGGCTGCTTACATTTCTATGCCAAAGGCGAGTGCTATAAATTGGATCCGATAGGCATCTGAGCACAAATACATATATAAGTACTAAACTGAGAAGGCTCAATATTGCTCTTGGGAAAAATATGTTTTACAATTTTTTTTAAAAAACGACTGCTTCCAAGTAAGTCAAGCTGAGTAATATAGAAATTCTTTCCTGACTTTGGAAAATAAGTTATTAAATTTTTCTCATCCAAAACCAGAACTGAAGATAACAAAAGTTAGAAACATCACAGATGTCTAAACTAATATTTCTTTTCTTTCTTAAAGGTTTTAGGAATTTTTTTATTGCTCACACACATTGAAGATTTTATTTGGACTTGTGTACTGTATATACACAAAGTCCTCCACTCACATATCACTCCAGCCACCTGATGGATTGTGGGAATGAGCTTCATGGCATAAAGTTGGAAACAATGTCCTTTATAAAGAATCTCAGGGTATTTAATGGCTTGCACTGCGGGCTCCAACTCCAGCTGTCTGCACTGCCTCACAGTGACTCGGATACAAGCAGATACAATATGTTTAGATTTCCCCAAACACATTATTTGAATTCATAGCCATCTGTCTGAAAGGTACGAACACTTCCATTTTAGACATACACCCTTAATCTGTGTTTATTTTTAAATTTACGAGTGAATCACACAGTCTAATCAACCTGAAATCCAAACTTCCAGACCTAGGCTCCGATAGAGAGAGACTGAGAAAAATAGGGGTGGGAGAAATTAAATTGGAGACTGCCGAATTCAGAATTTCCTATACCTGGTCTTGGGTGTCTGTGACCACCAACATTGCTTCCTCCACTGAAGCTGCCTGGCTTAAATGTGTCTGGTGTGCATTTTAGCTAACCAGAGAGTTCTGGTAAAGAGATTTATCTGCTAAATGACACAGAGACTGCCAGATTCAACATACGACAGTTTCAGTACATGAGTACAGCATGCGGCCAGTTGAAGGTTATTTGATTTATTTTCCTTTTAGTCATTTCTTTTACATTTTTTTGAGGATGTTCCAAAAATATTGATTGCCCACATTGAAAATCTGTTCTCTAATGGAGAACCGTGTTGCCTCCCACCTACTGGTGATAAAAGTTTGAACAAAATTAACATTCTCAATCAATTATTGTTTTCAGAGGATTCTTGGCATTTTATTAATAATAATAAACCTAATGTTTTTGATGAGGTATGAATAAAATGAGACAATTAATACTATGGAACATAGAGTATCTGGCTGGTAAATTGCTTCTGACTTTACATACTGGCTTTTAAAATTATTTTCCCTACAGAATGAAAAAAAAAAAAACAACCTGTGAGCGTTTAAATATGCTTGACAAAAGTTTATGTTTTATAAAAAAATGTCTGTGTCTTTAGTTTTGGCTAGGTTTGATGTTTTGTTGATAAATATTTTATTTTTTAAGACTAAAACAATACAAAGTGTTCCCAGTATAACCCACACCCAGTTTCTCCTCTGAACATGCCATATTTGCACAGAAACTTTGCCACGACTAATGAAATCATATTGTTAAATTATTACCGATTGAAATTCCTGACTTCAGATTTCTTGCTTTTATACCTAAAGTCTCCTTCTTTTGGGTTTAAAATTTTTTCTAGATCCCACAATACATTTAGTCTTTGGATTTTCTTAGGCTACTTTATATTGACAGCATTTCTGAAAGTGTCATATTTTGATGGACCTTGACAAATATTTGTTTGTTTGTTTGTTTGTTTCTTGGTAGTGGTTATTGAACCCAGGGGAGCTCTACACTAATCTGCATTCTATCCCCTTTGAACTTTGTTTCATTTTGAGACAAAATCTTGCTATGGTGCCCTGGCTGGCTTCATATTTGAGATCCTTCTGCCTCAGCCCCCCCACCCAAGCAAATGAGCTCACAGATGAGCCTCAACTTGCCTATCTACCTTAGCGGTTTTGAGGAGTAGGGGGTAGAATTTCTCAGTTAGAGTTTGTTAGATGTTTTCCCTCATGATTTTATTGGAGTTTTGGGGTTGGGGAGACAGAAGCCACAGAGATAAAGAGCCTTATCCCTATTTCATGTCATCTGCTGTGGACATGACTTAGTTGTATTGAGGCTGGCTTCATTCATCAGATAGATACCATCGTCAAGTTCCTCCACCATGAATTTATTCCCTCTTACTTGTACACTCCGAAGAAGTCCACTATACACAGCCACAGTGAACGAGCAGGGGCTTGTGTTAGATTCCCTACGGGGATATGAGGGTTAACTTTCGCATGTCAACTGGTCTGTGCGTGATGTATGGCTATTTGGCCCCTGGAATCATAACACAACTCCTCCTTGGGATGTCAGCCTGCGCAGGTCCTGGGTCTCTCAAGTTGGCTTCAGCCTCCCATGAGCTGATTGTTTAAAATGTGTTGCTCTGTTTTACGTTTTACACACAAACACACACACACGCACGCACACGCATGCACGCACACACACGCACACACACGCATGCACGCGCACACACACACACACACACACACACACACACACACACTATTGTCCTACTTCACTGGAGAACTCCCACTATCACAAAAGGGTACCCTGTTAACATAACTGACTTGAAATTTTTCTCCATAGAAAATTGTCTTCCTAATCTCTGCTTATTTATTCAAATTTTAGATCAGTGGGGACTCATGGATATTTATTTTATACTTTCAGATATAACCTAATAGTAACATGTTTTATTGTTCAAGTTGTTCTACCTTTGTCCATGGGGAGCTACGGGGTCTTTATAAATTGTCCTCATGTCCTGTTAACATTGACGTGTGTGTGTGTGTGTGTGTGTGTGTGTGTGTGTGTGTGGTGTGAGAGAGAGAGAGAATGTGTTTTGCAATGTTTTCTTACTTTCTATTATGATAATCCGGATTCTTGTGTATATCCCCTACCCAGGTACTAGAGTCACTTTTAAGTGCAAGACACTGAATAGATGTAACTGAAGAAAGGGATATTTATTTTTATTAGCTAAACAGAAATACATGTGATTTCAATTGTTGCCAATAGCGGTTGCTTATAAGTAGATTCCAGGGAAACATTGTACTAGGTACTATAAGGTAATGCAACTTATTAGTATATAAGATGTTTTTGTCATATAACTTTACATCTTTATCTTAAATGCTAAGAGAAAATGGAAACATTTTTATTGGTCAGTGTTTATATCAAGTTATATTACTTGAAATTCCTATGTAGATTAGGAAGCTGAAGCCAGAACTGGAGCCATTTGGAGCATCACAGAATGGTTAGAGGGGGCCTTCTGTAAGCCTATGAAGTGCAGCAGGTCAAGGGATGCCATCGAGCCCTGTGATAGATTAAAAATGCTCCCTAAAAAGCTCATTTGTTAATGTTTGGGCTGATGTAATTGAGTTATGAGGGTTGTAATCCCAGCAGTAGATAAATATACTCTAGGAGATTTACCTGGGTGGTGACCCAGAATGATAGGGTATAGCTGGAGGTGGGTCCTTGGGGGTGCACCTTTGGGTATTATATAAATAGGTCCTCCTCCCTCCCTCTCTCTCTCTCTCTCTCTCTCTCTCTCTCTCTCAGGCCTCTGGCATCCATGATGTGAGGAGCTCAGCCCATGTTCTCTGCCTCTCTACACCTCCTGCTGCCATACCCTGAGATCTGTGGTCCCCAGCCTCACATAGATTGAACCTAAAACTTAAAGAAAATAAATATTCTTTTTTTCTGCATTATATGGTCAATCTTTAGATTATAGCTGAGAGAATGCTGATTGGAGCAGCCCTGTGGCCATAACATTCATCAGCGGGATGCGCCAGGGCCAGGCCAAGGGGAAAAGACATTGAAGAGTGCGGGCTATAAAACAAAGTGACCTGGTTTAGGAAAAAAATGTGACTAAAGTGGAAAAAATGGTATCTTGCAGTGTTGGGATGGGTCTGCATGTCTGGGGCACAACAATGGCTGGATGAAAATCTGAGTTTTCAAAGTGAGGATTTCACGTGGGAGACAATGGTCCTGCTCCCGTGTAATCTATATGTGACTAGAGAATGTCTGCACATGACACTAAAGAACCTTCTTAGAAAGAAAAGATCCTAAGGGAAACAGTACATGAAAGCCCAGGAAGAAGGGCCTGCTGCCTCCCAAGAATGGGCTTCTATTGTGATGGCTGAAAGTAGAAGGGGTTTACCGTCCTCTGGCCTCGAATATTTGTCCTCCTGTTTGAGAGGCAGAACAAGCTCGTTTGTTTGACCATATAATTTCTTGTCCAAACTGTGTCACTTTCCAGAGTTGAAGTGAACACTGTTTGCCATTGTGCATCGACAGCTGGAGTGAAGGCATCTGCTGTCCGTCTTTGTCTCGATGGCTTCTGGAACATTCCAGGGATATAATTAACACTTTCTTGCAGCCCCTCTGACAAGGAGCGGAGTGGAAAAAGAAAATCTTTACTTGGTTGATGGCACCAGCCCTTCTCTGCTGGGCAGCAGGAGAAACTCCGTGAAGAGGGTTTATATTAGGAAAGGGTTAGTGCCCCACAGGTGAGGGGACCCCAGGATGGGGAAAAGAGCATCCTAAGGCCTGAGGAGACAGGCTTGGGAGTTCTCAGAGGCTATGGGATGAGTATGAGAGCTAGAGCACCTCTAATAATGGATGAGGGAACCCGCCAGTGAAATTTGAACTCTCAGTTAGGCATCTATGCCTAGAGCTTGGAGGTCCCGAGAAGTCCACATGATGGATTTTCCTGAAGTCTGTATCATTTCAAATCCACACACCACAAAGAAAGTCAAAAAGCACACACACACACACACACACACACACACACACACACACACGTACGTTTATTAACCAACCTAAACTCTGCATAATTTTACTATAGTCACTCACTAAGAGATCGGGGGTAATTCTTCATTGGGGGTCACAAAGAGAAGAGTGTTTGAAGAAGCTGTTTTTATCACCACGATGAGGATTTCTTTGGAACGAGAAGCAAGACTGGAGTTTAAGTCCCTGTCTGTGTGCATTACAGTTGTCAGGGATACATTAGCTTGGGGGTGCGCTGTATGAGGGCCAGGTGAGAGAAAAGGAAGAGCTTGAGTGGAATAGGCAAAGTATAAATGGAAATAAGAATTAAAAGTTAAACATCTTTTGTGTTGGAGATTGAACTCAAAAGCATCTGGCCTCCAAGCTATCCCCCTAGCCCTATTTTATTTTTTATTTTGAAACAGGATTCCACTAATTTGCTGAGACTGGCCTCAAACCCATAATCTTCCTGCCCAAGTATTAGCATTATAAGCATGGGCCACTGCTTCTGTTTAAAATACATATTAATATTAATTTTAAGAACCTTTTCCTATCGTATTTCACTGAAGCACTGAAATAGTGAATGGTATAAAAAATAAGAGGGGGGGCTTATTTTAAACAAATTATTTTTATACCATACACTGTTTCAGTGTTTCAATGAAATAAGATAGGAAAAGGGTTCTTAATTGTCTTTATATAAATCATAAAATGAATGAGACTTAACAAATGTTTCATAATGAAAACAAATTTTAGTAACTACTATGATGAAAGAAATATAAACAATTGTATTAGTACCATTTTCCCAAGTATTAGAATTGTCTTGTTGGCTTATACCCAAATCAAGAGGCTGACAAACATCTCATTGTATGTTTTTGGAAAAAACCAGTTTGACAGAAGACTTATGAGAAAAATATCATGGCTAAGTAATTTTGATGAGAAATTAATTTCTTATAAATAATATATACTTTAGAATCTCCAAGTATTTTCCATTAACAATTAAAGTTACTCATTATTGACAAATATCAGTCAAAAGAAATGAGAAACAAGAGATAAAAATGATCTTTTCCATTTTGATTGATGGTGAAGTATGTTGTTTATAACTCCAGGTACAAACAACAATCCTCTGTTAAGTTTGAAAGAAAGTACAAGAAAGCACACCCTAGCCAGAACATTTCAGATTTTCCATAGTTGGAAGGTCATACACTGACTGTTTCTGTTTCTGTTTGTTTGTGTTTTAAATCTCTACAGGAAACACTTGTTTAGGAGTGGGAGTGCTGAAGTCCTGCCGTGGCTTTGACCTTAGGACTCAGTAGTGGTTCTCCCAATAACTGCGTCTCAGTCTTAGGACACTGCTTAGCGGGCCTCTGCTTGCCCCCCTTGTCCCTCCTTGGAAGCGTCCCTGTGCATGACCAGCTCCCCTCTATCATCCTGTGTATATCTGACCCACTGCACTTAGCCTGCCAGATCTTAGTAATGTGCTTCAGAGTTTGACTCCAGCCCATTGCATTCAAGCTCTTCCTTTTTTTCTCACATGGCCCTTAATTCTTTAAGGCAGAGAGTGTTTTTTTTTTTAATACTATCTCTTGGAAAAAGCATGATACAATAAAAAACCCTCTATTTTGAAGATATGCATGCACTAAAGAATAGCATCAAAATGAACGGTTCAAAGCTTTTTCTCCAGGGCCACTAGCAATCACTGATAATAATCACGGGGTCCGTTCAAAAGTGTTTCCTTACAATGCTAGTGCAACTAATGACTTAATGTCATGGAAAATAAATAATGAATAACAGAAATGGGACCCGCTGAAGAGAAAACCTCCCAGCCAATTAAATTAAATTAAATTAAATGGCAGTTTGGAAATAGAATTTCAACTTATATATCATAAATCCAATAATTCCGTCACCACCAAACTTTAGAATCATAGGTTGAATTACATATTATCCCTCATTGTAGCCGACTTTAAAAGATTTCCATCTGCTGTTAGTCCTACTGTTGTTGTTGTTGTTGTTGTTGTTGTTGTTGTTGTTATTGTTGTTGTTGTTTAGGAGACAGGAGGATCGCACTGGTTTGGAGCCAGCCTCGCTGGCTTAATAGACCCTGTTTCCAAATATAAAAAAAAAATATAAAATAACACAATTAAATGGCTTTTGTTTATACACATTCCACATTAAAGAAGCAACCCACAGCATTCTAAAATCTAGGGGTGCAGATAAGGGAAAGTTCAAACTCTGTGTTCCTATTAGGGTTGACTTGTGAAACCAGGTAGACTATGTTGGCTGTATGCTTCCAAGATTGAAAATAGTTTTAATTTTTCACTTAATTTTTTTTTCTTCGTAAATCTCCTGCAGAAGTCTCTACCTCAGGCACTAACTGTAGTGATATGACTAGCATATCAATACTGAAAAACTTAGCTAAGACTTGTAACTTTTTAAGAAAGTTGAAATGTAAAATTCATCTGCTAACTAGTGATCAGATGTCATGTGGTGTGCAATTTGGATATTGCACGAACAGCTAAGGAACTAAGTTTCAGTGCCAAATATGATTTGTTGCTGATTTTGTCGTGTATAGTTTATGTAAAACTTTCAAGGTGGAGACGGGCTCTGTGCTCAGGGCCTTAACTCTGGGAAGATTTTATCAGTTTCAAATTTTTGTCAGTTCTAAGTACAGTCTAGAAGATTTTTAAAAAATATGTAATTTTTAGACAACTTGACCTTAAAAGTTCTAAAAACTGCTTTTTTAATTTTAAAAAATATAATCCCTCTCCACTGACAATAATAAGCCACACAAAAGTGGTATTCATTTTGTAGCATGAATATTACATTCTGTTATGCACACATAAAATTAAGATGGGCAAGATGTCCTTGGATAAAATGTGCAGCTGTGCACAAGGTGGTGAGAATGTGAGTCCTGGGAACCTATCAGTGCTACTCAGTGGGAGAAAATAGACACTCGTAGACTTCTCCCAATGTGCTAGATTCATACAATGAGAACTCTTCATTTCTAAATTTGCAGTCATAATAGTACTGAGTTTACACTCTGTCATGCTTTCCACCCAGGATAAAAACTGTGTAAGGTGAAGGGACTCTCAACCAGTAGGCATCAAAACTTCCTGAGATTTTAGACAGTTCTCAATATTCTAAATTTCAGTTTTATTAAATCTATCAATTTCTAAACCATGCTTGTAATTAATAATTGAATTTCTATCACCTAATTGATAAAATTCATTCATGTCTAATCTTATTTCCCCTTGATATACACAGTACCTGTCTTCTCCTGTGGGATAAAGCAGTGTGAACTATTGCTAGATGGTACATTTTTAGATCCCAGGGCAACATTTCAAACTAAAGTCTTTACAATAGGGAACTGAACTCCCTTCAGAACCACATTTCGAAGAATTGCTTCCAATGTCCCAAGGTAACATAGTTCCAGTACAAGGAAAGAGCTGTCATCCCAATAATTCTGACATGAATGTCTGATTTTACCACTACATCTCTTTTACGTATGTCAAAATAGTCTTCTAAATTAATTCAGATAAAGATATTCTGTTTTAACTTTGATGCTAGCATATAGCTCAATATCATACATGAGAAAATCTAAATAGATAACAATAATCATTTATAGAAAACAATCCACTGGCCAAAAATAATAGAAGATATAGTGTTATGGTAATTATTTATCAATTTCTCAACAATCTACTTTCTCCGAGCATGTTTTCAAGATTGATTTATATTGTAGTATGTGTGAATACTTCTCTTTAAGCACTGAATTATATTCCACCATTTGGACATATTACATTTTATTTGATAAACATTTGGGCCATTTCTAGTTTTTTACTATTTTGAGAAAGTTTATTCTGAACACTTTTGTACAAGCTTTTATGTGGGCATATTTTCATGTCTTCCTGGTATGTGCCTAGGAGTAGAATTGATAGGTGAGTGATAGTTTCATTCGTAACCATTTGAGAAACTTCCAGGCTGTTTTCCAAAGTAACTACATCATTTCAAATTTCCACAGGCAATACACAAGAATTCCAATGGTCTATGTCCTCACCACCAGTTTTTGTTTTGTTTTGTTTTGTAGTACTAGGGGTGAAACCCACAGGCTTTCTACCTCCAGGCTATGCTCCCAGACCTATTCTTTACTTTATTTGGAAACAGGGTCTCACTAAGTTGCTGAGAGCGTCACTCAGTAGCTGAGGCTGGCTTTGAACCCATGAGATCCTCCTGTCTCAGCCTCCCAAGCGCGGGGATGACAAGTGTGCGCCACCATGCCCGGCTCACCACCAGTTTTTTATCGACCATTTTATTATAACCAACTTAGTTGACATGCAATGGTATCTCACAGTTTTGCATTGCATTTCCCTGATTGCGCATACTTTAATGTGATTATTTGTCATTTGTGTATCTTCTTCCAAGAATTGTCTATTTGAATTATTAATTCATTTTAATCCTTAATATTCATCTTTTTTGAGTAGTGATTATTCTGTATCATATTCTAGAGACAAACTCTTTATCTAACATTCTAGTTTTTTCATTTTGACTTTTTTATTTTTCATTTTGACTTTTTAATTTCTTATTTATTCATTATAGTCATTTTTCCTTTAATTTTATGGATCACCTTTCTATGTTGTAAGGCTGTCCTTTGAAGAGCAAAGGATTTTCTTTTTTTTTTTTTTTTTTTTTTTTTGGTGGTACCGGGGTTCCTGGAAACCCTTCTACCTCTGGGCTACACTCCCAGACCTATTTTATAGTTTTATTTGGAAACAGAGTCTCTCTTTTTTTTTTTTTTTTTTTTTTTTTGGTGGTACTGGGGTTCCTGGAAGCCCTTCTATCTCCGGGCTACACTCCCAGACCTATTTTTACATTTTTATTTGGAAACAGGGTCTCCTAAGCCAGCGCACGCGGCTAGCTTCAAACCTGCGCGATCCTCCTGTCTCTGCCTCCCAAGCGCGGGGATTACAAGCGTGCGCCACCACGCCCGGCCGAAACAGAGTCTCTTAAACCAGTGAGGCTGGCTTCGAACCAGCACAATCCTCCTGCTCCGCCTCCCAAGTGCGGGGATTACAAGTGTGCGCCACAACGCCCGGCTGAAGAGCAAAGGATTTTTAATTGGGAAGTATCCAGTTGGTCTACCTTTTCTTTTAATTACATGTGGGGAGAATTTCAGAGTGTTGCTCTTGTGGCCTGCTTTCTCTTATCGGACACCATCTCTGAGCTGAAGGTTGGAGCAAAGGCCCAACTCATGGAGCTTGTTCTTAATTAAGTGGAGCTATTGTTTAGACAACATCGATAGGGTTGAACTTCTCCATCTTTTCCAGGGAAGTGAGTTTCTTTGGAGAAAGCCTTGTGCTTTTTCCCCTTATAAGTTGTCTTCCTCATCTCAGCCAAAATCTGCCCCAAACCTCTGGCCCACTGTGTCAGGGATTGGGCAGATTAGAGTCTTTAAGCTTCTCTGCTTTCCTCAAGCATAGAGCTTCTACCCTGAATGGGACCAGGGCAGTCTATTACTATTGATCTGTGTGCCTCTAGAGAGGAACTATCTATCCTGAAGATAGAGCCTCTCTACCGTAAAGAAAACACAGTGCAACCTCTTCCTATGGGTTGGGGCTGGATAGTAGGAGGGAGTCCTTGGAATGCTCTTTGAACTGGTGTGGAATGTTTGAGAAGTGTGAGCAGCCCGTATGCCCACCGGGAGGATGCCACCCTTGCTGGAGCACAGGGAACAGAGCATCCTTGTCCCCACCTGCATCTGCCCTGAGGACCACTTCCATCAAGTTGCACTGGTGAAGCTGAGTTGAGAGCACATCAGCGCACACACATCCCAGGCCCTTGCTCTTCTTACTGCACATTAGGAGACTATCTTGGTACTGAGGGTTGAATCCAGAGGCATTCTACCTCCAAGCTACACTCCAACTCTGTTTTATATTTTATTTTGAAACAGGGTCTCACTAAGTTACTGAAGGTCTGTCTAAGTTGCTGAGGCTGGCTTCTAACCTGTCATCCTCCTGCCTCAGCCTCCCAAAACCTGGGATTACAGGTGTGTGCCAACAGGCTCAGTGGAATAATGGGCTCTGGACTCTCTATATAATACTGCCACAGTCCTCAGAGACTCTGTCTGCGTGTTGCTATACAGTTTGAATAGTTTTTCTTGCTTCCCTGGGGAGCACACCTTACAGGCCTCCTCCTCACTCTGGGTCCTGGCGGTCTTCACTCTCCTTTCTGAACAGGATAAAAACAAGTTTCAGGTAATACTTCTAAAAAGTCCATGTTATTTTATTAAACATTTCACTCCTTGTGTTCCAGCAGGATTATAGATGCGACTAACCATGGGATCATTTTTCTAGTATTATAAGGCCCAAGGACAGTGGTCCACTCGGCCAGAAATGCGACGTGTAATAATAGACTATACCATGAATAAAACACTATGCTATGGTTTCACTTAGGGAATATAACATAATTTTTGTTAGCTGTAATGTAAATTATCCATGACATTTCAGGGATGTGTGAATCTTAGATCTCAAAGAAGAGACAAACGCACTTCTGACTCTGGATGTTGTGTGAAGCCTTGGATGCCCTAGACTGATGATGCATCTGTCATAAGCTCTGTGAGATGACAGCCCACGAGGAGGCATGATTGGGAAGAACAGGAGAGAGGCTGGAAGGGCCTTGGGATTTAGTGTTCATGAACGCTCCTAAATGTTCCTGACTTGGGAGAGGGTAAAACACACCACCATTGAATAAGCCAATAACTTGGGATTTGTACATTATTTGCACCCAGAACATTTTAAAAGAGAAGAAATGGTACTTCCGGTATATATATTAGGAATGGAATCATCATGGCTGAGAGAGAAAATAGGTCTCAAAGATTTAAAAAAATGAATTAGAGGAGATACAGTATGGTAAAATCCACAAAGGTAGGGGACAGAGCATGTCAGGCTTCTGAGGACAGACAAAAATACTGACTGGAGGATTTAATACAAAGGAGGGCAATGAGATTTTCATTTTAACAGTGTTATTCTGGCAGTGAACATAAGGGACTTTTGAGAGGTAGGATTAATGAAGCGAACCTTGAAGGATGTCAAAAATGAATCTATGTTTTGTTCTTATACTGGAAAAACAGTGAAGCTATTCATTAAGATAGGAAATCATGTAAAGAGACCAACATTAAGAATGAGTTTAGTGAAGAGTTCCGTAAAGAGATCATGGAAAGATCCAAATAGATTCAGGCTGTCGATCGCCAGGTGACAGTTAAAATGTTGTCAGGAGGAGATGGCTAAGGGTCTAGGGCTGGCTTCATAAAGAAAGAAACAAGAAAAGAAACAGTAAGAAACAAAAAACGGAAGCCAGAAGATTACTGTTAGTTAACACAAGTAAACGAACACACAAAAAACTTTAGAAGGGAGTTAAAAGAAGATTGGGATCGCACTGGTTCATGTTACAGAGGGGTTAAGTTAGAAAAAAATGTAATCGCATTATATTTATTTTTGTGGGTATCACTGATTGCATTAATAGATGTTAATTCAGTGGACTAATCATGGGGATTAGAATACTTGAAGAGCAGATGGGGATTTGGAAACCAAGAAGTAAACCATTTAATCTGGGTAAATTCTAGTATTTCCAAATCTAAAATTCATCATAGAGCAATAAATGCTTCTGTGTTATTGTCTGAAAAACAAAAAGTAAATGTGAGGAAAAGCAACTAAGAATCTATTACATTGCCAAAAATGTACATGCTATCTAAAATTAGTCTTAAATATTTTAATACATGATCATACATGTGACTCTGCCAGTTAAGAGTATCCTGAGGAGAGTATAACTCTCATTCTGGCCACTTGTGAGGATTTTATGGGATTATTTATCACATGATTGAATAAAAACACAACTGTATCATGAAAGCTCAGGTCTGGAGCTGAGCAGGCCCCACTGCACCAGAGTTATGGCTGCTCCTAAAGCAGCAAGCAATCTGAACCCCTACAGGAACTTAATTGGAAAATATGGTTTTAATAAACAACACAGTGTTTCTCCTCTTGGCGTACAACTAAAATCCACTTTAAAACCAAGCAGACTGTCATGACTTTTTCACTGTTTTGTGGGCATTTTATCAAGTGAAAATGATTCTCTTTGTAGATCATAAATTAAGATTGGGTTTTCCCAGGGGTAGAGGAGGTGCAAACTCCAGGAATGTTTGCAGGTGGTTGTTGGATCCAGCAAACTTGTGGGTGGTCAGTTGTGAGCCTTCTGTCTTTCAGATCAGGGAGAAAAGTTATGACTATACTGGTTCCCAATAGCATGGCATCATTCCAGTTATTCTCAAACCAACTATTGTGCATGCAAAACTTCTAAGTGTCTTGTCACTTTGTGGAAATTTTGCACTGCTGAAGTTTTTATGTGAATATAATGTCTGCTGGGTTAATTTTTATACACAGCCTTTAAAAATATTGCACAATTCTAATCTCTCTGGTTTAAACACCAATAACAACAAAACTTGTCTTTGAAACGCTTTCTTGCCAAGAATTCATTTTTTATACCCCAAGACAAGATGTATATAAGTATAAAACCAAAAGGGAAAGCAGACCATATGAGAAGCAGTTAAGAATTTTTAGTTGAAGGTGGGCGTGGTGGCGCATGCTTGTAATCCCCGTGCTTGGGAGGCAGAGACAGGAGGATCGCGCAGGTTCGAAGCCAGCCATATGCGCTGGCCTAGGAGACCCTGTTTCCAAATAAAAATGTAAAAATAGGTCTGGGAGTGTAGCCCGGAGGTACAAGGGCTTCCAGGAACCCCAGTACCACCAAAAAAAAAAAAAAAAGAATTTTTAGTTAAGAACCTGACTTTTTGTGTTGAAACACATTTTACGTTTATAAGCTACGTGACATTGGCAGATACTTAATCTCCCTTTTTGTTGATTCCTTATTTACAAAGTCTGAGTAATAAAGCAATAACACATGCATGTTGTGGAAAAATGTGTTGATAGTTGAAAGAGGACAGATAATTGATTGCATGTAGTAAATACATAACACATATTTTAAATTTTAATATATTTGTTGAAGGATAAATGGGTTATATACATTTTAGATAATCAGATATTTTGTTTCCTTATTTTTTCATATTTTAATACTGGGTATTGAACCCAGGAGCCTCTATTTCTGAGCTACACCTGCAGTGCTATTTTATTTTTTTAATTTTGAAACAAGATTTCACTAAGTTGCAGAGAGCCTCACTAAGTTGCTGTGGCTGGGCTTGAATATGTGATCCTTCTGTCTCCACTTCCCAGGTACTGAGATAGTAGGCTGTGCCACCATGGCTGGCTTAATTTCTTAACTTTATATAGTTGTGGTATACTTGAGTTGTGTGTGTTTGAGTGTGTGTGTGCATGTGTATGTGTGTTTGTGTGTGTGTTAATGTATCAACAGATATGGAATAAGCTTATTTTTGCTGTTTTCAAATTGGATAAAGGCTCAGCATTGAAGATAATGTATAAGTAAGCAAAGAATCTAAATTAAAGTTTCTCAAAGGTTCCCAACTTATCTTCCCCTAGTGTTTATAGCTCTCTTGGCAAATATATCTTGGAAGGCTCTTTGTATAATATAAAATATTTAAAAGTTAAATGTGAAATGCATGGGCTAATCAGCAATGCTTTAAAATAGTGGTTGAAGAGCTGCTTAAATATTCTATATCGAGCATATAAAGGGAAGAATCGTCTAGTGCCGAGGTTCCATCACTCTCTCTCCCAGTTCAAGAGCTATTGCTTTGTGCTCCGTGTTGTCAAATTTGCTGCTGGTGGCTGATCATGTCTCCCCTATCATGGGTGGGAGGGCTGTTGCTGTGATACCTGGGCTCTTCCATACCCAAGTGCATGACATAACTCCGGTTTTCTTATTTCGCCATTCCCTAGTCGCCTTGATTTAACACTCTTTACATGGTTATTAGTGTCAATGCTTTATCCTTTACATAGCTAGTGGTTAGCAGATTCTGTGGACTCTCGTAGCCTGTTACTGTGCTTTGATAATTCACTGAGAAGGCAAGGAGAAGAAAATGCACAAGGAAAGGAGGCTTTGCCTCTCTCTACCCCAAGTAGTAAGAGGAGAGCTAAGACAACCCTACAGAAAAACTAGGAGGTTTGTACAAGAAGAAATCTTCAGCCCTTGCTTCTCAGTGAGCTACTGAGTGATTATGGAACAGGCAGAAAACTGAGAATGACTGGAAAGTTTTCAAAGGCTCCCAGCTTCAAATATTTGCATTCGTCCAATTAATAATAAAAAAAGAGATCCTCTTATAATGCCGAGAAACATTTGAGTCATTTAAATTCCTTCTCTGGTTCCATGCATGAGAGAGCAATTTCTGTCTCTATTTGGTTTCTGTATCAGTTAAGGGGTCACAAATTGATTTAACAAAATGTTTAACTTAAACAGAATAAATAAGATAATGGTATTATAAGACTTTATTTTATTTATTTATTTATTTATTTATTTGGCGGGTCTGGGGATGGAACCCAGGGGCACTCCGAGCTACACCCTCTGCCCTATTTTTTATTCTTTATTTTGAAGCTGGGTCTCACTGAGTTGCAAAGGACCTAAGTAGCTGTGGCTGTCCGTGAATCATGATCCTCTGGTCTCAGCCTCCTGAATGCTGGGATAACAAGCGTGCGCCACCACGTCCAGCTTAAGAATTTTAAAAAGGTGGTAAGAAGAAGAAAAAAAAAAGATGAAGAAAAAACCAACAACATATGGACTGCTTAGAAAGAGATTTTAATTGAGCAGCACAGTAACATTATAAAAGGCCAAGAATTTTTCCACATTGTCTCTTCAATTTTCACATTTGTTTTTCTGTGTTGCAAAATTTTTAAAACCTAGGAAACATCACTTTGAACTACAAAGGCATCCTTCTACACTATTTTTTTTTTTAAGTTTCTTTTTTTTTTAATTAATTTATTTTTTAAATTGGTGCATTGTAGTCATATATCAATCACATTGGAGTACAAGACTTGAGAGGATATACAAGCACACATCATCCAATTAGCCCTCCTCCAGCCCCCGTCCCATTCCCTCCCCCTCCCTCCATCCCACACTTCTTTGGTGATTTACTTTGATACATTTGTTTATGTACCTCCTGCATTTTAAAGAGGCTCCGTCCTCCAGTATTACATACCCTCTAATTGGTCACATTAGTTGCTTCACTATAGGGCCCTTTCTATAGCTCAACCTCTTCCTGTTGCCCGTTTCCTCCTAGTTATTGCTGATTAATAGAAGCGTCTGATTTATATTTTCTGCGATATTTCTCTGTGCATGCTGTGTTGCAAGTACCAATCCCACTCTTGATGGTCCCAGTAGTGGCCTGGCTACTCAGTGGACTGATCCAGACCTCGCTGGCTCACGCAGCAGCCTTGCCTCATGGGAGGACCCAGTTCTGGTCTCGCTGGCCCCTGAACCGGTCAAACCCCTAAGCTGGCTTTGGTCCCGACCTTGGAGGCCGCAGGAGTGAACTTGCCTCACGCCAGGCTCCGATGCTGGCCATTGGCCCCTGCACCAGTCTAACCCCTTGGCAGGATTCCAGTCCCGGCCTCGGAGGCCCAAACACTGGTAATGCCTCACGGCAGGCTCCAATGCCGGCCTCACTGGACCCAGCACCGGCCTAACCCCTTGACAGGCTCTTATCCTGGCCTCAGAGGCCCCAGTACCGGCCTTGCCTCAAGGCAGGCTCCGATGCCGGCCTCGCTGGCCCCAGCACCGGCCTAACCCCTCAGCAGGCTCTTATCCTGGCCTCGGAGGCCCCAGTACCGGCCTTGCCTCACGGCAGGCTCCGATGCCGGCCTCGCTGGCCCCAGCACCGGCCTAACCCCTCAGCAGGCTCTTATCCTGGCCTCGGAGGCCCCAGTACCGGCCTTGCCTCACGGCAGGCTCCGATGCCGGCCTCACTGGCCCCAGCACTGGCCTAACCCCTCGGCAGGCTCCGATCCCGGCCTCAGAGGCCCCAGTACCGGCCTTGCCTCAAGGCAGGCTCCGATGCCGGCCTCGCTGGCCCCAGCAGCGGCCTAATCACTCGGCAGGCTCCGATCCCGGCCTCAGAGGCCCCAGCACTGGTCATGCCTCAAGGCAGGCTCCGATGCCAGCCTCGCTGGCCCCAGCACCGGCCTAACCCCTCGGCAGGCTCTTGTCCTGGCCTCGGAGACCCCAGTACCGGCCTTGCCTCACGGCAGGCTCCGATGCCGGCCTCGCTGGCCCCAGCACCGGCCTAACCCCTTGGCAGGCTCTTATCCTGGCCTCGGAGGCCCCAGTACCGGCCTTGCCTCACGGCAGGCTCCGATCCCGGCCTCGGAGGCCCTAGCACTGGTCATGCCTCACGGCAGGCTCCGCTGCCGGCCTTGTTGGCCCCAGCACCGGCCTAACCCCTCGGCAAGCTCTTATCCTGGCCTCGGAGGCCCCAGTACCGGCCTTGCCTCACGGCAGGCTCCGATGCCGGCCTCGCTGGCCCCAGCACCGGCCTAACCCCTCGGCAGGCTCTTATCCTGGCCTCGAGGCCCCAGTACCGGCCTTGCCTCGAGGCAGGCTCCGATGCCGGCCTCACTGGTCCCAGCACTGGCCTAACCCCTCAGCAGGCTCTTATCCTGGCCTCGGAGGCCCCAGTACCGGCCTTGCCTCACGGCAGGCTCCGATGCCGGCCTCGCTGGCCCCAGCAGCGGCCTAACCCTTCGGCAGGCTCCGATCCCGGCCTCGGAGGCCCCAGCACTGGTCATGCCTCAAGGCAGGCTCCGATGCCGGCCTCGCTGGCCCCAGCACCGGCCTAACCCCTTGGCAGACTCTTATCCTGGCCTCAGAAGCCCCAGTACCGGCCTTGCCTCACGGGAGGCTCCGATGCCGGCCTCGCTGGCCCCAGCAGCGGCCTAACCCCTCGGCATGCTCCGATCCCGGCCTCGGAGGCCCCAGCACTGGTCATGCCTCACGGCAGGCTCCGCTGCCGGCCTCGTTGGCCCCAGCAACGGCCTAACCCCTCGGCAAGCTCTTATCCTGGCCTCGGAGGCCCCAGTACCGGCCTTGCCTCACGGCAGGCTCCGATGCCGGCCTCGCTGGCCCCAGCACCGGCCTAATCCCTCGGCAGGCTCTTATCCTGGCCTCGAGGCCCCAGTACCGGCCTTGCCTCAAGGCAGGCTCCGATGCCGGCCTCGCTGGCCCCAGCACTGGCCTAACCCCTCAGCAGGCTCTTATCCTGGCCTCGGAGGCCCCAGTACCGGCCTTGCCTCAGGGCAGGCTCCGATGCCAGCCTCGCTGGCCCCAGCACCGGCCTAACCCCTCGGCATGCTCCGATCCCGGCCTCGGAGGCCCCAGCACTGGTCATGCCTCACGGCAGGCTCCGCTGCCGGCCTCGTTGGCCCCAGCACCGGCCTAACCCCTCGGCAAGCTCTTATCCTGGCCTCGGAGGCCCCAGTACCGGCCTTGCCTCAAGGCAGGCTCCGATGCCGGCCTCGCTGGCCCCAGCACCGGCCTAACCCCTCAGCAGGCTCTTATCCTGGCCTAGAGGCCCCAGTACCGGCCTTGCCTCACTGCAGGCTCCGATGCCGGCCTCACTGGCTCCAGCAGCGGCCTAACTCCTCGGCAGGCTCCGATCCCGGCCTCAGAGGCCCCAGTACTGGCCTTGCCTCACGGCAGGCTCCGATGCCGGCCTCGCTGGCACCAGCAGCGGCCTAACCCCTTGGCAGGCTCTGATCCCGGCCTCAGAGGCCCCAGCACTGGTCATGCCTCAAGGCAGGCTCCGATGCCGGCCTCGCTGGCCCCAGCACCGGCCTAACCCCTCGGCAAGCTCTTGTCCTGGCCTCGGAGGCCCCAGTACCGGCCTTGCCTCAAGGCAGGCTCCGATGCCGGCCTCACTGGCCCCAGCAGCGGCCTAACCCCTCGGCAGGCTCCGATCCCGGCCTCGGAGGCCCCAGCACTGGTCATGCCTCAAGGCAGGCTCCGATGCCGGCCTCGCTGGCCCCGGCACCGGCCTAACCCCTCAGCAGGCTCTTATCCTGGCCTCGGAGGCCCCAGCACCGGCCTAACCCCTCGGCAGGCTCTTATCCTGGCCTCGGAGGCCCCAGTACCGGCCTTGCCTCACGGCAGGCTCCGATGCCGGCCTCGCTGGCCCCAGCACCGGCCTAACCCCTCGACATGCTCCGATCCCGGCCTCGGAGGCCCTAGCACTGGTCATGCCTCACGGCAGGCTCCGCTGCCAGCCTTGTTGGCCCCAGCACCGGCCTAACCCCTCGGCAAGCTCTTATCCTGGCCTCAGAGGCCCCAGTACCGGCCTTGCCTCACGGCAGGCTCCGATGCCGGCCTCGCTGGCCCCAGCACCGGCCTAACCCCTCGGCAGGCTCTTATCCTGGCCTCGGAGGCCCCAGTACCGGCCTTGCCTCATGGCAGGCTCCGATGCCGGCCTCGCTGGCCCCAGCACCGGCCTAACCCCTCGGCATGCTCCGATCCCGGCCTCGGAGGCCCTAGCACTGGTCATGCCTCACGGCAGGCTCCGCTGCCGGCCTTGTTGGCCCCAGCACCGGCCTAACCCCTCGGCAAACTCTTATCCTGGCCTCGGAGGCCCCAGTACCGGCCTTGCCTCACGGCAGGCTCCGATGCCGGCCTCGCTGGCCCCAGCACCGGCCTAACCCCTCGGCAGGCTCTTATCCTGGCCTCGAGGCCCCAGTACCGGCCTTGCCTCAAGGCAGGCTCCGATGCCGGCCTCACTGGCCCCAGCAGCGGCCTAACCCCTCGGCAGGCTCCGATCCCGGCCTCGGAGGCCCCAGCACTGGTCATGCCTCAAGGCAGGCTCCGATGCCGGCCTCGCTGGCCCCGGCACCGGCCTAACCCCTCAGCAGGCTCTTATCCTGGCCTCGGAGGCCCCAGCACCGGCCTATCCCCTCGGCAGGCTCTTATCCTGGCCTCGGAGGCCCAAGTACCGGCCTTGCCTCATGGCAGGCTCTGATGCCAGCCTCGCTGGCCCCAGCACCGGCCTAACCCCTCAGCAAGTTCCGGACCCGACCTCGGAGGCCCTAGCACAAGCCTTGCATCATGGCAGTCTCCAATGCCGGCCTCGCTGGCCCCAGCATCGGTCTAACCCCTCTGCAGGTTCCAATCCCGGCCACGGAGGCCTCAGTAGTGGCCTTGCCTCACAGCAAGCTCCGATGTCGGCCACTGGCCCCGGCGCCCGCCTAACCCCTCAGCAGGTTCCGATCACTGTCTCTGTGGTTATTATTTCAAAGGTTCCAGTTGTAATGTATCAGATCTCTGCCTCCCCCGAATATTGGCCACTGGCATTGCCACTGCCTCCACCGTTTCAAATCCTTCCCAGGCTCTTTTTCCACTCTGAATGTTGTCCAGTGTTCCTAAGCATGCGTGATGGTAGCATTCGACATTTAGTGTAATTTCTCCAAAAAAATAAAGTTGGTAAGATCCAGTTTCTGCTTCTCCTGAATACAAGTCTCCACCACCATCGCGAAGAACTCTTTCAACACCGCATTTCTCCTTGGTCTCCGCTAAACTCTCTCCTTATATGTGATGTCTGAGATTCTTAACAATATAGAGAAATAGCAGTCCTCTTTCACGGCGAATTTTTCCATAAGTTCCAGTGCATTTAGATAAGTTTTGTCTGCATCTCCAGTGTCCTGGCATCCATAACGGCTTTCTTACCACCTCTCCGATATTTTTCTTTATCTTTTTCTGTTCTGGGCCCGGTTTCTCCAGGGGTCTGGCATGCTACTCGCAGTTCGGTTGGGACCCAGAGTCCCGCGACCCGGGCCCCAGCTGGCGTGCCCTCTGCTCGACCCCCGCCCAGAACCCAGCGTCTTATTGGGCCTTGTTTCTCCAGGGGTCTGGCGTGCTACTCGCAGTTCGGCCTGGGGCCCAGAGTCCCACGACCAGGGCCCCATCTGGGGCGCCCAGCCCGCGACCCCTGCCCAGAACCCAGCGTCTTACTGGGTCTGGTTTCTCCAGGGGTCTGGCGTGCTACGCGCAGTTCGGCAGGGGCCCAGAGTCCCGCGACCCGGGCCCCATCTGGCGTGCCCAGCCCGCGACCCCCGCCCAGAACCCAGCGTCTTACTGGGTCCGGTTTCTCCAGGGGTCTGGCGTGCTACGCGCAGTTCGGCCGGGGCCCAGAGTCCCGCGACCCGGGCCCCATCTGGCGTGCCCAGCCCGCGACCCCCGCCCAGAACCCAGCGTCTTACTGGGCCCGGTTTCTCCCTACACTATTTTTTAAAGTAATTCTATGACTGAGTTTCCAGCTGTCTTTGGTCAGTCTTGTATAGAAACCCAGGTCTAACAAAATTGCCAGCAAGGCCACCAAAATCAGGTTAAGTAATGAGGACTCCTCTCTCTTCTGTGTTGGGCAGGTGTGAAGCAATTAGTAGGAAACCTTTCTTGAAACAATTCTCTTAGTCTATATCTCTTGATGTGTTGTGGTTTGGATATACAATATCCCCTGAAGAGCACTTGAGTTGGTGTTCAGAGTTGAAATAGGAAATAAGTGAACCATGAAGGTTCTAGTATCATCACTGGATGAACCCATTGTAATGAATTCACTGGGTGGTAACATGGGCAGGCCAAGTGTGAGGAGGGGATAGGCCACTGGGGTTGTGGCCTTGTGGACCGTGCATGTGTCCATGCGCACCCTTCATGAGCTCTCTATGCCTCTGGTCTCTGTGATGTGAGCATAGCACCTTTGTTTGTTCTTTCTGCTCCCCTCTGCCAGGCTGTGAGCTCCACAGGTGTAACCAGGCCAAACATGACTGAAGCCTCTGAAATCTCCAGAAATGTGAACAAGTAATCTTCCTAACTTTAACCTGTAGTTGCTGGGTATTTGGGGTCAGTCACAACAGTGAGAGTATTAACTGAAACATCCTGATTCTGTTTCTCTTACTGAAACCTGACTGATGTACTCTGCGTGGTAAATACTCACTAAAACAAGCATTATTTCATGCAAGTTACATTATAAAGACCTCCCTGGGTAACTCTTACATCAGCACACAACCCATTCAAAATAAGCACAGGACAATCCCTTTCAAGTTAGCATACCTCATTCTGCTGTATGAATTTAGATGTAGCATAAAATGAGAAGTGCTTATATTAGTTAATATGTAAAATAAACCCTAAAATATATTGTCAGATTTTTTACAACCACATATTCACTCATTCCTATGAGATGAATACTCATTAAATGCTTTTAAACTTCACAATGGATGACAGGAAAAAGTGAATTTCAATTCAAAAAGGCAACTAGATTTACTGATGTTGGATTCAAATAATTTAATGTTTTTTCTTAGACTAAAATATGATATTTCACACACAAGTGGAGCATAATGAATGTATATTAATTACTATAGAATTGTATATTGATTGTTGCAGTCTCAGCAATTCAGTGCGGGCAGTCAAAATGTATCTTTGAAATTTCACTGAGCATTTTTACACCAAATTGATAACAAAGAACAACTATTAAACACATTATTTACTGTTTAGAAATATGTCTATAACAGTGTTTCACTTTCATAATTTTAGTAAATACATTTGTGAAGATAAATTAATATAAAATAATGTCTTCCTGTAGTACTTTCCTGTAACATAATATAATTCATAATTATATACAGATAAGTAACAAATGACTAATAAAATCCATACAAGGTTGAGAAAAGAAAGAAAAAAGAAAGAGAAAGAAAGAATAAATTTATGACACTGAAAATGTTCACATGCACATTAATTTAATTTTGAATGGTTATCTAAAAGCACAGAAAGAATAATTACCAGGATAACTTTGAGATCACCAATTGTAAAGAAAATAAGCAATAATAAGCCAGGAGTGGAGGTGCATGCCTGTAACCGCAGTACTTGAGAGTCTGAGACAGGAGAAATGCAGGTTCAAGAATAAACTCAGCAAATTAGCAACGGCCTCAGAAATTTAGTGAGTCTCTGCTTCAAAACAAAATAAAAATAGAACTGAGGGTGTAGCTCAGGAGTAGTGCCCCCAATCTCTGGTTATGTATGCATGCACACACGCAGCAGTAATAGAAATTAAAATTAACCAGCTGTTTTTTCTTTAATCAACTTCTGAATATTATTAGAAATCGTCACCTAATTATTTTTATACAAGTCAAAAGTAGCAAGAATAAGAGAACCAAATAAGGTTTATAGTTGATGCTGAAGCAAAGATTAAGAGTAGAAAGGGTTCCTTTGTGTATCTACCATGCAAACATTATTTGATTTTGGAGATGGAGGAGGAAGAGGAGGAGGAGGAGGAGGAGGAGGAGGAGAAGAAGAGGAGGAAAGGAAAATAAATGTGAATTGATTTTGTAATGAGGAACCTCTTCCAAATGAGGATTTTGTAAGGTAGCAAGGGGGAGTGCTTTGCATTGCTCAGCCTGATCAGGCTTACGTTAATAATTTAAGCCAGTTCTTCAGATCATGAGAGAGAAGAGGATGAAGAGCAGAGTTAGAACCCAGCAATGAGGAAGGGCTCAGGGTTCTCAGAAATCGGTCCAGGTCTGTTCATGCATACCGCTCTGCCTTTCAGTAACGAGAAGGTCACACTTACGCTCTTTCCTCCAGATTTGTCAAAATCTGAATCATTTCCCAAGAGATCCAATGGTAACTTTTCTGGCTTCACAGGATGAGAGAAGACAGAATCCCTGGCTGATGGAATCTAATAACCATTTATCTAAGGTTGATTTGGACCAGATTTAAAAGTTCTTAGTCTTCTCATCAAGGTATAAAAAGCTTTGAGACTTCTGGCTACAGATCACTATTTTTTTCGTTAGCAAATGGTTATCATCATGTTTCAGTGACCTTTTCTTAAACTTACTTATCTGCTTACATGTGAAATTGCTAGAACCGAAGGTTGAGATTTGTCCAATTTGTTTCTCAAAACCAGAATTATTCCCACTGCAACAAAAATCAGCGTTTGCTTATGATCATCCTAACATACCAAATGGTACAATTTTTTTTCTCACAATCCCAAGATTCTGATTTCTTTCCTTTCTTGTCTTCTCAACATTAATTGGAAAGAGAAGAAAAATGAACAACTTAATTTATTCTCTTCTTCATTTCAGAAATGGAAGACAAATTTGAAGAAATGCAATTGAACCAATGCAGTGCATGCTTGTTGGTACTTTTAGAAAGTGTGCTCACATGATGCTCTATCCACTGACTCAGATAGTTAGTGTCTGTAATATGCACCGGGACTTTTGCAGGCACTGGGGACATTATGTACACAACAAAAATGCTGTCATTGTAAAATTACACAGCAGCAATCGGTGATAGAAAAATAACTTGTAAGCAAAATGTGTTTCAGATAAAGATAATTAGCATAGAGAAAATGTGACAGAACCATTACTAGCAGTATTTTTAAGCTAACAACAATGCAGGAAAGTGCATATGTAAGAGTATTGAGGAGGGAAAGGACCCAAAGAACCTTATCAACAAAGCAGTCAGCAAAAGCCAGGTCAAGGGGTTGAAACATGAACTAATACAACCTGAAAAATCAATATCAAAATAATATGACATTGAAAATTTTTATTTAAACTGCAATCAAATATTTCCATGAATACCTGTAATAAAATAAAAAAACTAAGTATCACTTGTAAAATAAAAGGATATCTTAAATATTTCTATATGTTTGTATAGTATCAATATTATTAAGCATATAAATAGAGCACAAATATAATTTGGGAGAGCAATGGTATAAAATATTTTAATTTTTCTTCTTTCTTTCTTTCTACTTTTGTGGGGGGGTATACTCCCAGTTGAATTTTATTTTTTATTTTTGAAACAGGATCTCACTAACTAAGTTGCTGAGGCTGGTCTTGAGCCTGCAATCTTCCTGTTTCAGCTTCTCAAGTAATGGGGTTATAGGTGTGCACCACCATGACTGGCTCTTCTTTTTCTTTGAATCATTTCTCTATTTTTATCATGTCTTTTAATCATTTTCTTTAGTGAGGGAGGTTCAAGTTATAAAACAATGAAAATATTCTGGAAATTGCAGGATTAATTATTAAAGATGATTCTTAGATCCCAGATATCTGGAAAATAGGATTTTAGAGTGAAATCTAAAGCAGGAAAATATATAAATCTTTTGATTTCATGAAAATGTTAAATACTCCCTGAGGTCAGAGGTATTTAACTTTTTAATGAATGGTCTTTAATGGAGCTGTTGAATTCTCTGAGGCACTCTTAACTTCAATATCCAGTAGCAGGTGTCTGCAGGTTTGTAATTCTTGCCAGCAAACTCATCCATTTGTTAATATTTGAAAATAAAAGGACATTTCTATTTTTTTAACTGGCATTCCTTTCTCATTAATAATCTGTCCTCTTTATAGTTCCTTTACTGACTTATCAGAAATATAAATTTAGCATTAAAATTTAGGACATAAATTATATGCATAAAAGGCCTATTAAAAACTCCAATCAACTGGCGAGCGTTTTTCAAAATATTTTCCTGAAAAGTTTAAAATTTTACCAGACATTGTACATACATGTGTGGGTGTAGGAGCATTATTTTATTGAGCTATATTTTACATCCAGTAAGATGAACGTTAAGTGTGAAACTTAACGTATTTGATGCATTTCTTTACCTGGCTAATTCAGACTCCTAAAAGATTTTGAGAATTTCCCTCACCGGGGTACCCAGACTCCTATCAAAATATGGAAAATTTTTGTCAGTTGAGGAGGATCCTCTATCCTTCTTCCCAAAGTCCACACTGACCCTTCACTTCTCTAAAACCACCATTGCTCTGCGGTGTTCATCACAGTGTGACTGTTGAGAGGACCTCAACCATAACTGCCAGGCATCTTTTGAACAGCTGAATAGCTGAAGGTCTTCCAGGCTCATCACTGTTTGTCTCTATTGGCAACATATTCTTCTGTTTGTTTTAATGTGTCAAGAGTTATTCCACTAGGTGGACTATGCAACAACTTTTACAGGTATTGTCCAGTTGATGAATATTTAATGTTTCCTACTTGGGGCAACTATGCATAAGGCTCTGTAGACCACCTGTGTCTTTTATGTGAGAATATATGTTTTCACGCCCCCTCAAGTATGAAGGTATGGAGTGGCATGGAAATGATCTTTATGACTATTTTTAACTTTAAGGAAAACTGAGAGGCTAATTCCTAGAATGATTCTATCAATTTTTCTTCCCAATTCTGGTGTCCACATTTAGGCCAGTGTTGAACATTGTCAGTCTTTTTAATATGATCATCTCTGTTCTCCATTATATACATTTTTATTTAATTGCTATTTTATTTGTATAACAGTCTTTCATAGCCAACAAATAACCCCACTGAACACAAGAGATGTTAAAGAGAAGGAAATCGATGCAAATTTAGAAATTGTGTTAGATGCTTTTCAATTGTCAGGACAAAATACTCAAAGCTGGGCTCGTTTTATATAATTAATTAATTAATTTATTTATTTATTTATTTATTGTTATTGGGAATTGAACCCTTGAACCCGGGGGCATTCCACCTCTGAGTTACACCCAGCTGGGTTCTCTATAAACAAAAGCGGGTAGTGTAATTCAAAGTCCTGATAACAAACTGCTGTCTCTTGCAAGGTACCCCTTGGTTTTATCACACCATGGAGAAAATGATTTTAGTTTATGCATAAAGGCAGGAAATATATATTTGAATAAATCCCAAAGTCATCAATCTAGATTTTTCTAGCACAGTCTGGCCAGGGTTTAGACAGAAGTCGTATCTGTTCTCACTGAGGAGTGATTCCAGTTTCTGTGGAGGTATTTTAAAGATGCTGTGAGCAATCTCTTAAAATAGGCTGTTGCGGGTTATATTAAAATTGGGAATATTTAAAAAGATGTAAGAATGAAAACCAATCTTCCTTGGAGACACGATTATCCAGAAAGCAAGGAAATGATAGAGAAGACAACTCAGGAGAATTTTCAGGATGCATTAAGTTCCACTATTATTGGATTTTGAGACAGTTTCTGACTTGCCAACTAGGGCAGAAAAATAGATCTAGAAGCAAGAAATAATTAAACTGAAGTGATTCCTTATTGATTTACAAAGCTCCGTGGAAGATAATACTGGATTTTGCTCAAAATAACAAGAAAACCCTCATGTTTGGAGAGAAAACGAGAGTAATCAAAGTCGTTTGCCACATGGTTCCGAAAAATCAATATAAGGAAAGAGAAAATTATTAGCCAACAGAGTGTTTTTGTTCTCTTTGAAGATTACTCTGGGATGCAAATCAGAATTTTAGATGTATCCACTTAGTTTGGAGGTATGCACTTAAGAACTGCTCTCTGTTCTCATGCTTTTTTGACTGTGGTCTTCCAAGAGTCCTCCCCACCACCAGCAAAAGTCCATGGAACTCTTATTTCCAAAAGCATGGTCTTTCTGAGTGTGCATACAATAAAATCTGTTTGGGGCCTTAAATATCTCTGCCTTTTAGCCAACTCATGATTGGTATGTGAATCAAACTATAGCTGCCAACATAATAGTTAGATAATTGAAGCTTATGTACGCACAAGGGAGGGATAGGAGAACGCAGCCCAGTTTCCTCTGAATGGAGCAACTTCACAGATTTTTTGAGACACTACTAGGAAGCGTGAGAGGACCACCAATTCTGCCACGTCGAGCAGCCATTACTTACTTGTATGGAGACAATGCAGTGCTAACCAAGCCTAGTGATGTTACTAGACTTTCCTTTGTTCCTGATAACTTTGAGTTTTGTTTCATAGAAGTTTATCATGGAAAGAATTCTAGGAATCACCAGATGGGTTTCAAACCTTAATGGCCACTATAGTTAATGATTGACATTCCTTTTGGACACACAGTATTAGGGCTTCACATAAAAGGCTTTCCCCACACTGTTGATTTGGGTAGGAAGCAGAAATTGCTTTTTAGACCAGAACACCAAGATCGGTTTTGCAGGGTCCTCAGGGCTGGTGCTGATGGAGGGCCCGAGGCAGGGATTTACTTCCTTGATCTTTGCGCCTTCTTTGCAGTGGCTGCCACTGCTCCTTGACTTGTGCTTCCTTCCTCCATCTCCAAAGCACATCCCTCTTTGAATTTCCATAACTACATCATCTTACCTCTGATTCTGATTTCTCAGATGTACTTCTACCAGAGACTCTTGTAAGCACCCTGGCTCACCCAGACAAACCAGTTCTAGCTCATGTACTAGGAAATGCACAAGAGGCGACTTATACATTGCCTTGTGTTACCTATGTTTCCACAACTCAAATATTCTACACTGATAAAATATTAAAAAAGACAATGAATGCAGTGTGCTTCATGGCAGACATTTCAGAATTACCTCTCTAGCCAAGTAGAATTGGGTGGGGGAATTGGACATGAATTTTCTGCCATCCCTTTAAATTTAGGAGAGATATTATTGCCACGTTGCTTCCTGGCTTTACAGAAGAACCTAGGAGATCTAATCACAGCAGTGATTTCAAAAGAGTATGTCACCATCTTCCTGTTAAGGTTTTGGGGATTATTTAGCTTCAAATCATCTAGTCCTTTTTAGAAATTGAGTGTCAAAAGCTCTAAAATGACTTGATTGTACTCTGCAAATCAAAGTTTTGGTAGGATTCCAACCGAACCTGTGTTGCATGTACGTTATTTGTATGGAAAAGCAGGATGTACATCTGGAAATGAACACAAGCTCTTTTCATACAAGAATTTCTCACGATATTCCACAGACTGGCTAATCCCACTTAGCGATGCCCATTAAATGAACAAAGTCATTCTTCACAGAGAAAAATCAGACTTTAAATTCATTTGGAACAACAAAAATGCAGAACAGCCAAAGTAGTTCTCAGCAACAACAACCATGCAGGAGGCACCGCAGTACCTGAATTCAAACTGTATTACAAAGACATAGTAATAAAAAAAAAAGCATGGCATTGGAAAAGAAAACAGACAGACACATAGACCAATGGAGCAGAACAGAAGGCTCAGAGACAAATCTACACACGTATGGCCATTTGATTTTTAACTAAGGTGCTAAGAATATATACTGGAAATGATAGCCTCTTCAACAAATGGTGTTGGAAAATCTGATTAACTCTATGCAGAAAAAAGGAAATGAACTGTGCTTTCTCACCATGCACAAGAGTGAACTCAAGATAGATAAAAGATTTGGAAAATAGACCAGGCACTTTGCAGCTCCTTGAACAGGGCATCGGTCCAACAATGCAACACATAGACACAGGCAAACCTTCCTCAACAAGACCCCAAAAGCACAAGAAACACAAATGTGGATCAATATGTGAGATTATATTAAACTGAAGAGCTTCTGTACAGCAAAGGAAAACTATCAAGAGCCTTAACAGAGAGCCCAAAGAAGGGGAGAAAAAAAATTGCCACCATACCTCCACTAGAGGACTAATGGCTAGAATATACAGAGAACTCAAGGTACTCACAGTTAAGAAAACAACCCAGTCAAAAACGGGCAGTAGACTAAATAGACAGCACAAGAGAAGAAATTTAAATGGCCGATAAATGTATGAAAAAGTGCTCAGCATCACTAGCAAATCAGAGAGATGCTGATCAAAACTACTCTGAGATTCCACATACTTCCAACTAGAATGCAGTCATTGGAAACACAGCAACAAATGCTGGCAAGAATGTGGAGAAGCGAGAACTTTAAAAATCGTTGCTGGGATTGCAAATTATTTTAAACACTTTAAAAACCAGTATGGAGTATCCTTAGAAGAATTTGAATAAACCTACCATTTCTTGATATCTGTCCAACAGAATAAAAACCAAACTACCAAACTAACACATGTATGTCTATGTTTATAGTCGCATATTCAGAATTGCTGAACTATAAAACTAGCCAAGATGTCCATCAACAGATGAATGGATTTTAAAACTATCTGATATGTACACAATGTAATTTTACTCAGCCATAAAGAAGAAAAATATTATATCATTTACAGAAAATGGGTGGAACTGGAGAATATTATACTAAATGAGATTAGTCAGACACAAAAAATAAAAAATCGGATGTTCTTCCCAACAAGCTATGGAGAAAAGAGTCATAGGAAGAACTCTAGATGAAGAATGAGAAACCATAAATGAGCAAAGAAGGAGGCCTGAGGGGGGTGGGAGGGAGAAGAGGAAAATTCCCTAATATACATCATGTACTTTCACAAAAATACCAAAGTCAATCACTCAGCCAAACATGAGAAGGAGGGAGGAGTATTGAGGTGGGGATTGGGTGAGGGGTAAATGAGTGATGCATACATGTGTGCCTCTGCTATCTTGTACCCCATCAAGATGTATGGCTACAATGAACCAATAAACACTAATAAAAAGAAAATGTTTAAATAAATCCCAGTAGAAAAAAAAATGCATATAAGATTGAGTACTGTGCTTTGAGGTTACCCCACCAGTGCTGCTTGCTTATAGTGAATTTTCAGTAGCTTTAGAGTAAACTTGCCTTCCAGAATTTGATGGCTTTCAATTTTGAGAAGCAGAAAGAGTTTTTGAGCAAGAAAATTTTTGTACTTAAAACTTTAGTAAAATTATTTCAGGCCAATTAGAACAAGGTGACTGTGAGAATATCTGTTAAAATATATTATAATAACTTAGGCATAAAAATTGTAGTTTTCTTTGGGGCAATCACTTTGGCATTAGAAATGTGAGACTTCAGGATATGAAGATATTTTAGATGTAAGATAATTAAAGATCCAAGGAGGGCTCAAAGTTCCTTCAGTCATAAATGATACTAGATTAGAGAATTGCAGTGTCCAGCAGCAAACATGGAAAATCCAAACAGAAGGTCAAGATATTTAGTTTTGATTTTTAATATATCACACTGTAGTCATGAAGACTAGGTGTGGTGGTACACACTTTTAATTCCAGCATTTGGACGGGAGGATTGAGGTTTGCGGCTAACCTTAGCTACTTAATCAGACCCTTTGCAAATCAGTGAGATGATGTTTCAAAATAAAGAATAAAAATATATGCTGGGGGTATTGCTTGGAGGTAGAATACCACTGGGTTCCATCCCCAGTACAACACACACACACACACACACACACACACACACACACACAATTGTAGTCATGGGCCCCAAGGAAATCTAAATAAAGCTAATTAACTAGAAAAAAAAAGTTGAAAATGCTGCTCAATACATGGTAGATAGTTCTGGGTTAGAAAATTGGACACACTCCTATTTTAATGCCTTATCTCCCCATATTCACCCTTGGAACAATTTGTCATCTATGAACCATCTTCATATTGATTTCCTAAATATTCCTCAGGTCAGAATTTTAGAAATTCATAGTCTCCTTGGAATCTAGTTTTCGGTTATGAATGTTAGGCGACTTTTTGTTTTGTCCTTTTTGTGTTCTCTTAAGATGTTGATTTAAAAAATTATTGGTGCATTGTAGTCACACATCTTAATGGGGTAAGAGATGGTAGAGGCATACATGCACACATCACTCATCTAGCCCTTCCACGATTCCCACACCATTAGGTGTGTGTGTGTGTGTGTGTGTGTGTGTGTGTGTGTGTGTATTGTGGTGCTGGGCATGGAACCCAGGGGCATTCTACCTCTGAGTTATACTCCCAGCCCTACTTTTTATTCTTTATTTTGAAACAGGGTTTCACTAGTCTCACTACTTTGCAGAGGGCCTCACTAAGTAGCTGAGGCTGGCTGTGAACTGAGGGCCTCCTGTCTCAGCTTCCTAAGTACTGGTATTACAGGCATGCGCCACCTTGTCCAGCTGCTTTTTTTTTTTAATAACAGAATTGTAAACTCTTGAAAAAAAATGCCAAATCTTCTATTTTAGTGCCTGGCCCCACTCTTTTTGATGAATGAGAAAACAGCAGAATGCATTGACTTATTAAAAAGATCAAGCTTCATTTAATGCATTCTTGCTAATTGATCAAAAATTTAACATTTTCAATAATTTAAACTTTCCATTTTAGTAATAATAACTAATAAATATTAATCAGATAGTAATAGCAAATATCTTTGTTATATATGAAATAGTATATCCATTGTAATGTGGGTTGATTATTGAGGTAAACCTGTGGAATTTATAAGGACTGTTGTTGTTACCAAGTGATAATAAGCAACATAATTAAATACTTTTATTTAAAGCAAAAATTCTGTGAGGGTTTCTAATTACTGGTGCCCTTCTGGCTAGGATGAAAAAAGAATGAGTAGGGAACAGTTGGCATCAAACTAAAAAAAAAAAAAAAAGCCAGACAGAAAATAATGTCAGTCATTAAAATGGAACAAAAAGTGGATTAAAATAAATACTTCCAAGACAACAACTAGATCAGAAAATATCTTAGCCAATTAAAGTCTCCATGGAGACGGCAGATCTCAGAAATATTATAGGTTTTGATTTGGAAAGATTATGGTAGAGACCACAGGTGTTTGCCATTTTTAAAGCATATATTAAAATATGAGATATTACCAGTTTTGATAAATGACTATAGCTTTTATCTAATATCTAAGTAGCTACATTGACATGGGAATAGCTATATTAACATGAAGTATGCAGTAGCTTCAGTCTTCTGTAAGAACTTATACTAAAATATTCCTTTTAGAAGTATACGGATGGAAATATATATGCAAATGTTTAATTTGTGAATCATCTCTATTATAATGTGATCTTTGATTCATCTTGTGGCTAGGTAATAAATTGTTGTGCATATACTCTCATCGTGATCAATTCCACACATAGGCACGCCGGGTGTGGTGGTGCATGCTTGTAATCCTCGTGCCTGGGAGGCGGAAACAGAGGATCACGCAGGTTCAAAGCCAGGCGCCCTGGCTTAAGAGATCCTGTTTCAAAAAAAAAAAAAAGAGTATAAAATAGGTCTGGGAGTGTAGCCCAGAGGTAGAAGGGTTTCCAGGAAACCCAGTAGCACCCCAAAAAATCAAAACACAACAATTCCATGCATAGGTAAATAGATCATCTGTTCTTTGTAAAATATTACTTGAGCATTACTCAACAGCATATTTTTCCATATTTCTGTTTTGTTTAATTTTGAACTGACAGATAATTGTATATGATTATGGGAAATGGTGAGTTATTTTGGTACAAGTATACATTGTGCAAAGATCAACTCAAGTTATTTAGGTTGGCATCATCTTAAATGTTTATCATGAAAAGAACTTTCAATATCCTCTTTTCTAACTAGTGTGTGTGTGTGTGTGTGTGTGTCTGTGTGTGTGTGTGTGCATGTATGTGTGTGTGTTAGAGATACAGACAGACAGAGTAAAGATTGATCCCAGGGGCATTCTACCTCTGAGCTTCCAGTCCTGTTTTATTTTGAAACAGGGTCTCACTAAGTTTCACTAAGCTGTGGAGGTCCTCACTAAGTTGTTGAGGTTGTCCACAAATCTGTGGTCCTCAGCCTCTCAATACTTGGATCACAGATTGCACCACCATGCCCGGTTTCTTTGAACTATTTTGATGTACACAATCAACAAAATTTTGAAAGAACAACATCTTTCCAATTACCTTCTTAATCGGTAATACCGTACAGAAAATGGAAGTTTGGAAACAGCTACACCAGAGTCTGAGAACTGCCATGATTTGCCATCTCTCTGGCATGTTAAGTAAAGGTGACAAAGAAAAACCTTAGCTTGCTATATTATTAGCAAAAATGTCAATTCATGAATTATGAGTGTAAGTGGCCACAGGCAGTTAATACTGTAACATCTGGATCTAATGAAGAAATCCTGAGCTAAGAACACTTGGTGAGCTTAAATGAGGCTAGTCATCTGTTTCAGAACAGATTTCCCACTCTTAGTCCCAGATGCAAGGTAAGCAGTGTTTGATTAAGATATTGCTTTAAAACCGTCTCAGTAAAACCACAATAATTTTCTGTGACCTAATAAAGAATTAGATGAGTAACAATGTCGGCTCTTCAGGATTACATAATAATGACCGAATCTAGATTGGCTTTAATTTACAATGAAAATTGTTCCTACCTGTTAGAGATGGCATCCTTGTACATTATTACTACATAAAAAACATTTAAAATTCGAAGCTTGTTTAATTGTGTTGAATCTCAGAACAATCTCTGGTCAATAAGTTCTTTCAAGAGCTATGAATTCAATTAAAATTATAGTGAAAATGTGGCCAATTTCAGCTTTTAGTAGCAAAATTAGTTAGCAATTTTGGAGAAGCAAACTCAAAAATAGTAGGCTATTATGTAGTGAGCTATTCAAACATAATTATTATCTGATTCATATTTTAAGAGACACATTTCTGTATGAAACTTCAGTTAAACTGTGGCACTACTGATTTTATAAATGAATGCAGTCTCTATCTAATATCTAAATAGCACTAAATTAGGCTACTGTTTGGTTTTCCATAGCATAGAAGACTGGCCAGCAACTCCAGTTGAAACACCACTCATGGAAATAAGAATTGCTGCAGGTGTGAAATCAAGGCGGCAGGCAAATGTTAGTTGGCACAAGTTGTGTGAAGGGAAAAATATTTTCAGACTCAAGTATATGTTTTTTCTCCTAGTGAAGGGCGGGGATAATCTATCTAAAGATCTACTAACTTTCTGTTAATATTGACTCATTAGATGCTATGGTTTATATCATTTTTTCAATAATTTCTCATGCATCAAGATAAATGAACTGTGTTATCATACGTCAGGAACAGAACTATATGCCAAAAGAGAAGCACAAAACCAAAGGACCCAAACCTCAAATGATCCAAAGGGGATAAGAAGGATACTTAGGAAATGACTGGCGTTTCATGTTGCCATTGTGTGTACAACAATACAGCAAGGCTTTTTCAAATCCACACAGATGTGAAGGGGTACTAAGCAAGAGAAAAATGACTTTCAGATCTACCAGCTCCTGGTGCTGGATTGCTTGGTGATCAAAGGACTGTCGCACTTAGACTCACCAGACTGACTAGAGAAAGTTAAAAAAAATGAAACCTAGAGCACCACTGAGCTGGCCACCACTTTTCAATGAAATTGTTTCTAACTCTGAATTTTAAATTTTAATTTATTTATTTTGGAAACCAGCCACGAGTCATTTAAAGTTGCCTTTAAGTGGATGCGGGTGGAACTGCTGAGTAGTTTACAATGTAAACCTAGGCATTTGGGCAGGTTTTTTCCCTCTATTAATTTAGAGCTGTCTGCTAATTAGTTTACAGGATGTGGCGTAATGAAACCTAGGAATAGTTCAGCATCTATAGAATTTTAAAACCTATTTGCCTTTACCAGCAAGATTCTTTTTAATGATACACCAAAACGCTGCAGTTCTCAAAACTGAACCAATTCTTCCCAACCTTGTCATTCTGTCTGAAAACTTGCAGGTAAGTGATTGACTTCAAGGTGCACTCCATTTTTTCATTAGTATAGACCAAGGCCCTGAGAACAGGCACAGAGCATTCCTAAAGCTCTTCAGTTATTTTACTTTTTAAAACAGCATCTTGCGTCGGGCATGGTGGCGCACGCTTGTAATCCCCACACTTGGGAGGCGGAGACAGGAGGATCGCTCAGGTTGGAAGCCAGCCGCGCTGGCTTAAGAGACCCTGTTTCCAAATAAAAAAAATATAAAAATAGGTCTGGTAGTGTAGCCCAGAGGTAGAAGGGCTTCCAGGAACCCCAGTACCGCTACACACACACACAAAAACAAAAACAAAAACAAAAACAAAAAAAAAAACAGCATCTTGCTGGGTGTGGTGGCACATGCTTTTAATCCCAGTACTTGGGAGGCTGAGACAAGAGCATCTTAGATTCAACACCAGCCTCAGCAACTTAGCAAGGCTCTCAGTAACTTTATGAGACCTTCATTGTTTTAAAATTAAAAAAAATAAATTAAACAAAAAGGTCTGAGGGTACAGATAAGTAGTAGAATGCCCCTGGACTTAATACCTAGTACCAAAAGCAAAAACAAAACTACATTTACCCTCTTCTATGAATGGATCTCATTTAAAGTATGCTTACCCTAAATTCTACTACATGTATTAACTACCACAATCAAAATTTAATAAATTTTTATTCTTTAATTTGGAAAGGGTAGCACATTGGAATAAAACTCCTAAATCAAGCTAATGGTAAATGCCACATCTTTTGCAGGTATAGAACTATGGGAAATGGCTGGAAAGCAGGCTTGAGGACTTGAGGATACATGAAAATAATTTTTTTGATGTAAGCATTGCAAGGAAAGACACAGTGAATGGTTATTAGTATATCATAATGAATCCTGACCTTTGCTATTTGGAGTCTCTGAGTGCCTCCAGTCACTATTTTCCAACAAGTGGTCGTGTGTGTAAATGCTTTTACACAATCTCCCCCAACACACACACACACACACACACACACACACACACACACACACTCACCTAATTTAAAACTCTAAACTTTAATTGAAACTACCTATGTCTTCCAAAGGAACAAGTCGATTTAAAACTACTTGAATAAAAGCACACATTTTTTTCCCTACTCTTTCAAACGCATTTTCAGTTCCTCGCAATGGCTTGCACTGTGAATCCTGATCATGATTACAATACGACTCAAGGTTGTATGGAACCCTGGTCCCAAACTCCTGAACAGGTGGACAGAGCTCTGCTACAAGTAAGAGACTGCACAGAACATACAATATAAGGAGACAGACAATGCTGGTTTCTTTGGGTGTCTATTTCTTCAGCTGTTTCTCGTTAGCAGTGACATTTAATGACAGCACTTCATGTCTGAGTTGTTATTTTGCAGCAAGGCTCAGATATATTAAAATGCTTTGCTTTTAAATATCAATGCAACAAGAATTTTATCAATGTGTGCAGTTAAACAAACGGTGCAAGTTCCTCCGAGGTCAGCCCTATTTTTCATTTTGAAACAGGGTCTCACTGAGTTGCAAAGGGCCTCATTAAGTAGCTGAGGCTGTCCTTGAACCACAATTCTCATCTCAGCCTCCTAAATGCTGGGATTACAAGGGTACACCACCACACTCGGCTCAGGGCATTTCTTCAGGAGATAAAACACACAAGGATGAAGCAAAAATATCTGCACATGGGACGTTTGTCTAACTTCTGAAGGATGATCCTGTGGAAAGGCTGAGAACCTCAAACAGTTCATCTATTTACCTGTGCGTGATGGCGCGGGGGAAGGTACATGGAAATTGAACCCCCGAAACGTACACGCAGTAGATATAAGTAAAAAGTGTGGGGTTTTTTTTTAATTACTAAGCAGCAAACAATCACTTGTCTCTTAAAACTAAACATAGTTTTATTTTAGAAGAGACAAAGGGAAGGTAAAGGTGGCTGAATGTAGCAGTCACAGCATGGGGCTTTCACCCTGATAAAGCTCTGAGAGGTGAAGACAAGAAGCATTGTGATGAAGAGCTAGGCCTCCCTCTAAGAAGGAACAGCAAGCTCTGCAGAGTACTGATCCTGCAGACCCAAAGGTGACATGGGCTTCAGAGGCCAGGCCATCCTCCACCCTGGGTCAGCATCATCCCTCTCGCACATGGCTGGCCTCTCTTCCCAATTACCATCGGCTTCCCCATATATGGCCAAAGAATCCCCATGTCTGGGCTATTTCCTGGCAATTCCTAAGCAGCCCAATCATGATCTGTGGACTCAGGCCATCACGGCGCTGAGACTGAGATTTCCTTTGCTGTCCTAAATATTATCCATTCATTCCTATGGGTCTTGGTTTCCCGTGCATAAAATATAGCAGAATTATTTTTAAAGGGCTTTGTTCGATGAGCTGACATGTAGGGAAGATGACATTTGGTCCTTGGAACAAAAACAGGGGCTTTAATTCAATCTGTGTTTTTGGAGTCCCATTGCTAACTGTAGAATCTTCAAATCTGAAATTCTACCGAGGAACGTTGAATACACTGAGACATTTACAGAGACATGAGATATAATTGTTGCCCAAAATCAAGGTTGAAGTGATCGATAGAATCACTTAGAGCTTCCTAACTTATTCCAGAGAATGGTTTCAACTCACCTGTGTGAGGATCTGATTATACCCGCTCAAGTTAAAATGTGACTATTTGACACTAGCTGTATGCTCATTAGAATATTTCCGAGGTAAGAGGCTTGGGGCATTTAGATTGTGCGCTCCGGAGAGACGCATGCCGCCCATTCAAGAAGGGTCCTAGGTGTTTTCTTCCCTATAGTTAGCGATGAGCTGTGGCTCAGGACAAAATTCCTTGGTGGTCCTAGAAAAGTGAGACAAAATTACACATGTGGGAGATGCCAGGGGTGACGTTTATGGTGAAAGATAATTCCTGAATTTCTCCTTGGTTTCCCAGGATGCAGCATTCCATCCATCATGTTTTGACATCCGTAAAGATGTTAGGTGGTAATGTCCCATGGGCATCTCTAATTTCTGCACCTCCTATGACTAGAGGCACTAATTGGTTTTGCTTGAAACCATTTCAAGTTCAAAGCTAACACATTTTGCAGTAAACAGCTTTGGAAAATAGAAATACCCCATCTCTGTACTCAAAACGGGGCAAGCAAGGCTGTGTCTCTTTCTAGAAAGCCTGGGATCTTTAAGTTCATTGCTCATCCTAGGCAACGCTGTCCACCACGTTTGTGGTTGTTAGCCAGCCCTCTCCTGTCGTCTGTGGTTACTCAGCCCCAAGGAACGGATGCAGAAATGTTCAAAGGCTGACTACTGGTGTTTCCAGACATAATAAACACCTTAGGCTCTTTTCCAGGAGTGTGTGCCTTCTGTCAGTATCCACAAGAATATAGCAGGCACTTTATTATAGGTACATTTTCTTTAAAAGCATCAGTTTCTAAAAAATTCAGTTGTGCTTATTTGCAAATATTGAATGGCTGGCTATCCCAATATCATGTCATGTGTCCTTAGGAATGAGATATAATCTCTTACAATTGTTCAGTGAGGCAGTTGCATAAATGTTGGATTAAGCAGTTGCTTTTCATTGATTTATTTTGTGTTATGAGTCAAAGTATGTAATCACAGAAGCTCTCTGATACATACACCAAGGAGGGTTTTTCCACCAATGTTTAAGGCCAAAACATACATAAACTGAGAATGATTGGGATCTTGTCCTACCATGAAGGGCAAAGCTATTTGTTACATTTACTTATATTTTAATATTACTTTATTATATCTAAGTATTTTATTATACCTTCATTTCACAACCATGAAAAGGGGCCTGGCTACAACCAACTGGTAAATAGTGCAAGAGGGAAACACATACTTATAGTGAAGAAGAACCTAAAGAGAACATCTCTACTACTTTAAATTAAGGAAGAATTTATTAATCAAAGCGCAAAATAAGCCAGGAGTGGTGGCGCACACTTGTAATTCCAGCACTTGGGAGGCTGAGACAGGATGATCACACAGGTTCAAAGCCAGCCTTGGCTACTTAATGAGGGTCTCGGGACTTAGTGAGATCCTATTTCTAAATAAAATATAAAATAGATCTGAGAGTATAGCTGGGAGGTAGAAGGTCCCTGGGTTCCACCCCCAGTTCCAAAAAAAAAAAAAAAGGACAAAGTAACCATGAGTAAAAAGACTAATCAACGTAACTTCACAAAAATTAAAGGTTCCCATCATCAGAAACATCATAGAGTGAGAAGACAAACCAAGGCATAGGAACCAATGCTGGTGCCACACATAACTAACAAAGGAGAGAACCATCATTATAAGGAATTCCAAGGAGCGAAGACAGAGACAAGAACTGTTGTACAGTAAACAGCTTTGGACAATAGGAATACCCCAGCCCTTTACCCAGACAAGGAGCATGGCTGTGTCCCTTTCTGTCAGACTAAGATCTTATAGAAAGTAGCTCAGCAGAAGCAGGTCAACAGAAAGAGTGCAAACATGTAAGCAGGCTTTTAAGAACAGGAAAATTCAAATGGACAATAAAGATATGAAAAGATGCCCCCCTTAATAATTTCAAAAACTAAAAATAGGTACATTAACATCATCATATAGCCACACACAAAAATTGTGACCATGCCCTCTGTTGGAGAGTTAGAATAT
The DNA here is from genome assembly GCF_963383645.1 of Muscardinus avellanarius. Lineage (NCBI taxonomy): Eukaryota > Metazoa > Chordata > Mammalia > Rodentia > Gliridae > Muscardinus > Muscardinus avellanarius. The sequence continues at coordinate 4,097,881 of NC_137791.1, read as the reverse complement.
CAGTGACTCTCATATACAAGGAATGGTTGTGTCTGAGTCATCAATCTACTCTAAGAAACAAACAAACAAAAAATAACCAGAGCTGAATGTCTAGTTTCCACGGCATGGGCAGCCTCGGTTTCATGGGCGGGACCTGCAGCCTGGCTCAGCTGGGTCCTCTGCCAGCTGCCCACTGCTCATAGGCAGTGTGGAGTCTCATCCTAGAACCGACTGGGGAGGGGCCACTTTCAGTCTCACTCAGGTTGTTAGTGGAATTTATTCCTTTGTAGCAGTAACACTAAAGGAAAGGCAAAGAAAGGAACACCGGCCTTTTTAGTCCTACAGAAGTGACATTAGCTGGACTCACAACAATAGAGCAAGGTACAGGAAGAGTGCTGCCTGCTTCTTTGCCTGTACCTCCATCATCAGAAAGAGCAACTCAGCATCGCGGCATACATCCCCATTGTTTGCAAAGCAAAGGTCCTTTTCCCCATTTTCGGTCTGTTCAGCTATTTTCAGGCCACTCCAGGAACACACAGAGATGACTACCACAGGGCGACAGTCGGGGACGGAGAAGCCACTTCTATGATGAGGGTTAAACTGGGTGAAATTAACTACAGTTTACCTTTCAAATCTCCCCCTGGCAGTTTCTAGCCTTTAATAGACTGTAAAGTTTTCACAACAATTTTAGCAGATAAAGTCTGCCTGAGCAATAGTTGCTCAAGTTTAAAGACAGAATCCTGATACGTTCTACTCGGCCATATTCCCCAAATCATCTTTGTAGCAAGTAATTCTTGTTTCTTTGGTGTTTTCAGAGCTGAGTCTCCAATTCTCACCCAGACAGAAAAGTGTTTATAAGGTATTTTTCCAAATAAAGACAAGCTTCTTCTAAAGAGAACTTGGGTTATAGCTTTGGGGATTATATAAACGTAACCATCAGCTCCTCTGAGGCCCTTTCACTCTTGGGAATCCACACTGCATGTCATATCTGAGACAAAATTTAAGAGTGGCCACCGTCATTCCATCGGCTCATTTCTGAGTCTTCCCCTGAGGAACTGTGACACGTTTCTAATACCCCCATGTATACAGTTGTTTTTGAATGTCCTAACACTGAATGCCTGGCTTCACCGTGAGGAAAAAGTAAAATTAAGAAAGAGGGGCTGTTTTAGTCCCACAGAAGGAACATTGGCTGTGACTCACAGCAATGAAACAAGGTACTCCAGCTCATTATTCCTGGACACAAAGATGTTCATCTCATTCAGTTTATCTTTAAAGATGAAGATTCGAGCTCTACCATTTGCAAATTCTGCATCTTAACCCCCAACCCCCGTCTTCATTGGTACTGAATACAGCTTCTTTGAAAATCCTCCCTCAGGAGCTCTGACCCACACCTGGCCCATCTCATCCCAGAGCATCACTTTTCATGGTACACAGTCCAGCTCTTCCTTACTTAACTTCCCAACTTATTATTCAATTAGAATACATTTTTGTTTCTAAAATACAGTAATTCCTGTCTTTCCAAATACTGTACCATTTTGCCCTTTATAAGAACTATGTTATTTTACATTCTTCTCCATCTATTTATACTAAAAACAAGAGTTAGCGCATATGAATAGGACAGAGTCCAAACTTCTGAATCATTATATATTTATTTATGCGGTTTTTCATACTTGAAGTAAATGGCAGAAGGAAAAACATAGAGTTTTCTTTTAGAAACACACATGCCCATGTGTGTACATGGACACACATACACATATACAACTTCACCTGGTGAATAAATAAATCCAATTACATCCTATTTGATCAGATCACAGTAAGTTTTTTCTTGGCCATCCTCCAGGGACAGTGGGTAGATATTAAAAGATGGAGTATGTATTTTTGGCCCATACAATTTTATCTTGTAAAATGGATAAAAATAATACATTGTCTACCACAAGTTCAAAAAATGTAATATAACCCAACAGAGTGGAATAAGCCGTCCCAAATGTCAGAACTTCGAATGAGTGAATGACACCACATAGGATTTTAACGCGAATTAAGAGTGACAAAGTTGCAACCATTCAAAAACACCCAGTTTCTTAAATCAGAAACTAACACTGGTGACGGCGACCACATTGAAGTCGCCAGGCGTTTGTGTCTTGCTTTAGTGAAAGGTGATTCAGTGGGTGATAAAAACTTCCTCTGTGAACATCTGGAATTCGACTATAGACCGAGCCAGGTCTGATCGTGTTTCAATTGTGAAGGTGGAAAAGAAATCTGACCGGTCACACTGACACATATCTTACTTCTGACTCATTTCAACATCACTTCAAGACTTGAGCACGCAGTGACACCCAGGTTATCATAACATGAAAGCATAACGGGAAGTTATAAGGTACTTTGTTTGACTAAAAACTTACCTTATTTTATTTTTATCTAATCTTCCATCAAGCATCAGAAAAATGCAATAAAATACAAGTAAACACCAAGAATTGTATGTTTTGCTACCACAGATATAGAGATGGGTGCATCTCTGCACATAGAAACCCACAGCGCACATTGAATACATAAGCATATTCACCTTGACACATTTCCCATTTCAGAATTTCCTATAACTGCTTGCTTGAAGTCAATACAAATTGATATTTACCAAATAATTTAAAATGTGAGATTATTTATTGCCTAATGAGTATAGTGTACATGACTTCAAGGAATAAAAGATTAGTCTTTTAAGAGCTTCATAAAAATAAGGGAGTATTAAATTGCCTCATCATAACTTAAAAAAGTGAAAACCTTCAGTCCTTCAGTTACAAATACCTTCTTCAGTAATAAAGCATAAATAATACTAAAAAAGAAACAAACTGAAAAAGTAATGTGTATCTACTAAACATTTATATAAAGTAATATTAATGAAAATATGCTAAAGAAACACCCAGAGGCCCTGGGTGCTGGGGTTTGTCTTCTCACAGGCCACGATGCGTCCCAGTCCCACGTGTTTGGCTGTGAAGACAAAGATGCCTGCGGCATGACAAATGTACTAGGCTTAAAGACGATGCTAGTTTAACTATTATCTAGATTTTAAAATTCATTTCATGCCGATTTTGTTAAGTTGGGTTTTCTAAGGAAAAGTAACCAGTTCTAAACTTTAAAAGTGATTAAAGTAAAAAAAGGCAAGTTTTTGTTGTTGTTGTAGTTCATATGCTCTCTTTCTGTGGCACTGAGAATTAAACACAGGACACTCTGCCTCTTAGCTACACCCTCAATACTATTTTATATTATATTTTGAAACAGTGTCTCATTAAGTTGCCGAGGCTGGCTTTGAACCTCTAATTGTTCTGTCTCAGCTTCCCAAGTACAAATTATAGGAATGAATTAACATGCCTGGCTTAATGTGCTCTTATTTTATTTTACTTTATTTTATATTTTATTTTATGTACTTGGTATTGAATTCAGAGGCATTCTATCTCTCAGCTACACCTCTAGTCCTATTTTATTTTTGTTTTGTAACAGGACCTTGCTAAGTCACTCTTGCTGAGGCTGTCCTCAAACCTGAAATCCTCCTGTCTATCATCCTCCAAAGTACTGGGATTATAGGTATGTGTCACCATGTTCATTTTGAATATGCTGTTCTTAAGAAAATATATAATGTTTTCTTGACCTTTTGTGAAAAACCTGCTTTTCATTTAAGAATATGTGATGTGTGCATTTGTGGATGCTTGCCATAGGTTTGTTATGTATGCATATCCCATAATTTTGTAATTCAAGTATCTGTTGATGTGCAGCTAGGTTGGTTTCAGGATTTGGATGTTGTGAATTGTGCTACTATAAACATAGAAATATTCTGATTTAAATCCCTTTGGAAAGAGACCCAGGAGCGGTATTGCTGGATCATATGGTGGAGTCATGCTCAGCTTTCTGAGGAATCTCCACACTGATCTCCCTAGTGGCTGGACTAATTTGCAGTCAAACCAACAGTGCATCAGAGTTCTTACTGTCCCTCCTCCTCGCCAGCACGTACTGTTGTTTATACTTTTGATGATTGCCATTCTTATCGGTCTAGTTTTTATTTGCGTCTTCCTGATTGCTAATAATGTTGAACATTTTTATATATTCATTGGCCATTTGTATTTCTTCTTTAGTAAAGTGCATATTAAGTTCAATTGCCCATTTTTAAAATTTTAAGCATTAAGTCTTTTAAGTTCTTAGCATATTCTAGGTATTAGTCCTCTATAAGAGGAATCGCTGGCTAAAGCCTTTTTTTATTCTCTCTGCTCTCTCTTTATACTCTTGATGGTTTTCTTTGCTGAACAGAAACTTTTTAAATTTAATGCTATCTCATTTATTAGTTTTTGTTTTAATGTTCTCACCTTTGATTTCTTATGGAGAAAAGTTCTGCCACTGCCTACTTGCTGGAGTATTGGTCTACTGGCCCATTCTACTAATTTTAATTCCTCTGGTCTAATTTTCAAGTCTTGATTCATCTTGAGTTGATTTTTGTGCAGGGTGAGAGGTTGAAGTTTAATTCCATTTTTCTACAAACAGATTACCAGTTTTCCCAACATTCTCTCTCAAAAAGACTTTCTTTGCTCCAACATATGTTTATTGGCATCTTTGTCAATAATTACTTGGCTATACATATGTGGATTTGTTTCTTAGCCTTCTATTCTTTTCCATTGCTTTATGTGTCTGTTTTTGTGCCAATCCGTGCTGTTTTTATTACTAAAGCTCTGTAGTATAATCTGAGGTGAGGTATTGTGATGCCCCTTACGTAGTTCTTACAGCTGAGAATTGATCTGGCTATTTTTCGTCTTTTGTTTCTCTCTATATAATTTAGGACTGACTTTTCTACATTAGGAAAAAATAGCATTGGTGTTTTGATAAAGATTATACTGACTCTGTAGATCACTCTTGGTAGTATGACCATTTTGATAATATATATTCTGCCTATCCTAGAGCATGGGAGATCTTCTGTCTTCTAAGGTCTTCTTTAATTTCTTTCTTTAGTGTTTTCTATTTTCATACAGAAGTCTTGTGCCAACGTACTTAGATTTATTCCTAGGTATTTTATACTTTTGAAGCTATTGTGAATGAAATATTTTTTCTGGATTTATTTTTGGATTCATGGTTTGCATATAGAAAAGGGAGTGCTTTTTGTAGATTGATTTTTTAATTTCCTGCTACTTTGCAAAATTTGTTAATCAACTCTAGAAGTCTTTGGGTTGAGTTTTATTTTGATCTTCAACATACAGAAGCATTTCATCTTCAAATAGAGATGATAGCATTTGGAAATATTTTATCCCATTCTATTAGTAACTGTTAACTCTGTATACATTGTCTTTGGATATACAATTTTTTTTTTTAGGGAGTTTGTATACTCCTCTGTTGCCTGTGCCTTTGAAATCATAACCAAGAAATCACTGCCAATTTCAATGTTGTGAGGTTTTATGACCCAGATTTTCTCCTAAAAGTTTATAGTCTTAAGATTTATATTTAGGTCTATTATCTATTTTGAGTTAATATTTGTATATGGGATTAGGTAAGGGTCCAATTTTATTCTTTTCCATGTAATTATTATTTTTTAACAATATTTAGTTAAAAGATTAATATTTCCACCAAATGTTTGTGGAAACCTTGTCAAAAATAACTTGACAATATAGGGAAGAATTTAGCTCTAGGCTTTTATTTAACTTCCATGGTTTATATATCTGCCTTTAGAATAGTACTACACTGTTTCAATTATTGTAGCTTTATATGGTTTGAAATCAGAAAATATATATCTCCTAGCTTTGTTCTTTTTCAAAATCGTTTTGGGTACCTAGAGTCCATATTCCATATTAGGTTAGATTTTTTTCTGAAAAATAAATATATAAATATATGATAGTTTCACCTAAAAAATAGAAAAAAAATTTTCTCTGGTAAGAAAGAAAGCAAAAAGAAATATTGAAATGTTATCTTTAAGTCATCAAAAGCTTGGTATCAGACAAATGAAACTGTTATGTGAGATTATCATTTTTAATTTTAGATAAATTGCCATAATACTAGATGTCAACTACTAAGCCAAGCATGGGAGGGAGGGATAGAGAGAGAATGGGGTGGGGATTGGGTGGGGGCTGACTGGGAAAAGTGTGCATGTATGTCTACAAAAGTATGTATCCTACTATGATGTATGAATACAGTGCACCAATAAAAATAAATAAATTAAAAAAAAAATAGAGATGATTTCAGTTCTTCCTTGAAATTGTATTCTTTTATTTTCTTCTCTTTTCTCATTTTTTAAAAATTTTATTGGTGCATTGTATGCATACATCTAATGGAGTACAAGATGGTAGAGGCATACAGGCACATATCACCCAATTAGCCCTTCTGCAATTCCCACCTGATTTCTTCTCCCCTCCCTCCTTCTCATGTTTGCCTTTGTAGTGGCACATAATTTGGTCAATCTTTTAACATCAACTATAGAAATAGTAAATTATATATTTCCTTTACTTAATTAGGGTCATGTGAGATTTTTTGAGAGATTTCTTGAAAATCAGCAGATATATATTACTTATAGGATTTTTTTCTCAAAATTATTTTTATATAGACACAACCTGATATTTTTCATAAAATTTTAACAAAAAGATCTTGATAGTTTGATCTTCTCTTTTGACTTTGTAGCCAATGACAGCTGAAATATAATTTTATACCTCATATGTCATCTTCTAGGATTTCTTTAAAACTGTAGCCTAGTAAACTCAGGAGGTCATTAACTGGCCAACAATTTACCACAAGTATTTTCTTATAATACTATTTCTTATGATCACCTGATGTGAATATACTTTTTGTACCTATATTCTTTATTTTCTTTAACCAAAGGTTTTCTCAATCCCCCACCAAATAAGCCTAAAAATTATGAAACGGGCAGGCAGTATGTGACATTCTTTATTTTTTAAAAAGTATTGAGTGAAAGTCAGGCATGGTGGTGAATGCCTGCCTAGTAGATGCATCTTCTCTTTTTGCAGATTTTTTTACTTATGTAATTTAACATACTCCTTTTGTGTGCATAGAATCACTCTCAGAGAGAGCTGACTTCTTTGACATTTCATAATTTTCTTTCTTCCCTTCATAATCTTCCAAGTTTCTTTGTCTGAATTTAATATAACTACTTTGTCCTCGCTAATTGAAAATAACATTGTTTTTCTCTCTTTAAATGAGACTTTAAAATAGATTTCTTATAAATAATATGTAGTTTGTTCTTATTTTTTTCTTTATCTTCTCTGAAACTCTGTCTTTTAATTAGTGTATTTATACCATCAACACTTAAATTATTAAAATTACTGTATTAATGTCTATTATGTTTGTAATTATTTTCTGTCCTTTGAATTTCTTCTTTGTTTCATGGTAATTTCTCCCCTGCATTTATGCCTATTCTGGTTTTAATTCAGCATTTATATGTTTATATTTTTTCTCAACTCTTAGCATATCGACTGTACTTCCTTATTTAATTTTTAAGTGTTCGTCCCATAGTTACAACTACATTTACAGAAACAATGGTATTATTGTGACATGGCTCATTAAACTTATTTAAGAGATTTCAACATTTTTCACTAAAACCTTCACTTGCAGTCATAAAAGTTGATGATAGATTAACACTTGCTATAAAACATTTTACACGAGTGGGCTGTTTGAGTAATATTTAAGTGACTTATAGTATGAAAACTGCTTAATGCCTCATTTCTATAATGCTGAACGTATCCTGAGCTGTGACTGATTATACTAAAAACTCTAAAGGAGTGTCATTAAAGTCTTTACTTCCAAATCAGAAGCTATTTCATATAAAAGCTACGAACATACTAAAAACCCAAGAAAGTCTAGTTTCTGAGAGGCGTTCACTGTATAACTGAGTCTCCCGGGAAAAGCTCAAACTGATTTTTTCTCTTTCTTGGTAAAGAGCATTTCTGTCCTGGAACTTTAGATCCTTAGTGATCAATTTAATCTGGGTCAATTTATTTTTTCCTGAAAGTCCTGTTAGTTATATCTTCATAGAATATGGTTTTACTATTTGTTTTTAACTAGATGTATATATGAATGCGTATATATACTGGAGTATATTATGTATGAGATAAGAGTTCAAAGTATTCACTGGTTTGGCCCTAAGTTCTGTTCAGAGCTAGGGTTTGAAAACACAGGGATGCCACTCATTTATTATGTAAACAACTCTGTTAATAACAGAGCTTATCAACGTTTACGTTACATCCCCTGAGAGTTGATCATGCTTTGTGCTGGGTTTTCTGTATGGTTAAGTGCTCAGCAGCACCATGGAATGCCACCAACTAGAAATGAGTAGGACTCTTTCCCCAGCCTTGACAACAGGAAAAGTTCTAGCTATGGCCAAATGTTTCTTGGTACACAGAAACACAAATCCAGTTTTCAGAGAAAGAGGGAAACGGCAAATCCAGCCTGCTGTACACACTCAGACTTATGCTTGGGTTTGCTCTCCTTAAGACTTTTCTGATAATCAAACCTGGAAAAATGACTAGCAGAAATATTTGATAGGAACCCGAGCACAATTGGTGTTCCTGGGCAACTCAGATACCTTAATCAACATTCTAGGTGCTGTATTCCAAGACAACTGATCCCACAATTTTAGAAAAAGGAATATTTATTGAAGTGTTTTGGAGATTTCAGGGTTCATTCCATGTGAGGTCTGAGTCTGTGGAGGTCAAAGACAGCAAGAAGCAATGGTATTCAGAGATAAGTGCATAGTCCCTAGGCCACACCCATAGGGATCACCTGCCTGAGTTACAACTCAGTAAATTCATTACAATAGGATTACGCACTGATGGGAATACAACCCTCATAACTTACTTATATAAACTCTGAACATTAGCATGTGAGCTCTTCAGGGGACATTCTATTTCTAATAATAATACCAGGTAAGAGTGTGGCAATTCTGTGTTAGAGAACAGAGTGAGGTTTCAGAACTTGAAATCAAGACAGCCCCTCACCCACAACCCCAGGAGGAGAGTGAGAGGTTGCAGAATCTTTTGTTAAGGCTGATGGTCAGCAGAGATGCCTGGTGCCTGGGTTTCTTTCCACACAAAATCTCGTCTCCATCCTCTGGAATATCACACCCTTCCTGATATCATCTATCTTCTACTGTTTTTGTTCTTTTCTTCTTCAGCTGGCAGCTATATCTCGGGCATATACATATCATATGAAAAAACAAAATTCCATCACTTGAACAAAATGAACATTTTGTCCTTAAATGTATAGTCATTGACTTAGTAAATCATATAATAAAATGGTTTATCAAAATTTATAATAAACATGGTAAACTCTTAATAAAGTCACCTGAAAAAAGTAAAGCCTAACATTTTTTATAACTGACCTGTTTATATATGTTGGATATATTATGTCTCTATTTATTCTGTACTGCACAAAATTGATAGCAAAACAAATTCTTTGTGAACAGTGATTACCAGTATATTTTTAATGGACAAAAGTTTCAAATGAAATATGATACCACATTAAAACACTTTTGGTAAAAGGAACCTTCTGAATAGCCCTTCTAAAATTTTTAGTTTTCTGTATTACCTCACACTTTAACATAGACTAGTGAAACTTAAGAAACTGTTAAGCAACAGCTTGAAAATTCACAGGAGAAAGATAAATCAGATGATGAAAATGCATTGAAATCCCGCTCAAACTTTGGACTGAATGGCACTACTGAAATGGAGCCAGTTTGCCTTGTGACTGTGTTAGTGGCTTCTTTCTGAAGCAAGTAGAAAAAAAAACCAAAAAACAATAGCAGTAAGAAGAGATAAAAGAACATTTTGAAAAATCTCTTTTCCAGGTTCAACTTTGCTGACTCCAAAATAATAGTATCCATTCTAATTTTATTAACTATAAAAACTAATTCTAGTCTCTTAAAGCAAGATAAAAATAATTGAGTCATCAATTTTCCTCCAAGGGAAAAAGGGAATATTAAAATATAGGCTTTGAAGCTGGGCGTGGTGGCGCACGCTCGTAATCCCTGCGCTTGGGAGGCTGAGACAGGAGGATCACACATGTTCCAAGCCAGCCTCAGCTACTTAGTGAGGCTCTCAGCAACTTAGTGAGACCCTATTTCCAAATAAAATATAAAATAGGTCTGGGAGTATAGCCCGGAGGTAGAAAGCCCCTGGGTTCCACCCCCAGTACTATGAAAAAAAATTCATAAATCTAACAACATAATGTTCTCACTTAACACAATGTTTTCTAGATCTTTCCAACTTCCCGTGAATAACCTGATTTTGTTCATCTTTATAGATGAATAAAATTCCATTGTTTGTATTTCCCAAAATTTTGCAATACATTCATCTGTTGATGGAGACCTAGCACAGAAAGAGAAGAGACGTACGTTTTCTTTAATATGCCCAAACTAGGGAGCATTGGGGATACCAGAGGGACTCCAGATAATGGAGGGGAAACCTCAGCAAAGCTAGAATGGAAGGAGAGGAGGCGAAGAAGGCTGGGGTTGGTTAATGGAGGAGCTACATCCAAATATATGTAAAAATATGAATATAACATGGTTAAACTGTACACTCATTGTTGAAAGGGGGAAGGGGAACCAGGAAGGGGGTAGGGGCACCAAGCACAGTTTAAATGTATACTATTTTCATTATGTTCAACATATAAATAAAATAAAAAATTTAGGCTTTGAAAACACTATTTAAAACTTTATTTGGGCAATGGAACAAAGTCTTTTCATCTCATTTCTCAGTCAATGCAGAGATCACTTTTATTGTGTATTGGTGAATGAGTCACTGAATCTCAGATTAAGTAGAGCTAGTAACACATTTTTAGTGTCCTTTCTAATTTGGCATATTGAAGGTACACAGCATGATACATTGATATGCTTAGTAAAATGCTGAGCACAGACAGATTAAAATATCCACCATCGCACATCATGACCTGTCTTACTGGCTTAAAGCACCCCAAATCTACTCTCTTCTCAAAACCCAGTGCACAACACGATATTAATAACGACAGTCCCTTTTGGTGCATTAGGATGGCAAGGCGCACTGACTAACCCAGCCTTCTGCAGGAACTCACATCTTGAGGAATCTCAGTACTTATAGCAGAAATAAAACCACTCTGGCATGCCGAAAGTACTAGTGAAGGTTTCCCTGGGGGTAAGATGGCGGATGGAACGTACTTCTGGTGGTCAAGTTCAAGTTCACTGGGCAGTGTGTAGAAGAAGAATAGTAAAGTGGGTTAGATTCATGAGGAAAAACACAAAGCAATGTAGCAATATGTTCTGGAATATATGAGAAGATTTTCAGTGCTAGATTTAAGCTCTGCAGAACTCAGTATGTGCTGGAGTTGAAAACAGGCTGTCTTTTGAAGGACCTTGTAGTCATTATTAATGACACCTGATTTTACACTGGAAGTCATTGGCCTCAAAATGTTCCGATCATCCATCTCAATTAAATATTTAATATAAATCGCAAACAGAAACATATGTGTTATTTGCAAAGGAAATACATCTATTGTTTACTTGCATATGCCTATTCATTGCAAAAATACACAAATAGAACAATATGAGACAGAGATGAATACAATTTTTTTCATTGGGTTTACTTCATATTTATATGAAGCATGATTATAAAAGTCTTGCCAGTCATTGCCTTTCATATAGACTTTTTAATAGTTTCTAATTTTTCTGCACAAATTTTTGCTAAATGGGTTAGATGTTAATGTATTTGTCTATTGCAGTGGCTTAAAGAGATGCATCACACCAAAAGAGAGATGGAATTAGGATGATTTCTTGTTGTTTTATGCTCCTTGCATCTTGTTATTTTCCCCATTTTAGTTTCTTTGCAGGATATTGTATCACTCTCTCGTCTGTGTAGTGAAGGTGTTGTAGTCAAAACTAGAGAATATGATCAGTAAATAAATGAACCTTGTTTATGCAAATTACAGGCAGTAAAATGAGCCAAAAGTAACTACATGATGACTATATAATTTCCTGTTTGGGGGTCATTTTCTCTTTCTCTTGCTTTAGTATACTACATTTAATTCATGTAACACAGGAATGTCAGATAAATACACAGAGAAAGTGTGCTGCTGCCGACCTAGACAGCAAAGATTATCGTTATTTTATACAAATTAACACAATTAAAATATTTTGATAATCTAATCATGGGTGTATAGCCAAACAGTTCGTACAGTCAGGCACAATTAAACTTTTGTTTCAGTAAGCTATGTCTGCTTACAGTCAGAATTTTGAGCCTGGAAGAAGAGACTATTCCATCTGGCAACTAGTGAGGACTTGAACTAAGTCCTAGGGTATTGAGAAGCAGCGTGCACCCCAGGGACATTAAGCAGATGGGCCAGTAGCATTTGCTGACTTAAGATGCCAGGCTGAGATAAGAGGAGACATCTAGGATGTTTTTACTTGTATCACTTAGACAGATGGGTGACAGTATTGGCTGAGGTGAGAAATAGAAAAAATAGAGTCTTAATAAAGTTGCCGGAATTAAGTTAGGTCTTAATCAATTAAAGTGACCTGTGAGAGGCACAGTCTAGGACGTGTAGAGTCCGTTAGGAACACAGTGGTCGTTTGGGACACAGGTGTCTGTTTGGGAACTCAATGTAGAAATCATTTACATACAGATAGTGATGAGAATGAGAGTCAAAATTAAAGCCACAGATGTTATAGAAGAAAATTCCTAGTGTTCTTAAAGTCACATTCACATTTTAAAACTCTTAATTGAGCTTAATAAAAAGCCACAAACATAAATGGTCCTACGTGCGCCTGCAGATACATGCACACGCAAACACACACACACACACACACACACACACACACAAACAGATAGATATGTGACATTAAATACATGAGTTCAGAAATCTTTTCACTTCTTTTTCATTTCTTGTTTATTTTCTTGTATTAAAACAGGTCTCACTAGGTTGATGAAAACCTTGCTTAGTTGCTAAGGTTGCCTCTAAGCTGTAATGCATCAGTACTGGGATTGCGAATATGGGCCACCATGCTTGGCTTTTTTTTATTACCTCTTAAGCACCTCTGACTTAGGAAAAAAAACTCGAAGATTTAAGATAAATTTCTGAAAAAGAAATAAAGTTCAAATACATTCCTGATGAGTTCATATTTTAAGAAAGAAGGGACATAGCAAGGGAAAAAATACCCTGAAATATGGCTGATGGAGAAAGAGAAAGAAAATAGTCATTTGGGGAAAAAAGAGGCAGAGTTCTAAGAAGGTGACTGAATTTAGTTGTGTCAAAATTTGACTGCACATACGTAGATATGTATACACCTCCGTTCACGTCTTTGTACATACATCTGCATGCATATGTACTCCACTTCTGGCATGTGTACATTTATATGCATATGGGTGTTTTTTTGCAGTATTAGAAAAGCCTAAAAACACCGCTTAGGAAGAGGATAATTGATGGGATATAATGAACCTGACAAACTGGGGATTTTAAGAAAATGAAGAAGGACTGGAATATTTGCAGAGGGGAATGGGAAACAGGCCAGAGAAGAAAAATGTAACAGAATTGCCAAGCAGTTGTGGTTACCTGTGAGTTTGCATACCATAAATTTGCTGTAGTACTAATCCTCAAGATCTTTTTTTTTTCCTTTTTTTCCTTGTGGTATACAATAACACAAGCTCAGGGATTGAAACACAGGAGGAAAAGAGTTGAAGTAATCTGAAATTTCCCACTGCACATACCTGTAACATGATGAGAAGAAAATTATATTTTGCAGTAAGGTACTGGTGAGTCTTGGTCACATAGAAAAGGCAGAAAAGCTAGAAGAAAGCTTGCAATAATGACCGCATGGCACAAGCTTGGTTGAATCACAGAACAGAATGAGTGGAATTAGAAAGCAATTTATTACTGAGCCTAAACTCATAACATTATTAAGTTAGATTCAAATTCTTCTCCAACGATAGAAAATGTAATGAAAAATCAGATGTGTGTAGATGGTGAAATGGATATGAATAATAGGTACATGTACTATCTCTTTTAATTTTTTTTTTTTTTTTACTGTAGATTAAGCCCAGGGGTATTCTACCTCCAAGCTAAGCCCCAGCCCTGGTTTTCTTTTTAATTTAATTTTTATTTTGAATTAGAGTCTCACTAGGTTGATAAGAGTCTCAGTACTTGCTGAGACTATGCTTGAACCTGCAATCCTCTTGTCACAGCCTCCCAAGTATTGAAATTACAAGTGTGCACCACTAAGCCTGAATAAGTGCTTTATCTTAGAGTAATCAGGAGCTGGGCGTGGTGGCACACTCCTGTAATCTCATCATTTGGGAGGCTGAGACAGGAGGATCGCATTTGGACAGCTTTGGCTATTTAGTGAGGCCCTTTGCAACTCAGTGAGACCCTGTTTCAAAATAAAGAATAAAAAATAGGTCAGAGGGTGTATCTTGGAGATAGAATGCCTGAAAGAGTAATCAGGTAGTTAATTCATGACAATCCCATACAATATTTCATCATACTCTGGCTCTATTCTGGCTGTTCAGTTCTTAACACTAGGTCTTTCTTTCTAATCCAGGAATTAGAAGTATTTTGCTTTTTATCTCCCGCTTTTCTTATCCCAACACGTGAATATGATGGACGGAGCATTTAATAAACTAATATTTGTAAACAACACCGAGATCCATGCCAGTGCCCCCAACATGCATCATGAATATCAGTGAGTCTTATTTCTAAATCTCAATTTTATCTTTGTTGTGTAAATAGGACTTAAATAAGTGAGCAAGAGCTAAATGTGTTTTTGCATAGCTAAAATATATAAAGTTTTTTGCAGAAATCAGTGTTACATTCAATTTTTTAGTTGTAAACCACCTGTAAAATCGATTATTGATAGGTGTATTTCCCCAAAGATCTTAACTCTCCTTTTTATTTGGTATCAATAAGTCAGATCCATTTAACTCAGTTCTGCATAACTTAATTCTGCGTAACCTTCCCATCTTTTTTCGTAAATCAGGAAAAGATGTACACCACGTTCTTTCCTGCCTTTATATCATCTTAGCACAAATCCCCTGAGAAGTAGGCTACCGGAATTGTTTTCTGAAATATATAGGTTCTCTATTTGGAGAAGAGTGCAAAGCAAAAAAAGTCCTCACAAAAGCATGTACACAGAGGATGGGGTGCCTAGGTATGAATTTCCCACTTCATTTGCGTCTGACCCACTTCCTTAGACTCCTTCATCTATTAAGCCATCATGTTCATCTTCTTGGGTTCCATAGATATCCATACTTGGAATTCAAGTTGGTCGGCCTGAGTCATCCTTACCTCCCCACGCGCACTCTCAGATGCTCCTGATGATATTTCTGCCGATATCAACTGATGGGTGTGGTCAACCACTTGGAAATGGTGCAGCTGTGTCGAGCACAAGCTCAGGCTTTGTGGCCTTTTCTGTTTTACTTTCTCTGTTTTACATATGTTACTGAGACGGGCGTGGTGGCGCACCCTTGTAATCCCTGAGCTTGGGAGGTTGAGACAGGAGGATAGCGCAGGTTCGAAGCCAGCTGCGTGCACTGGCTTAGGAGGCCCTGTTTCCAAATTTTAAAAAATGTAAAAATAGGTCTGGGAGTGTAGCCCGGAGGAAGAAGGACTTTCAGGAACCCCAGTACCACACACACACACACACAAAGTTACTGAATACTAGACAAAAATAGGATGATTACACAGCTACTTGGATAAATTCAAGCAAAGCTCTGTTCTATTGTTTTAAGATTCTGGGCCACGGGATGGAAGGAGACCAACTAACAGCATGAAAAGGACCCCACATGAGTGTGAAAAAAACCCAGGACTGATAATCAGTCTATTATTCAGACAGTGTGCAAAATTAGGGCAGACTAGCGTAAGGGAAACTAAATTATTTTCTCTCTCAATTCACTGGTGTTCTTCTTTACAGTGATCTTTTCTCTTAGGTTTCATGGAATGATGGCTCCTTGAAATTTAGACAGTATTTTTGTAGATTTCAGTTTACCAAGGAAAACTTGAGTCTCTGTCATACTGTTATTTATTTATTTATTTATTTATTTATTTATTTATTTATTTATTTATTTTAGCAGTACTGGGGATCGAACCCAAGGGCATTCTACCTACGAGCAACACCCCCAGCTCTATTATTTTTTATTCTTTATTTTGAAGCAAGGTTTCATAAGTTGTGGTGGGCCTTACTACGTAGCTGAGGCTGACTTCGAACCTGCATCCTCCGGTCTCAGCCTCCCAAGTACTGGGATTACAAGTATGGGCACCACGCCTGGCTCTCCTACTGTTTTTGTTTGTTTCATTAATTAATTTTTTTGGTATTTATTGGTGCATTGTACTTATACATCTTAATTAGATAAGAGATGGTGGAGAAATACATGCGTCACCCAGTTAGCCCTACCCATTTCCCACCCTTCCCTCCCCTTCCCTCCTTCTCATGCTTGGCTTAGTGATTGACTTTGATATGTTTGTTAAAGTGCTTTAGAGAGTTTTTCTCTCTCCCCCATCCCCTCAGTTTGGTCGTCTTATTTGCTCATCTAGAGAATATCCTTCATCTTCAGGTCCTCCTGGTACCCACTTCTCCTTAGCTTTTGCATATTAGGAAAATCATCCAATTTCTTAGTTTTTGTGACTGACTGATCTCACTTAGCATAATGTCCTCCAGTTCCATCCACTTCCCTGTAAATGGTGTAATTTTGTTCTTCTTTATGGCTGAGTAAAATTCCATTGTGTACATATCCCACAGTTTTGCAATCCATTCATCTGTTGATGGACATCTTGGCTGGTTCCATAGTTTGGCAATGATGAATTGTGCGGCTATGAAGATAGATATGCATGCATTAATTTGGTATTTTGCTTTCCATTATTTTGGGTAGATACCCAGAAGTGGTGTTGCAGGATCAAATGGTAAGTTCGTTCCCATTCTTCTGAGGATCCTCCATACTGTTTTCCAAAGTGGTTGCGCTAATTTGCAATCCCAACAATAATTTTTAGAGTTCCCACTTCTCCACGTCCTCGCCAGCATTTGTTGTTGTTTGTGTTTTGAATGATTGCCATTCTAGTTGGAGTTAGGTGAAATCTCAGGGTAGTTCTGAGTTGCATTTCTCTGAGTGCCAATGAGGTTGAGCATTTTTTCATGCATTTATTGTCCATTTGAATTTCTTCCTTTTGTGAGCTATTTAATTTACTTGCCCATTTTTGATTGGGTTATTTGTTTTCTTGGTGATGAATTTTTTGAGTTCTTTGTATATTCTAAATTTTAGTCCTCTATAAGAGAAGTAGTTGGTAAAAACCTTCTCCCATTCTGTTGTCTCTCAGTTGAGTTTCTTGATAGTTTCTTTTGCTGTATAAAAGCTCTTCAGTTTCATGCAATCCCACAAATTGATTCACCTTTTAGTTTCTTGTGCCTTTGGGGTCTTGTTGAGAAAGTTTTTATCTGTGCCTATGTGTTGCAGTGTTGGACCTATGCCCTCTTCAAGGAGCCTAAGGTCTCCGGTCTAATTTCCAAGTCTTTGATCCATCTTGAATTGATTCATACAGGGTGAGAAAGTGGGACTTATTTCCATTTTTCTGCATATGGTTAACCAGTTTTGACAACACCATTTGTTGAACAGGCTATCTTTTTTCCAGTGTATATTTTGGGCCCCTTTGTCAAAAATCAATTGGCTATAAGTGTGTGGATTTGTGTCTGAGTTTTCAGTTCTGCTCCATTGGTCTGTATATCTGTTTTGTGCCAGTACCATGCTCTTTTTATTACAATGGCTTTGTAGTATAGTTTAAAGTCAGGTATTGTGGTTCTTCCTGCATGTTTTTTGTTGCTGAGCACTATTTTGGCTATTATGGGGTTTTTGTTGTTCCAAATAAATTTAAGGGGTGCTTTGTCTGTGAGGAATGATCTTGGTAGTTTAATGGGTATTGCATTGAATCTGTAGATCACTTTTGGAAGTATGGCCATTTTGATGATATTGATTCTGCCTATCCATAAACATGGAAGTTATTTCCATCTTCTAAGATCTTCAATTTCTTTTTTCAATATTTTATAATTTATTTGTAGAGGTCTTTTACCTCTTTTGTTAAGTTTATTCCTAAGTATTTTGTGTGTGTGGGGAAATCCTGAGTGGAAGTATTTTCTGGATTTCTTTTTCAGTGGATTTATGGTTGGTATACAGAAAAGCTTCTAATTCTATAATATTGATATTGCATCCAAAGAATTTGTTGATCACTTCTATAAGCTTTTTGGTTGAGTTTGTTGGGTCTTTTAAGTATAGTATTATGTCATCTGCAAATAATGAAAGTTTGAGTTCTTCTTTTCCTATTTGTACTCCTTTGATTTTCTTTTCTTGCCTTATTGTGCTGATTAGAGTCTCAAGTACTATATTGAAGAGAAGTAGTGATAATAGACATCCTTGTCTTGTTCCTGTTTTTAGGGGAAATTCTTAAAGTTTTTCCCCATTTAATATGATGTTGGCTGTGGGCCTATTGTAGATTGCCTTTATGGTGTTGAGATATGTTCCTTTGATTCCTATTCTATGCAGTTCTTTTAGCATAAATAGATATTAAATTTTATCAAATGCTTTTTCAGTCTATTGAAATGATCATGTGGTTTTGTTTTTGGGTTTGTTCATATGATGAATTGCAAGGATTGATTTTCATATTTTGAACCAGCCTTGTATCCCTGGGATGAACCCTACCTGGTCATGGTATATGATTTTCTTTTATTTTTTTAATAATTTTTTTTATTAGTGCACTGTATTCATAAATCATAATGGGATAAAAATACTTTTGTAGACATACATGCACATATCACCCAGTTAGCCCCTACCCAATCCCACCCCGTTCCCTCCCCATCCCTCCTTCCCATGCTTGGCTTAGTGGTTGACATCTAGTATTATAGCAATTTATCCAAAATTAATAATGATAATCTCATATAACAGTTTCATTTGTCTGATACCAAGCTTTTGATGACTTAAAGATAACATTTCAATATTTCTTTTTACTTTCTTTCTTACCAGAGAATATTTTTTCTTTTCTTTTTTTTTAGGTGAAACTATCATACATTTATTTATTTATTTTTCAGAAAAAAATCTATCCTAATATGGAATATGGACTCTAGATACCCAAAACAATCTCAAAAAAGAACAATGCTAGAAGATGTATATTTTCTGATTTCAAACCATATAAAGCTACAATAATTGAAACAGTATAGTATATAAAAGCAGATATATAAACCATTGGAGTTAAATAAAAGCCTAGAGATAAATTCTTCCATATATTGTCAAGTTATTTTTGACAAGGTTTCCACGAACATTTGGTGAAGGAAATAATAATCTTTTAACTAAATATTGTTGAAAAATAATAATTACATAAGAAAGAATAAAATTGGACCCTTACCTAACACCATATACAAATATTAACTCAAAATATATAAAAGACCTAAATATAAATCTTAAGACTATAAACTTTTAGAAAAAAATCTGGGTCATAAAACCTTGCAACATTGAAATTGGCAGTGATTTCTTAGATATGATTTCAATGGCACAGGAAACAGAAGTGTAAACAAACTCCCTAAAGAATAAAAAATATTGTATATCCAAAGACAATGTAAACAGAGTTAAAAGTTACTGATAGAATGGGATAAAATATTTCCAAATGCTATATCTGAAGGTATATTAATATTCAAACTAGAAATCCTAAAAATTAGCAACAATAAAAGCAAATAATACAATTTAGAGATAGGTAAAAGAATAACATAAACAATGAATCTCCACAGATAACCAATCTTAGTTGTCTGTTGGATGGAAAATCTTGTTTCTCTGATTCTGGTGTGTATTACCTATTTCTTCTTTGTAGTTAATTTCTTTGAGTATTTTCTCTAGCGCTGGTTTTGAAGACATAAATTCCTTCAGTTTCTGTTTGTCATGGAAGCTTCTTATTTCCCCATCTAATTTGATAGAAAGTTTTGCTGGGTAGGAAATTTTTGGTTGGAAGTTGTTTTCTTTCAGAGTTGGGAATATGTTATTCCAAGCCCTTCTGGATCTCATGACTTGGTTTGGGAAGTCTGGAGTGATTCTAATTGGCTTGCCTCTGAATGTCACTTGGCCCTTTGTTTTTGTTGCCTTTAAGATTCTCTGCCTGGCTTCCACATTGGTCATTTTGACTATTATGTGGTGTGGGGATCCTCTTCTCTGATCCTGTCTAAAGGGAGTTCTATAAGTTTCCTGGACCTGTGTATCGACCTCTTGCTCTACGTTTGGAAAATATTCTGCTATTACTTCCTTGAAGAGATTGTTTATCCCTTTGGTTTCACCTCCTTTTCCCTCCTCTATTCCAATTATTCTTAGGTTAGCTGTCTTAAAATGGGCCCATATTTCTTCAATTTCAGATTCCTGCTGTCGGATTTTTTTTCTAAATTAGAAACTATGCGTTCATTTTTGGAGTGATCATCTTCTAAGAGCGAGATTCTGTTCCCCATGTGGTCTAATCGGTTGTTTGTACTTTGAATTGAGGACTTTACTTCATTAATTGCATCCTTTATCTCTCTTTGGCTCTCTCTGAATTCTTTTCGAAACACCTCTATTATTTCTACAGTTATTTTCCTGATTTGATCTTCTAGACATCTCTGAATTCCTGTTTTATCAGGTTCTGATGTTGTGGGGTTGTGGGCATTCATTGTTCCATTGTTATTCTTCTTTCCAATGATTTAGGAAGTTTGTGCCTTCTCTGGGTTCTTCCCTTGGGTCACTACAACTTCACTTAAGGTGCTCTGGATCTCAAGTCTGTGGTATCTCAGTCACCACTACTCCTTTACTGGGTTGTATCGCAAAGTCTCAGACCCAGGGAGTAAATCGAAGCTGCTTTAAACCATGGGGGGTGCCAGGTTGGGCGTTCTCCTATGGTGTGATATCTCTGCCACTGCCACTCCCCCACTGGGTCAAGTCCCTGGGAGTCAGTACTGGGATTTTTTCTCTAGAGGCCATAATTTGACTCACTGTTGTTGAGTGGGCTCATGGAGCTGTAGTGGACTTGGCGAATTCGCTGCTGCTGCCACAGGTGGCAATATGGCGCTGCTACCACGCCCTCGGCTGTGAGGCTGGTGTATTTCTTCTCTGGTTTTGAGCTTCACTCTGAGTCCTTGCAGGGTGTGCTGAGCCCAGCCTCTGGGAGCTTTAGATGCTCCCTGCGCCAAAAAATCTGCCAAATTCCACCCGGTTGTTACGCAGCGGCTCACCTTGGCTCACTGTCCACCTCTTCTCTCTGAAGCCTGGTGGGCTGTTGAGTGCGTTGGTCTGGTGCCGTCCGGTGAATTCGCCGCTGCCGCTGGCAGTAAGGCGCTGCTGCCACGTCCTCGGGCGTGAGGCCGGCATATCTCCTCTGTGGCTCTAAGCTCCATTCTGAGTCCCCCTCCTCTCTGGGGCCTGGTGCTGCAAGGGAAGATGGCGCCCGCCACTCCGTGCCGCGGCTCCGGCCGCAGCACTGAGGTCTGGTTTCTTTCTGGTGTCTCGTTTTTCCAGCCCTATTTTTCTCTGTCCTTTGTGATTACATTTTTTGTTTCTCTGCTGATGGTGTTTTCTGGCTATGAAAGGCGTTGATTTTGTGGTAATAGAGATTGGTTGTTAGCTGGGCTCGTAAGCCCCGCTTTTTCCGTCACCATCTTCCCGAAGTATGATTTTCTAGATGTGGTGTTGAATGTGTGTTGCTAGTATTTTTTTTTTTTTAGCAGTTTTGCATCCAAGTTCATCAAAGATATAGGCCTTTAGTTTTCCTTCCTTGAACTGTCTTTATTTGGTTTTGGTATTAATGTGATGTTAGCTTCATAGAATGTATTTGGGAGAGTTCTGTTTTTTTTCTATTTCATGAAATAGAGTATCGGGATTAGCACTTCTATAAAATTCACTCGGGAAACCATCCGGTCCTGGGCTTTTCTTTGATGGTAAATTTTTTATTGCTATTTTAATCTCTTTAATTGCTATGGGTTGGTTTAAATTTCTATATCTTCTTGACTCAGTTTAGGCAAAATGTATTTATCTAGAAGGTTGTCAGTTTCCTCCAGATTTTCTATTTTGTGGGAGTACAGTTTTTCAAAGTAGTTTTTGATAATCCTCTGGATTTCTACACTGTCACTAATGATATCTCCTTTTTCATCTCTTATCTTCATAATTTGAGTTGATTCATTTTTTGTTGTTGTTGTTAGGTTGGCCAGTGAGTTATCTATCTTGTTAATTTTTTCAAGAAACCAGCTTTTGGTTTTGTTGCTTTTCTGTATATTTTTAACATTAAAAAAAAATTGTTTTGTTTTTCTTCCTTACCAGAACTCTCTTGCTTGATTTTTATAAACTTGGATGATTTCCGATGACTGCTTCACAAAGGCAGTTTGGAAACCTTCTGCCCCTTAGAATTTTAAAGGCAGATGGAATTAGTGGTCCCAGCATTGACTCATTCATCAAGTAACTTATTTACAGGACACACACATCGACTCACACAGAGACAAAAAAACTCTGAGCTGTCAATAGAACCCAAGAATCTGACCTGAGGTCACACTGCAATTAGCCAACATCCTGATTTTCATGAAGTAACAATACCTGACTCATAAAAGTCAGGGTAGAAGCAATGTGAGTTATCTTCTGAGAAAAGGTTTTGACAGATTACCTTGGCGCTATTTTTCCTGATGCACTTTAAAAAGAAAAAGCTGACTATAGTTTTATAGATAACAAAAAATAAAAACTCTGTATAGGTTAAAATAACAGATATATTATTTTTTCTAGACACAAAGGCTTTTAGGTATATCACACTAAAAATTTGTCCATGAGACACCTGAATGCCAGCAGGGTGGCTCCTGGTGTGCTCCATGGAAACAAAGCAGAAAGTCTTTATGAACAAAGAAAAGACTCACGTACACATTTTCACATATATGTTAGTGAATTTGTTATAAAAACTAGTCAAGATTGATTTATTCTCTTCATTTATTGAATAGAACCCTGGCAAGTTCCAGCATAAGAGATTTGCTGTGATCAGAGAGGTAATGAGAGGCACAAATACAATTTAGTACCAATTTCCTTTTTTTTAACATTTGTTAAGTTTCCAAATTATCAATTGTAATTAAAATATTGAACAAATTGAAAGATATAAAACAATAAATTCTTATATTAGCTTGCACACACAGACAAATACATGTATGTATATGTAGGTATATGTAAATATATGTATATATATATTATATATATATGAATACTTTTTAAAAACAGATTAGTGTTATATATATTATTCTGATATTTACTGTATTGAGTTATTATTTTAGTAGTTTATATTATTTACAATGATATACCATATATAATTTTTTGTGTGTGGTACTGTGGAACCCATAGGCTTTCTACCTCTGGGCTATACCCCCAGACCTATTTTATAGTTTATTTGGAAACAGGGTCTCACTAAGTTGCCGAGAGCCTCCTTAAGTAGCTGAGGCTGGCTTCGAACATGTGCAATCCTCTTGTCTCAGCCTCCCGGGTGGAGGGATTACAAGCGTGTGCAACCATGCCTGGCTTACCATGTATAATTAACCATTTTCAAATGAATTATGACCAGACTATCAATATCACTCGTTATTTGCATGTATATGTACTTCAGAATTTTCTTTTAGGAAATGCTATCAAGAAATGGAAATTCCTGATCAAAATTATTTTATCATCATTATTATTTTTGGTAGGTGTTAAATTACCCTTTAAAATTTTTATATTGACATACACTGACATCAAAAGTTCAGGGAAGAGCCGGGCATGGTGGTGCACGCTTGTAATCCGCATGCTTGGGAGGCGGAGACAGGAGGATCGCGCAGGTTCGAAGCCAGCCGCGCTGGCGTAAGAGACCCTGTTTCAAAAATATAAAAATAGGTCTGGGAGTGTAGCCCGGAGGTAGAAGGGCTTCCAGGAACCTCAGTATCAACAAACAAAAGTGCAGGAAAACATTATTTTTGTAAACTTTATTTGAAAAAGAAAATATTCTCAACATTTTGAAAAGTCTTTGTTAAGGTCAAGTTGTTATGTCCTTTCACTATTGTGGTTCACTGACCTCTTCACTAGTGAGGTTGAAAACTTGCGTCCTGCACATTACTTGGCTCCTGCTCTCTCTCCTCATTTCTAGTAGATTTTATGTCATGGGCTTCTTGATTGGGAGGATAATTTTTATTATTAATTTAGTCCCATTATGTTAGGTGTTTTATCAAAAATATCTTCCCAAAATATTATTTAACTTTATTCATTTGCATTTCAAAAATTTATACAGTTTAAGAAGCCAGATTAAAAATTTCCTTTTCAAATCACTTTTGTACTTTTCATCTTTTTTAAGGATAGGTAGTCCCTGTTAGAGGATGGTAATGAAGCAGCACATCTAAACTATATTCTGATATTAATTTTATTTGCTTGTAAGTAACAACTTATGAGAAATAAATCTTACGTTTACTATGATATAAGCTAGAGCTCTGGACTTAATCTATGATGCCATTTATACTAATATTGACCTATTCCTTCTTAACTTGCATACCTTATAAAGAACTAGAAGTCTGAGGTTTTTCAATATAAAAACTGATACATATTTGAGATAAAAATGCTAATTATTCTGCTTTTATTATTATGCATTATATATGTATGTTAATTATCACACTGTACGAACCTTTAAAAATATACAATTATATCAATAAAAAATGGGGATATGGTCAAAGATTAAAGTTATACACATATATTCAAGTATGATTCTGGATATTCTCTTTTTTCCCACTAATTTGTTCATATAATTTTCTGTTCAAACCTAATGTTTTCATTACTACAAATGTAGAAAGTATTTTAATAACATTTAGTAAAGTCATACCTATACTCAATTAATTCTTGAAGTGGCCATTCTAGTAGTCATATGCTTCTCCTTTCATTAGTGGCAAAGTTTATTTTCTCTCCTCTTTATTCACCTCTATGACTTTTTTGAGCAATATTATTAAAAGAAAGTGATAATTTTGGGCTTTTAACCCTATATCTTAAAATATTTTGTAGTTCTCAATTTTATTCTTCAAAGACAATTGCCAGGCTAAGAATTCCAGTTACTTTATGATAGAATGACTGGCTACATGGAGAGAGAGAGAGAGAGAGAGAGAGAGAGAGAGAGAGAGAGAGAGAGAGAGAGAGAGAGAGGAGAGAGAGAGAGAGAAAAGAAAAAGAAGAAGAAGAGAAGAAGGAGGAGGAAGAGGAGGAAGAAGAGGAGGAGGAGGGAGAGAAGAAGAGAAAGAAAAATAGAGGAGAGATAAAAGAAAAAGAGAGAAAGAAAGAGGAGAGAGAGAAAGAGGAGAAAGAGCTAGCGAGAGAGATTTAATAGATCGATAGATATGTTCCAAGAGTGAAACATCAGATACAGTATACATGAACGAGCCCTTTCATGTTTGTGAGTCCAGTAATTCAACCTGTAATTTAAAATTTAAATTCAAGTGTGCAGCTTCCATTGTAGTTTAAAAGTTTAAGTTTAAGCCTGCAGTTTAATCTGAAAGAAAGTCTACTAGACACTTTAGGCCAAGGAATTCTTAAACAACAATATTTTCTCTTCTAATATAATAGTATACAAAGGGCATTTTTTGCCATTCTTTAGTGTATGTTTTACAACCCCAGAGGATACAATTCATTTTATCATAGGAACTCATATGGTTTTGATTAAATTGGGTCTTTTTTTACATTAATGGGGTTCTTTGATTTAACTTGAAAATTCCTGGCCAATGTGTCTTTAGAAACTGATGAGGATGAACCTTCCCTTATTTTTGTTGTCATTTTTGCCTTATTATTTTTCTTGGCGCATTGTTATTATAATGCAGGTTGGAGTTCATCCTACTGATGTTCAGTGTGATGTGAACATATGTGCACTTAGCACTTGGAGTGGTTCCTCCAGGTCCCACCCCGGCCTCTCCCTTGACCTTACGTAAAACTGAGATTGGCACTGATAACTACACAGCATTATTTGAGCTGTTTCCTCCTTCGTGTCTTCTTCCTCTCCACCTCCCTCCCCAAGTCCCTTCCACTCTTCTTAACTGTCATTGCTTCCCAATTTCTCTTTAGCTCCCACATTCAAGTAAAAACATATGGTCCTTCACTTTCTGAACCTGGTTAATCGCACTTAGCGTAATATTCTCTAAGTCCATCCAGTTTCCTGAAAATCGCCTAATTATGTTCTTTATGGCAAAGCAAAATTCCAATGTGTGTTTATACCATAGTTTCACAATCCACTCACCTCTTGACACCTAGACTGGTTCCATAGTTTGGCTACTATTGTTATTGTTTTTAATACATATCTTATCTGTATACAGATGTTAGTTAATACATGATTTTTGTGTCATGCATTACCAATTATTATCATTGTAATACCAATTTTGTCTCATTTTGTTATAAGAACCACTTATATCAATTTGAGAGGAACAAAGGGATGTATTGAGGAACTTTACTCTTCCCAAATTAAAAAATCCTAACAATTATGGTGTTTTCTGCTTAGATTTCAGTGTCACTCTCTTTGTAATAATTTAGTCACTGAAACCATTTAAAATTAGTTTTTCTTTGGATGAAGCAATAACAACATATGTAATTAGGTAATCATTATTTAATGCACTAAGTACAACTTTTAAAATCCTAGATATTTGTGTGACAGTTTTATAGCTGATACGGTACTGGCAAATAAATGTCTTCCTGCAGGAGATTTTGTAACAACATAATTAACCTCCCTTAGGTAGCACTATGCACTAATACTAAAAAATTAGTACCATATTTTATTTTTTGAAAAATAATCATTTTTATTACAATATTTTCTGGTCCGATGAATCCAGACTGAAACATTATTCTTTCTCTCAAACCACATTTTGTTCCCCTGCTCCTCCCCCAGATGATGTCATTCACCTCTTATCTAGATATCATGTACAAATGCTTTTCTGGAATTGTTGATGAGAGAGGGTACAGGCTCATGGCAATGTCCCTGGGCAAGCGTGCCAAGGAACTTAAGAAGCCCAACACCACCAGAAAAACCAAGCAATCTAAAATCATATGTTTTAAAACTTGAGCTGTATTTAGAACAACTCACAAAAATAGGCTAGGGTATGCCTGATAAACCTAGACAAAATTACTGTCTGTTAGGAGCTGTTAAAAGCAAGCAAAGTCACTAATCAGAATAGACAAATTGTCTAGGAAACAATGTAAAATTCACCCACCACACTGAGAACCACCCCCCAAAAAAAGAAAATTCACTGGTGCCAAAAATAAAATCAGATGTTGGAATTATCCGGAAATGATTTTGAAGCACCTGTCATCAGTTCAAGACCATTGAAAATTCTCTTAAAAGACATGCAAGAGAAAAAAATCTTTAGCAAAAAAAAAAAGTTATAAAAATAGAACCAAAGAGAAATTGTAGAACTAAAAAATTCCATAATATAAGTTTAAAACTCAGTGAATGTATTAAATTTAAAAGTAGAGGGGAGATGGCAAATGAAAGATTCAGGGGCTTTATGGGCAAATCAATTCAATTTTATTCTGAATTCAATCTGAACAACCCAAAGAAAAGAAAAAATTTACACAAAGCAGAATTAACATCCACGTACTTGAACTCTACCAAAAGAGAGGCCAGAAACACTTCTATTACCAAAGCAAGGCAAGTCTACAAACAAAACAGAAACCAAGGCCCAGTAAGTCAGTCTCTTGAATTAGATTCAAAAGTCTCCCACAAAATATTAAGGATGGGATCTAACTTTATAAAAGAAATCCACATCACATTTCCACAGTCAGATGCTAATGTAACCTACCAAACCCACACATTAAACAGGAGAAATCCTTGAATTTTATTCCACTAGAGAGAGAATTGGACAAAAAGTCAAACATTCATATTTAAAAACAAAAGCCCTTAGCAAGATAGTGTTATAGTGGAATTGTTTTAATAAATAACATCCATTAAAAGCAACCACATGATCAACAAGCTACAGTTAAATTGTACTTAATGGCCAAAAATGAAATTATTCCGCCCAAGGTTGGGAACAAATAACGAAGTTGTTTCTCACCTCTCACTAACACAGTTTGAATTCTTGCCACTTCTTCAAGGTAAGTAAAATTAATTAAAGGCCTACATTTTGCAGAAGAAGAAACAAAATCATATCCCCTTGCACATACAAGATGGCCTACGTAAGGAATTCTAAGACATATGTGTGAAATCAAAGCCTCTGACTTGAAATGTTGCTTACTTACACTCCCTTTGTTCCCGTGTTTAGTTCCATAAACTTTGAGTACTTTACTAAGTTTAGATAGCCAAATGTATCTCATTATTAACATATTAGAAAAACTCAGATCTTTTATTTTTTGTAGGAGTTAGAAAAGATAAGTCTCTCTCTCTCTCTCTCTCTCTCTCTCTCTTTGTTCTTGTGGGGTGTGTGTGTGTGTGTGTGTGTGTGTGTGTGTGTGTGTGTGTGTTAGTCTTTCGGGGCATTTGTAGGAAACTCTCTCAATTTGCAGTTTCTTAATGGCCTAAGATGTAGCATATACATAGTTCTAGAGAAGTTGCCTAGTGCCCATGAAATAATATATATGTATTAAAATATAGTTAGTTTTCCATGCAGCTTTTTCAGTAAAATTTTACAGATTAAAATAAATGGATATTAAGTACAGCAGTTGTATTTTGTGATTTTGTTTAAATATTTATAATTGCTTGTGAATTCTACCATCAGTAATTTCTATGTCTTTGGCATGTTTATAGTAAACTTTGTTTATAAACAATGGTTCAGTTGACATTTCCAAATGCCATAATTTGTGAGAAAGTGTTCTATGAATAATTAAAAGATATTTGAATATACAAAGGGCTTCTGTGACTCGTGAGTAAATCACATTTCTCTAGAAACTAACATCTTAATAAAAAATCTACCTTTTATTAATTGTTCCTGTTATGCTAAACTGCAGGGATGTGAAACATATTTTTAAGGTGTATATGATCTCCATGATATTTTATTCATAATAAAACACAGCTTTTACTTGAGTATTTTGCTATGCTACTTGTTTTCTAAGTAATATTATCAATTCCATTATTAAACAACAACATTTAAGTTACCCATACTCATATTTCATTCATCTGGAATTTATTTAGTAAACATTTCCCATTTCCCTTTCCTCTTATTTTTAAGGTAATTTTGAGCACAAATAGCAGACTTAACAAATACAGATTCAGGGATTTCCAATTTCATCTCTATTTCAGATAAGTTTTTTTTTTTTTTTTTTTTTTTTTTTTTTTTTTTTTTTTTTTTTTTTAGTATGTGTATGCCTCAAATGCTGTGTGGGACATTCTTGCAACAAACAATTACATTTTGTTTAAAATTCCAATTTAGCTGGGCATTTTTTATTTTATGTGTCAATTCTTACTATTCTTCTGGAAGATGCTTCTTTGCGTCCCTTCAAAGTGTGATGTGCGTTTTTTTTTTAATTTCTGCTTACAGTTCCTTCATAATTATGTCTCTTTAGCCCCTACTATATTTTAAATAATGTTAGACTTATCATACAAAACATAAAAACAGTATATTTGAAAAAATCATTTAAATTACATTTATTAACTACTTGGGTAGAGTTTTGTAATATTACACATTGACTAGATAATTACTCTTGCCTTCAAAGAAGATAACAGAGTGGGAGAAAATATTGAATTTTAATCAAGACTTACATTGACCAGGCAAATAAAATTGATTCGTTTGCACTTCTGCAGTCTTTATAAGAGACTATCTATAGTTTGTGAACTAATGGTTTCAAAATTCAGGTTTATATTAGAACAGAGATAATTTAAGGTTTAGACAGAAATCTTAAATCATTATTAAATTCATTTTGTGAATTAGGCAAATTAAATCAACCCACACCTCCCTTAATTTTTCTCATGGCCAGTGTCAGGGTGCAAAATATAAAACCCTAAGATATTGCATCCTGCTGAACATTGACTATTTTAAGATGAGGGAAACTGAGAAAACTTCACAAGAAGTCATTTTCTGAACTACCTCGCCTTTCTCCTCTGTTAGGATAGCTTTTGCGGACCTCTCTCCCTTGAAAGCAGGGCATCAGAATTTATTCCAGAGGGTTCTGCACAGTCCTGGAGACCACAAAGAGTCTGAACAGACAGCTCTCCCAAGGTTCCTCCCGTTAACTGACATGAAATCGCAATCATCCCCTCTCCTCTCCAATCCTCCTGCATGAATGCTCATAAAAATAGTCTTCCCTAGGGCTTTTATTTCTTGGTACGTGAGGGCTCCTGCATCCAGTAGAACTTATATTAAACAAATTTGTTATGCCTGTCTGCTTGCCGATCTGTCTTTTGTTATAAAGGTGTCAACCATAAACTTAGTGGCAGGTGAGAAAAAGATATTACTTTTTCTTCCCTGAAGCAAAAAGAGAAATGACTCCTGGATCTTTTGCTTTATTCAAATTGTTCATAGACTAACGGTGGAAGATGACAGCCACTGTCTCATGTAATCTTCATTTGGAAGCCCCAGGATATTAGCAACATATTTTAAAACATAAAATAATTTTCTACAAATTAATTTTGTGTTTAAAAACAATAGTACTAGTAATAGCCACTATTTTACATATATTTGAGAACAATTAAGTTGATTGTTATAATAATATGTATCTAATTTTTCAACCATAATCATCATTCAACCTATGATTGGGTTGGCAGTTTTGGGTAAATTGCAAAATAATTTTTAAAAAGGCATAAAACATAGGCACCTTTTTTTCTTCCCAGTGATAAGGGAGATGAGAGCCCTAATTCACTAACATATTTTACCCAGTTTCGTGAAACTTTTTTTAAAGGGGTTAATTTAAACATATCGTCATTTCTTTTATTATGCTTAATGTCTTCTAATTGAATAAATAAACATTAATGGTACTACCAATGATCAAAACTATAATAAGGCTGTAGTTATATATATTTGGTTAGAAGCTCCCAGATATCAGCTGACATATTAACAAGTGGTTTTCCTGCTTGTTAATCCTGTGTTTCACAACCATGATGTTGAGTAAAGCTAATATATATATTTTTTAACTTTTGGTACAAGCCTCCCATACATACAGAATTAACTAATATTTATATTTTATTTGGGAGAGAATTGGAACTTGGAGGAGTTATAGCATCTCATTACTGATAAGAGTAATGAGATGCTCGAGCCGCTGTTCTTCTGGAAGCTTTCAGAATACAAAAGAGAAACTGGAACCCAATCAGTATTCTATCAATTAACTAAGCACGACAATCTCGTGAGCTTGTCTTCATTTCTTGGATAACAGGATGATTGCAGCTTTCCCACCATGTGGTCTTGGAAAGGGAGATTTCCCACTTAGGATGATTCTTGTTTTGGCTTAGTTCACGTCAGGTTAGGATAAAAAATCACTCGGATGAAAATCAATTGATAAGAAAAGTCCTTTGGCTTTTGTGAAAGCAAACCTATCAAGGCTCGTAAACTCATTCCTGTCTCTTCTCTTTACCTGATAGTGTACTGCTATGCCTCAAAGGAAACTCTAAGTTGATTAATAAGACAAGTGCTCTGTTTGATTGTGAGAGCACAAGGGTAGGATTCTCTGAACAGTAACTTGAATAAGGAATTGTGATTTGTTTTTATTATTTGCATTTGTTAACTGAAAATGTTTCGTCTGTTTACTGGCAGATGATTGACATAATCACTGTCACCAGGAACCTTGCAGGTCGTAGGAGCATCTCAAGTGGCTCACGCTGTGGAATGTGGTCCATGGGATGCTTCTGCCTCTATAGGGCATTGCCAGCCCAACTGTTCACTTTATTGGAAGTTACCAAATTACAGTATGGGGATGGATTAGAAGTAGATTTCTGGGCCTTTGAATTACAGTATTCTTCGCTTACTTTTTTTAATCACCTCGAGTCTGTGTCCTTATAATACACCGCATTTGGTAGAAAGCTGATAAGATACAATTTCCTATATTTGGAAACTAAATTTTCAGTCACAGCATATGCTGCTATTGTTTTCAGCACTGGAAACAAATAATCATTCTAGCATTGCCTTCGTTCTTTTTATTTAAATATTGCGAGACATATTTTCAAATTGCCCTTTCTAGCTAAGCTAATTAGTTGTGTTACAAAGGACTTTGTGTATCTCAGACAGGAAGGAGAGATTTTTAAGTATTCATTTTTAAAGATTATCCTATTGACTTAAATTTGAAATTAATGTAGGTCTTTGTGGTAGAGGGCTATAAATCCATACTCGCCTCAATATCTGACCTTTTGGGCCAGTTTGGGAAACTCCAAATGTGGTTGCACTGTGTCTTGAGCATCTGCTAACCGGCCCCTTGCATCAGCACGACATCAAGGACATCAAGATGAGAGTTCAAAGTGCAGCAGGAGGCAGAATGATGAATAACAGACAAGACATTATTCTAAACAGATCAAGGGCAGACCACTGACCTCCCCAGCAGAAAATAGTTCTGAGGGTACTTTCTAGATTGACTTTTTTTCTTTTTAAGTGTTAGTTCCTTTGCAAAAAGATCAGTTTACCCTGGGACACAGTGCAGCCCAGTGGGAATTCTAGCTAGGTGGGTGGTCCAAGTAGGTAGAAATAGAGCATCTTTGGCCCACATTACATGCAATTACCATGTTTGTGCAATATTTCCATTGCACCAAGAATATTATGAACAGGAACGCCTATAAGTTTGGACACAGTAGATGAGTTACTCGCATTGGCACAAGCTGCTTGAACAATATTGATTCTAAATTTGTTTTATTTACCACTGACTCTGTCTTCACAGCTGAACATAATGCCTGGCTCTAAGAATTAAATATTTATGCAGTTAATTTTGAATAAATTCTTCTGTTTCCCTATATTTGAAATTTGCTTATGTACAATGACCATTATGTAGATAACTTTAGTTGATGTATAATTTAGTTCATTTGCTCTGGAATCAAAAAGTGGTCCTGGGGATTGAACCCTGAGTAATTCTGCCTTCAAACTGCATGCCAGTCATATTCACATTTTTTGTTTTAAGACAAGGTCTCTCTAGGTTGTTAAGAATCTTGCTAAATTGCCCAGGCTGGTCTTGAACTTATAATACTCCTGTCTCAGTCTTCCAAGTTCTGGGATTACAGGTGGGCCACCCAACCCAACTGTCACAATACATTCTGAGCCAAGGACTCAAGGGTGTGCATTAAAAAAACAACACTATCTGTGTGTGGAGAAGTGAAATGGCAATTAATGATCAAATTAGGTATCTTCAAAGAAAGTTTACTTTAGGTTTTCTGAGCTTTGGGATAAAATTAACTTTTAATTCTTCATGTTATAGCAGAATATAAAAATATATTTCTGGAAAGAAATCACAAAATGAATCCTATCACTCTTTAGAAAGGAGAAGAGTACACAAAGGCATACAAACAAGTGAATGTTTAGACAAATGATTACTTTGATTTAGGAGCTTGATTCTACAGACTTTCTCCGACATATCTACAAAGAAAATACTGGAAGAATGGGGAAAAGCCCCTGGCAAAGAATCTGAATTAGATATTATTTCACCAAGAGACTGAATAAACAGGGTTGTCCCGGCAGCAGAACTGCTAGTGTCTGACCCAGTGTCTACTTCTCATCTCTAGCCGGCTGCCATGTTTGTTTCTCCTTCTCTGCAGAGATGATTGGACGTGGTTAGACGTAGTTCCTGGAAAATATTTGTAAAGAATGTCACAGTGAGCCTGACTTTTTTCCTTTCTTCTCTTCTCTCATCTTTTATGAAATTTAGACGTGAAAATTAAGTATCAAGGAGTCTTTTTTTTTTTTTTACAGTACTAGGATGGAACCCAGGGGCATTCTACATCAGAGCTACACCTCCAGCCCTATTTTTTATTCTTTATTTTGAAACAAGGTCTCACTGAGTTGCAGAAGGCCTCACTAAGGATTTAAGGCTGCCGGTGAACTGTGATCCTTCTGTCTCAGCCTGTCTCAGCCTCCTGAATGCTGGGATCACAAGCGTGCACCACCACACCTGGCTCAAGGAGTCTCTTTAAAGGCATAAAGATAAGAAGCAAAATCTATGAATGACAGAGAAAATCCTTGAGTAATTTAGGACCACTGTGAATTTTATCCTCCAGGGCAGCTGAGTACTGGAAACCTCTGCCCTCTTCACAAGGCTTCTTCCAGGACAATGTAGCACAACCCCCCCACCCCCCAAGAAAAGGTTAAGACACAGAAATAAGGAGTAAGGGGAAATCATTGAAATTTGGATGTGTAGGTAGTTTATTTGGCATCCAGCTCGATGAGCAAACCTTAGTCATTTGTCTGTGGGCTACGATCGAGGCTGAAGTGCACGGGGAAGAGGCTGTAAAGGGCAGAGTAGCTTCCTGACTCTACAAGAGACTGGAGTTAATGATAAATACTATTACTATTAACAGGGTTCCAGAAAATTAAAAATAATGACCCAGCTTTAAGAAACAAGACGTTCAGAGTAACCACGCTCATTAGTGAATTTACGGCAGAAAGTCAATATTTAAAATTAATCACATGATAGGGGGAAAGAAAGCTAGAGGCCCAGTATGCTAAAGGAAAAGAATTAACCCTAGCTAGCTATTCATTAAAATCTGAAGTCATTCTTCTGGCATTCAAGGTTTTCAGTAATTGATTCTGATATTTCTACCAACATTACTCCCAACCATCGTTCAAAGCATATATGAAATTTTCCATCTACAAAAATGCTTGCATTGTTATCTAAAAATATTGTGCTCTTTATTAGCTCCATATGCCAACGCGTTTCTTCACTTTATAACCCCACCCTGGACTGCCACCATTGCTACCCTCCTATTTCCAACCCACCCCCTTGGTAATTTTCTATCATTTAGTTTTATTGGTAACCATGTGGTACTATGCCTGTTCATTAACTATTTCATGTATGAATGCTTTATTTTTACAACTCAATTACAAATCCCCAGAGGGCATTGTTTACATGCGAGGGTTTTTTTGGTATTTTCTTAGGTTCTAGTATTATATCATTAAATATAAATACCAATAAGAATTACTATAGATGTTTCAAAAAGAGAAAAAAGTAAACATTAAAAACCTTATTTCTCACCTAAGGGTGAAGGGTTCATCTCCTTTAACTCTAGACAGATGTTAGAAATAAATTTTAAAACTCCTGGAAAAGATCATTATGTCCCTCTAATTTGGTACGATGTACTAAATACTGTTGTGTGTTAAATTATGTCCGTTCAAAATATATATTCAAGTTCTTGCTCACAGTACCTAAGACTGTGATGTAACTGGAAAATAGGGCGTTTATAGATGTGAGTACGTTTAAAGTGACAACATATTTGTTTAGTGCTAGAGTCATAAGAGGGATGTTGGGACACAGAAACTCACATGGGGTAAGCAACACAAGCCAGGCAGAGTCTGAAACGATTCACATGCAAACCAGCCATGTGGAAGATCGCCGCCATCCCCCAGACTCCAGCAGAGCAAAGGACCCATGCGTGGAGCCTCAGAGAGCATGCCTACCCACACCTTGACTTTTCTATCTTCCAGACCTGCAGGTAAATCTGTTTCTGTTGTTTAAAAGGCACATTTGTGGTACTTTGATATGGTACTTGTAGGAAACAAATGCAGACAACTCTCCTCTTAATGAGTGGTGTAGAACATCAGTAATCAGTGAGGAAGAAGCAACCTTTTGGGCAACTCCTTGGTCAAGTAAAGCCAAATGAAATTCTTATGCAAAAGATAATTCAAATGCAAGAAACAACTTCAACTGTAACCCATATATATGCAGACACACCAGATATATGTGTGTAAATATATCTTTATATACAAATGTGTATACATATATATTTATATATAAATTTAAGTGCGTCTCTTAAATACACTACATATATAAATAAATATATACATATATTTATATATAATGTATATTTTTATATTTTAAAATATATTTATATAGCATACATTTATAGGTATATAAATATATAGACATATATGTAAGTAACATATTTATATATTTATATAAATCTAAGTGTCTCCTAAACATTAGAAGACAAAAGAATCACTGATTATCTGAGTAAGGTGGTACACACCTATAATTTGCATACTGGGGAGGATGAGACAGGAGGATCATAGGTTCAAGGCCAGCCTCAGCAAATTAAGGCGACCCTGTTTCAAATAAGTGAGGGGAGGCAGGGTTGGGGCTAGAATGCCCCAGGATTCAATCCCCAATACCAACTAACCAAACAAAAAGTAACTACTGATTGACTTTATAAATTTCTCAGGCAGATTCCACAATTTCATTCACATTTTGTGGGTTCACACAATAGAAAACTGCATATTTCCAACTATCCCAGGAAGTTACTGCTACTAGGAGATGCTCCACAGAAATCACCTTGAGGTGAGGAATGTATAAAGCCATAAGCAATGCCATTTAATCTATAAGTACAAGTATAATTTAATGCATATACTATGAGTGCAAAAATGTTACGCTTAATTAAGTTTGACACAATGGAAAATTGGTGATAAAAATTTGGAAACTCAAATGCAAGCTCTAGATAAGTAAAAATTCCTTATCTTTTCCATTGGCTGGGAAAGTTGATGATAGAGTGTAGCTACTATTGTTCTGACTAATTACTGCTGTCAATGTAAGTGGGAATGAATGTTCACCATAAAATAGCTGCAAAGAATACTCCCTACCTCCACTTCACTCAAGTCATGAAGATCATTTCTAGTGAACATTTTAAAAAGTCAAAGACAAACAGGCAAGTCAGATAGAAGCTTAAATGGCTTGTTTTCTTTTTTTTTTTTGAGAAAATGTTATCAACAAGCAAATTGCCTTTCTTCATTTGTTTGTTCTTACTCTATTCAGTCCTTCAATTGTGTTAATGTAATAGACTAGCTCATGGTCACAAATACCATTGAAAACAAATATTTAAATTTGCTCTAATTTTTATTTTTGGGAAAAGTCTTGTTACATTCCCCAACTGAGTTCCAGAAAGCCAGCCAACATCTCACTGATATGTACTGTGTATTTTGGAATTTAAAGCATGAAGTCAGCAATAGCTTGCTGCAGGGTTAAAGAAAATAAGTTATTCCAGATTAAGATTCTAATTAGATAAAAATCACTAAGAAAATAAGTCATTTGGTAATGTCAGCTAAACTTACAAAAGCTCATATTCATCTCTAAGTCAAAGGTTGTGTGTATAATGGCAAGCTAAGATGAAAAATTGAGTCAATTATGTAGATAATTTAAGTCTAAAATTGCTGTTATTTAGGAAGGGAATATTTAGTTAATGGGGTCATGATTTATGTAAATAAACTATCAACATTGACCAATTAACAACCTTTTCACCGGAAACATACAGTTTCTCTTAATGATTTTCATGGAACCGTGCTATAAAAAATCCTTCATGTAAAATAAAACCATAAAAGATTTCAAACATCAGGCACAATAAGATGAGGTGGTTTAATGTTTACCTTTTTTGTTCCCAATTACATAATAATAAATGGGACCCAACATAGGTAGAATTTATGTAAAATTATGAATATCTGCCTATATCTATCTTTGTTTTCTTGGTACTATGGATTGAACATCAGTGCATTCTAGTTGGAGGTATAAACTAAGCCCTTTTTATTATTTTTTGAAACAAGATCTTGCGAAGTTGCTGAAGCTGGTCTTGAACCTATGTTCCTCCTGTCTCAGCCTCACAAGTACTGGGTTTATAGGCATGCACCACCATGCCCAGTTCTATAGATTTCTTTTCTAGTCTTGAAAGAACTTATTTCACTACACATTACTTTAAAAAAGGTGTAAAACCTTTTTTTCCCTACAATTACTTTTTTAGAAAGTAATCTTTTTTTGTGTGTGTGGTGTTATTGGGGATAATGGAACTCAGGAGCATTCTACCTCTGAGCTATATCCCCAAACCTATTTTTTATTCTTTATTTTGAAACAGGGTCTCACTGAATTGCAAAGGGCCTCACTAAGTAGCTGAGGCTGTCCATGAATTGCGATCCTCCTGTCTCAGCCTCCCGAATGCTGGGATTACAAGTGTGCACCACCACCTCAGCAAAAAACATTCTTAAAATAATAAAACAGAGATAAAGCAAATATTATTACATTTTGCTTATTTTGTTTTTTTCCGGTTTTTGCCTCTTTCCCCCCCACTGGTTCTCTCCTTTAAAATTTGGGCAGGGCTAATAAGCATTGCCTGTAACACAATTTATTGAAATGTACTGACATTAAAACCACCAGAACGAGATGGCTTTTATTTATTAACATATAACTACAAAAGTGTCTCGTGTATGCCGTAGCATTGTGGCCAGTTACATTATCTTCATTACATTGCCTCATCTTCATAATTCATCACTTCAGTTATCTTCATAGAGATCCCATGACACAATGTCCTCAGATTTGTGGATTGGATTATTGCACTTTGAAGAAGTTACTTAATTCTGTCATCAGTAGAGAACTAGAGACTTTGAGAAGAGGGTCAAGATTTTAATATGTTTAACCATTAGGCTTGTCCTTGTTATTTCTACTTGTAGAATTTAAAATATTTTAATATTAATCTTAATAGATAATACAAAATGTGATGTGATGTGATGTGTGTGTGTGTGTGTGTGTGTGTGTGTGAGAGAGAGAGAGAGAGAGAGAGAGAGAGAGAAAGGGAGAGAGAGAATGGCTAGCCAAATCCTGAAGTTCTACAGAACCTAAGTTGTTGCTTCTGGTTGAGACTCATGTGATTCTTTGTACACATTTGTGGGCTGTGGTTCACAAACTCACATCAGGATTATCCTGGGTAGTTTTAATGCCAGAGCTTGGTAGAAGATATTGATGTAAACTGGGAATCAGGCTCACGCCTGTAATCTCCATACTTTGGAGGCAGAGACAGGAGGATGGCAGGTTTGAAGCCAGCCTCAGCAAGTTAGTGAGACCCTTGGCAATTTAGCAAGACCCTCGGTTATTTGGGGACACCTGGTTTTAAAAGCCAAAGAGACAAAGGGCTGAGGGTGGAGCTCAGAGTTACCTACTCTTTAGTACTGAGTAGCTGAAGCCTTGGTTGACTTAGTCCTCTCCCTACCTAACCCCATGTATCCTCATGTTCTTTACACTCCCACCAAAGTGGACTTGTTATTTTTTTCTCAGACAGTTACGACCGTAGGGCTTCCACCCTTACTCTCTTTCCCTAGAATGTTGTTCCGTATGGTCCCCATGATCTTGCCTGAATGGCACCGGTTTCTTCTAGTCCAGCCTGCTTTCTTTCTTCCCAGCTCTGTCCCTTTCTGCATCTTCCAGTTTCCCCCTTTTCTCTCCTCCTGTCCTTGCCATGCTGCCCCTCCATCCTCTCCCCCTCTCCAGTGTCGCCCCATCCGTCAGTCCCCCAGGCTCCCTTTGGTCTTTACACTTCCCTTCCCACCTCCCTCTCTTCTGCCCTCACAAACCTCCACAGCTCCTGCTCCTGTGTCTTTTGCTCTAACATATTCTGACTTTTTTTGTTGTACGTGATAAAGTAGCTAGCTAAGAAGAGTCACTTCTGAGCTCTTCCTGAAGAGGTCTCTAATAGGATAAAGACATAGTTTCTGTTTTATTAAAAGATATAGTGAAGTGGGTACATTGATAATTTTGCGTCATACTTCACTGGATCTTCTCGCCAATGTTGGAAACTTTTCTTTTTCTTGTCTTACATTGCTTCCCTGTCAATTCTCTCTCCCTCTCTCTTCTCTTCTCTCTCTTCTCTCAATCTCTCTCTCTCTCTCCCTCCCTCCCTCCCTCCCTCCCTTTCTTAGGTAACCTGTTAACCTGATCACTGGGAAATTTACCAAGTTTAACTTGAATTTTAATTTTTAATTTTTTTAATTTTAATTTTAATTTTTACTTTTTATTGGTGCATTGTAGTCGTACATCTTAATGGAGTACAAGATAGTGGGGGCATACACGCACACACCACCCAATTAACTCTTACCCAGTTCCATCCCCATTCGCTCCCCCACCCTCCTCATATTTGGCTTAGTGATTGACTTTGATATTTTGTTAATATACATCAAGAACATTAGAGAATTTCCCTCTTTCCCCTTTCATCCCCTCAGGCCGCCTTACTTGCTCTTCTATAGTATTCCCTTCTTTGTCTAGAGCTCTTCCTATAACCAATTTTTTCCCTAGATTTTGCATATTAGGGAGAGCATCTGATTTCTTCGTTTTTGTAAGTGACTAATCTCATTTAGCATAATGTCCTCCAGTTCCACCCATTTCCCTGTAAATGACCTAATTGTGATTTTCTTTATGGCTGAGTAGAATTACACTGTGTACGTATCCCATAATGTTGTAATCCACTCATCTGTTGATGGACATCTTGGCTGGTTCCATAGTTGGGCTATGGTGAATTGTGCAGCTATGAACATAGATACACAGGCATTATTTGGTAGTTTGCTTTCCATTATTTTGGGTAGATACCCAGGAGTCGTATTGCTGGATCATATGGTAGGTTCATTCCCATTCATCTGAGGATCCTCCATACAGTTTCCCAAAGTGTTTGCTCTAATTTGCAATCCCATCAAGAATGTAGTAGACTTCCTACTTCTCCACATCGTCACCAGCATTTGTTGTTGTTTGTGTTTTGAAATCTTATATTTTAGCCACCAGAGAGTTTACTCCTTAGAAAGAGTGGCCAATAAATATATTCTATGTTTGTATTATAGAATTTCCATATTTATAATACTTTCATGACAGATGGTGTACAAGTTCTCTACTAACTGAATGAGTCCAGTGAGACAAAACCCTCTCTCAGTAGTTTAGGCAAAGCCAGATAGGAAGCAAGGAATGAAACCAAAGATCAAGATCCATGACCTGCCTGGCCCCCACACTCAGTAAAGCTGCACTGGACGATGGATTCCCACCCACGCGAGCCCCAGGTCACACCACAGCCAGCCAAGAGCCCCCAAGACTCCATAGTGGGTTGACGTATCCTGCACCACATGGCGCCCAGAGTTCAGCCTTGGTAGAGCAGCTTGCTTACCATGGAGCAGTGACACATCTGATAGTGTCAGGAACCTGTCCTTGACTCAGGGTGTCACATTCAAAGTACATTCCCTGAGGATTGCAAGAAGTAGCTGGGTTATTCAAGGTGCACCAATATTGTCAGTGCATGGCACACATAAAGGTGGTCCTTACCACGTCAGTGCATGTCAGCGCCCTCCCCACCAACCCAAAGGACAGATGTGGCCTCCACTGTCTGTTCTCCATGACCGCCACAGTCTGCTCATGCTGGGCAGTTTACCGCCACCTGCCCTGGGCTGGAGAAAACCTTTCTTCCACGAATGACTAATGGGATATAAGTACCAAGTTCCTTTGCTTGTCAAGTTCTGGGTTCGGATGAATTACAAGCTGCACGCTGGTTGCTTGAATATTGAATGAGGTCAAGCTCTAGACAACCACATAGGGAAAAGGGGATGCTTTGTAAAGGAAATTGCAGTGAGAGCAAAAATCTAAATTTTCTTGTGCCCCCTGGGTAGCTTTCTTTCTTTTTTTTTTTTCTGTCTTCTTGCCTTACTTCTATGTTCTCTTTTCTTTCCCTTAATCCATCCTTCCTTCCTTCCTTTCCCTTTCTTTTCTTTTCTTTCTTTCTTTCTTTCTTTCTTTCTTTCTTTCTTCCTTCCTTCCTTCCTTCCTTCCTTCCTTCCTTCCTTTCCTATCTCCCTCCCTCCACTTTCTTTTCTTCCCTCCCTCCCTCCCTCCCTCCCTCCCTCCTTCCTTCCTTCCTTTCTTCTTTTCTTTCTTTCCTGTCTCCCTCCCTCCTTCACTTTTCCTTCCTTCCTTCATTTCTTTCTTCTTTCTTTCTTTCTTGACAGAGGTGCTCTGTCTAGAAATGTCACCCTCCTCTGTGGACTCCCTGTGTAGGCATGCACTGTGTGCAATCAGGAAAGGCTAGAAGTCACACTTGACTTTTAGCCATAATTCTTCATCTCCTTAGTCTGAATGGTTCCCACAGAAGCGTGATCACACCCGCCTCTTACTTACTCTGCCCACTGCATTATCAGCTATGGAGACAACACAGAAAAAGGGAAAAAAATTATCTTTCAGCCAACATCACCACACTCTTTGAGAGCTTTCTTCATATTTGTGCCATGTGACATCCGGCATGATCTTACTATAAAAGCGTTTTGATCATTCAGTGAATAAAAACATGTGCATTAAATAAGCATAAAGGAAAAATTTGAAAACAGCAAATGCTAACTTGTTATTTGCTAACAGTCACTCAGGCAGATTCTTCCCACACATAACAATGATCAGAAGTAGTTGGACAGTGAAGGGGCCCTCTGTAGACCTCTAGAGTTCTGTCTATTCTACACTCTCAGCTCTGGTATACCTCTGTGTGAGTCCAAGTCTCCTTGGCCTCTTAGGTCCATAGGCTCATCTCTTCCACTAAGGGAGAGCATCAGGCCCCCCTCACTACATCCTAGCCTGGAAGCTGTCTCTTACCTTGATGATTTTTCAGAGATCATTGTATTGTGTTTTCTTATGTGAAACACTTGGGAGCTATTTTTTGTATATATTAAATTTTCTTGTTGTTTGAGGCAGGAGACTACGTAGCCTTTGTTATGGTTAGGTATAGAATGTCCCCTAAAGAGCAGATGTTCACAACTGATGTGATTAAGTTGTGGAGATTATAATCTCATCAGTGGATAAATCCCTTGTGATGGATTTACTGAGCAGTAACAGAGACAGGTGAGGTGTGGTGGGAGGTGAGTTCCTGGGGTGTGGTCTTAGGGACTTTTTGTCTTTGAATCCCTTTTTCTCCTTACTTTCTTTCTTCCAGCTTCTATGATGTGAGAACTAAGCTCTTGATCTCTACACCTTTCTGCTTCCTGTCCGTCCCTAAGCTCTGCAGACCCAGCCTCGCACAGACTGAACTCAAAAACCTCCAAAAACTGTAAGCAAATAAACCTTCCTCTAAGTTGTATGGTCAGTTGTTTTGGATCACAGTAGTGAGAATGTTAACTAAGACTGTCCTTACATCTTGATTAGAAGTGGAAATCTATTCTTTCTATATTTTTTTGGTCTTATTAAAATGGTCATTACTGAGGAACACATATAAAGAAATAAGACACAGTTTTCATTTTCAGTACAATAAGTTTTGAAAAATATTTATAAAAAGTAAGAAACACCAAAAGCAACATATGAACCATTTAGATCACCCACAAAAATTTTCTCATCACCCATTGTGGTTAACCCGTAGTCTTAGTAATTTCTAGCTACTATAACAAATTAAGCACAGACAAGATAGCTTATTAACAACAGAAACGTATTTCTTATGGCTCTGGAGACTGTAAGTTGTGATCAAGCAGCGAGCATGGTTAGGTTCTAGTGAGGCCTTTTACATGGAGTGTGGGGAGGAGAAAGAAGAGAATGAAAGAAAAGATAAAAAAGAGAGGAGAGAATAGAGAGGTCTGAGGTTTATATTACTAAGGAACTTTGCATTTATGGAGCTCAACTTTCATGAT
Organism: Muscardinus avellanarius; assembly: GCF_963383645.1. NCBI lineage: Eukaryota > Metazoa > Chordata > Mammalia > Rodentia > Gliridae > Muscardinus > Muscardinus avellanarius. Next base: position 4,054,431 of record NC_137791.1, on the reverse strand, counting down.
CTATATTATCTTTCAAATACTTTACCTAATATCATAAGTGTAAGGATTAGGATTTTAGTATATGAATTTTAAAAAGATAAAGCATTCTGATTTAATATCATTTTTCCATTTCAGTCACAGGCCACAACTCATCTGTTATCATACCATGAATCAGTTTGTGTGATCCAGAATACTGTATAAGTGAATTCATATAATATATATTTGTGTTTTCCTTCTCTCACTCAGAATTGTTGTCACATTTATCTTTGTTGCAGGTATCAATAACTAATTTATTTTTATTGCTAAATATTGTCTCTTTGAGACTACAACAAGATTGTTCCTAAACAGTTGGTTATTTTCTAGTTTAGTTCATAATGCTATTGTGAACATCTGTATGCAAATATTTGCAGTTTTTGCATGTTGGTTTTATCCCTCTTAGTTTTGTTTGGGAACAAAGTCTCTTCTGCTATCAACTGACTTGAAACGCTTTGTAAAACTGTTATATTATCACTTTCTAAACCTTTGGCATCATCATTAATAGGAATCTCTGTTATAATTCCTTCAGCGCAAGTTAGACTAAACTTTCTCATAAGATCAAATGATCGCTGCTCCTCATTTTAAGTAGTAGAAAGAAGTAGTCTCTCTTATTTCTCTGAGTTATTAATCAAAATATAGAAAATACTCTAGCAAGATCCCCAAAGATTTCCGATAAATGCAACTTTTCCTTTTTTCCTTTTTGGAGAAAGACAACTTTGAATTAGAGGCAATTTATAAACACCAATCATTAGTGATACCCTCTCTGGTCCATCTGCTTCCCCACTAGTGGGTATAATTACATGGTAATGTCAGACTATCTTAACTTCTTCATGGCATAAGGTCTCCTACTCACTTGAGCTTTTCCTTCTATACACCAATCGCAGTTGTAAGATTAGCCTTCATATGACTTTAAAAAATGTATTCTTTGCCAAAAAATTATTTATGGTCGACAAATATTTGAACTGTTTTATTTACTCTATATTTTTACTGCCTAGTACAAAGGCAAGCATACAGAAAAGCTCAGTGTATGACTAGTGAATAACAAAATAAAAGAAATCATTATCAGGATTTTTTTGTGACAGTGGAGATTGAACCCAGAGTCATTTCCCTTCTGAGATATGCCCCGGGTCCTTTTTTCTAAATTTGTTTCTGAAACTAGGTTTTGAGAATCTTGCTAAGTTGTTGAGACTGGTCTCAAACATGTGACCCTCCTGCCTCAGCCTCCCACGTACTGGCATTACAGGTGCCTGCACCATTGCCTGGCTGTCTATATTTTTTAAAAGGTTTTATATAACCTTATTTTATTCACCACAATATATTGATCTGGAAAAGTGCATAACATCCTAAAATCAAAATAGAGTTTCTATTCCTATTTTGTCCTATTGTTTCGTTTTCGTTCATCCTTCTTTCATTCAACTTTCCTCAACCTTCCCAGAGTCCAGCAGGTAATCTAATTTCCTTGTACACACCAAAGACAAAAGGTATGATGTTTTGATGTTGTTGAAAAACACAGGGCATGCACCGCCAAGGGGGGCATTTCGAATGGGAAAACAAGAAAAAATCTGGAAAAAGCCACATGATCTTTAAGTGTGAGCCTCTGCCTTGAAAGCCTGATAATCTTCCCCATACATCACCCTGTTCTCTAGAAAGACGACATGCCCTTTGACTGTCTGGTGGGATTCAGGAATGACCATGACTGCATTGAATTTTTCTCTATAAATTACAGAACTGGGAAAGGCAGTTTGCTATCCTTGCTGGTATTTGGGAAGAGAAATGAGTGGTTTGAAGAGAAGGATTGTTGGTATCTTCTAGTCTAAAAGTCAAAGTTTTAAAAAAATTTTATAATGTGCCAGGCGTGGTGGCGCACACTTGCAATTCCCGCACTTGGGAGGCGGAGACAGGAGGATCATGCAGATTCTAAGCCAGCCTCACTGGCTTAAGAGGCCCTGTTTCCAAATAAAATATAAGTCTGGGAGTGTAGCCTGGAGGTAGAAGGGTTCCATCCCCAGTACCACCAAAAACAAAGAAAAAAATTATAATGTATTTTAAGAAAACATGTGGCAAATTGTTGATCTTCCTTATAAAAACTAAGAATTCAGCAGGAATCATGTTTGTCTCAGGTGTTTTTTTTTTTTTTCTATTACTACATAATAATGTTAAATTTTTTTCTGGCTTAAAATTTTCCACAGGCAACAGGCACATAATATAATCTTACATAATAAGCATTAAATATGTCACAGTCCATCTATCATGAAAAAATGTTTAAGTGATTTTAGTCTCTTTCTACTCAAATTGACAGTGTAAAAACAAAACATAGGAGTGTCCTGTGCAATCCCACCTTCCCGCTGATATTTTACTACTTTGGACTAAGTTTGTAATGTCCTTTCTGTGTTGTGGACAGTGTGTGCAAAGTTTGAAGCCTTTGATGTTCTACTGCGATTTCAAGTGAAATCAATTCCCTCTGTGCCTAATTTTGAAAACAAATCCAGAAGAAAATGGCCATTTGTATTTGTGGAAAGTCACGTTTGTGATTCTCTCAAATGCATTAGGAGTGTCACATGGAATAACAGAACCCTGCCAGTTAGGAGACGTGCAAATAGTCACTTTCAACTGGAAACGGCTGGTACTGGTTTGTAAAACTGCTCTCTCACAGTAGTTAGAAAATTATTTTATAAGGGATAAATTTATCCATATTTATTTAAAATTAAGGCAAAGCAAAGGAAGTTGAGAAGACTAATTCACAATAGTGAATTACTCTAATTTGTAGGTAGGACAAGTCTTGTTTATCTAATGAATTCTAGAATATTGAATACTAGTGCTAATGAAACTTGAAAGAGTAGTTTTGGTTCAAATAAAATAAATGTATGTTATGGAACATTGTGTTTCTTATAAGGCTATTGGCAGTTATTATTAGATATTTCTGAATCATTTTCGGTCATATTTAGAGTAAAAAATTTGCCCTTCCAAAATAGATTCCTTAGATCAGAGTCTATAGTTATTTGTAGAAATCAAATATCTGTCCTCTTACTAAAGTTATGCATATACATAAATTAGTTCCAAAGGAATCCAGAATTGTATTCATTTTCTGCATTTCAAGTTCATTTGTAAGAATATCCCACTGCTTCCACAGTCCTTTTCTGTAGTATTTCAATTGATTTTTTGAATAGAAGTATGTGCTTTGCAGGGAATATAGTTACATTCTGCTAAGGTGAAACAGAATTACAGAAAGGTTAATTGATATTGAAAATTACGAAGTCCAGATAATTGTCAAAGGTACCTCTGTTCAATGGAAATACAGGATGCAAGCCAAAGGGCGAGTCGCATGTGCAACTGTAAATTTCCTAGGATCACATTTTATAAAGCAAAATGGAACAGGTGAAATCACTTGAATACTTTTTTATTATTTTCTTTAACATGTACAGAATATTGCTATTTACACATGTAATCAATATACAACTATTAATGTGGTATTTTGTGTTTTCTCGGTCTATAAAATCCTATGCTCATTTTACAGATAAAGTGCATCTCTGTTAAGACCAGTTAGATTTCAAGCTCTCAGTAGTGGCTTCTGTACTGAATAGCGCATAGCAACCCCAGGACTTGTTTCAGATTCCTAAACAATGATTGCCTTCTATGTTGTGAAATTCCTAGTTTTCTTTTTCTACTCTTCCCACACAATCACCTCTAGTGTTCCTTGACTCTCCTTTTCCACACGTACCCTTCATTCATCCACCGTCATTCACATGTGGATTACTGAAGTCCTCCTCCCAGTGGCACCTCTCTTCCTGCATCCTTCATCCATATTAAGTTCTGATGGCCACATGACCTTCCTTATCTGTGTCCTGAACACCCCTCTCTGGGTTATACCCAGGTTTGCCTCCTTACCATTTTTCAACAGGGTGCACAGTCATGGCATCCGCCATATCTCTGGATGTTCTATAAGTAGTTTTGATACATATGACTGAGTAAATTGTAAATATCAGTAATTATTTTCTCTCAGAGTCATAACTGTGTTAAGTGCCATTTGGGGACCTACCTGAATACTTTATACCTTGGTTTTGTGATAGCTGGACTGGCCCCAGTAATGTTTGAACCATGGTGGTGTGTATTTATCAACAAATAAGATGTATTTAAAATTTTAAATAAGCCGGGCGTGGTGGTGCAAGCTTGTAATCCTGGCTCCTGGGAGGTGGAGACAGGAGGATCACGCATGTTCGAAGCCAGCCTCACTGGCTTAAGAGACCCTGTTTCCAAATAAAAATATAAAATAGGTCTGGGAGTGTAGCCCAGAGGTAGAAGGGCTTCCAGGAACCCCAGTACCACCAAAAAAAAAATTAAATAATTTATTTCATTTATTTCACTTACAGTTATTTCAATGAGTTTATGACACAAGAACTGCTACACGAATCCATGCTAGTTTCTGATTGTTTAATAATTTTACCCAATAAAAATAAGGCATAGCAGCATACTCTTTCTTCTCTAAAAAAAATATACTATTAGAAATCATCCTGTGGTGAGGGATACAGAGCGCAGGATAAACCTACCAGCTAGGCTTTCACCAGACGCACTTTCCAGATAACCTATCCACCCATTAATCCATTATGCATTGATCCACTCATGAGGCTGGGGCCTACGTACCTCTTGGAGGTACCACCGCGCCATGGCTCATCATGGGAGTTACATTTCAGCTTGAGTTTTAGAGGGAACAAAACCGTATTTGAGCCATAGCACTGAACTGAAATTCAGAGCTTGTGTTACATTTTAAGTAAGGCAACTAACTTGATATATAACAAAACACCTTTATCTATGTTTTTATTGAAATATAGGAAATGATCTGTACAAAAATGCCAGAAAACTATTACTTTTTAGTCAATCACGGCTTGTGTATTTGAAAATCCTTTCATTTTTTTCCCCTTGTGGTGCTCAGGATGAAACCCAGCCCCCACCCACCCATGCTAGGCAAGCACCCACCCTTACGCTTGGCTGTGTCCCTTGTTCTTTTAAAATTCTTCACGATGTGATTATAAATTTGTGTTCTAAAACAATAATGTATATCAATAAGATATATTTAATGTGATATTAAGGGTTTCCAATTATTTTTATTGAAAAAGTATATATGCTATGTACATTGCATATATAGAGCAGCTAAATACATAGCATCTAAATTAGATTATTCTTTGATAAAAATAAAATAATATTTTATCACCTAATAGAAAATATGAAATTAGAAATAGAAAATAGAAAATAGAAAATAGAAATGGAAAATAGAAAATTTTAAACATACTTCTAGGTCTTCAGCTATGATCAAAACATTAAAATACATAAATGTATCTCTGCAGGCATTAAACTCTATATTCAAACTGCATACAAAATGAGACCGACCTAAGGGATTTTATTTCACTGAAAAGACTCCAATAATCGGATAAAAATGAAAATGAATTTTGTGTATATATATTTTCTCCCCTTAGGCTTATATTTGATACGTCTTTATAAAAAATTTAGCTAGATGACTAAAGTGGCAAGATCAAAGCACACCCACGCGGAAATGAATTTTTTGCTACAAAACATGCAAGTTGGAATGGTTTAGCTAATGAACAGCTTTATTCCTGAGATTTGCTACATGTCGCCTACGGAAAAAAAGAATTAAGCATTTGATTTGATTAATACAGTCAAATAATACAATTCAAACCCTTTCTTTAAAAGAGGCATGTGTTTGTTTTCAATCTTCTTTTAAAAACTCCCTTAAAGATTTTTGTCTTCCCCACAGAATTTTCTGGGAGTGTGTCAACAAGCCATGGGTGTGTTCGAAATTGCGAATTGTATTTGTCCAAAGCGATTGCGGTCACGCTCACTCTAGCCCTTGCTGATTATGGTTACAGATCTCTGGCCTCAAGCTCCTCAGATGCACAAAGGCATTATCTTGGAGGTCTTTATTGCGTTTTTCTACCATCTAGACAGAGTTTCTTTCCATTCTTTGCAGCCTGTCTCTTTCCTGTTCTCAGATCTCAGCTTAAACTTTACTTCTGTGGAAAATCCTTCTTTTATTATTCAAACTAAAGATGATCATCTTCTATTATTCCTATCTTAGTATTTTCAGAAATATTAAAAGACCTAAAATATAAATCAAAGTCATTTCACAACTAAAGGTATTAGTATTTTACATAATTATTATTGGAGTCTCACAACTTACTGATTTAAATTTTATTTTATTTTATTTTATTTTATTTTATTTTATTTTATTTTATTTTTGCAGTACTAGGAATGAACCCAGGGACATTCTACCTCCAAGCTACACCCCCAGTCCTATGTTTTATTCTTTATTTTGAAACAGGATCTCACTGACTTGCAAAGGGCCTCAGTAAGTAGCTGAGGCTGTCTGCGAACCACAGTCCTCCTGTCTCAGCCTCTCAAATACTGGGATTATACCCATGTGCCACCATATCCAGCTATATTTAAATTTTAAAATAAATACTTAAATGTTTAAATGTACATGTGTACATTCACAGCTATTAAAATGCTACAGAAATCAGAGGAAAAACTAATGGTTACAGAGGTTAGATGGTAACTATTAATGCTAGCAATGTCAAACCACAGTGAGTTAAAAAGCCAGGAAAATATTCAGCGCAATAAACTGAAAGGATTTTATCTTCTAACAGTTCAATAACTCGATGGATTGATAGCATGTCATACATGCTAAGTATGCTTATGTTTTTAAAAATAGCTACATTCAGGTTGAAGAGTAAGTGGATTTCCTCATAAGTGCCATGTTGTAGCATTTGGAAGATTCATAAATTATGATGAAATTCTATAGAGCATTTTTATTGCAGAGAGTCAGTTGAAATAGCTAGTGATCGATATATACTTTAAATATGGTCTTCGTATCAGAAAGAAGGAGAGAGTGTCAGGAGTTACAGGGGGATGATAAATAGCATGATGATTGGTAGATGATACACAAATAGATGATAGATTGATACATGATTGATAGACGGTACCTCCATAGATACTGACGAAGCGGCAGACAGGGTTCAAGGCAAAGAGGTATGAAAGAAATGAGGACTGTTGAAGAAAAGGGATGAAGAATGAAGAAAGCTCAGGAGGGAGATATCTGTCTGCATGGAGCAAATTTGCACACAAAACTGGTTCTCTTTGAGGATTTCCAAGAACTACTCTTTATTTTTATTTTAGATGCTGTCTATGACCAGCATCCTACTAACTTGGTAATGTGAAACCTCAAAAAAATACTCTCAACAATGATGCATTTGTTTTGAATTAGCAAATTAAACCAAACCTTAAGAACATGTAGCTCATTATCACGTAATCTGTGTCCTATTGGAGATCAAATGTAATGATTATGTACATATACTGCATACATAAGTTGTTAGGACTGGCCTAAATACTGCTAGGCTTTGTCTTATTGCATTCCCATAGGACTATAAAATTACCATATCACATAAATATACTGCATTCACTCTTTTAATGCCCTGTTTAGAATAACGAGGACACCCCAAATTCAGTGTATTTAGAGAACAGGGAATCATTCTGAAACCTTTCAGGTCATAATAGAATATCCTATGTTTTTATTTTTATTTAGGTAAACACACACAAAAATTCTCATTCCCCTTAGCAGTCACTCCCCATTCCTATTCCTGCCCAAACTGCAGGCAAGTGCCATTCTACTTTCTGTCTCTGTTAAATTATACTGGGTGTCATTGAACATTAGTTTGTCCTAGAGAAACAGGTTAACTTATGGTACCAGCAAATTTGCTACTTTAATTTTTTAATAGTAAGATGTACATATTTCAGTATAATAAATGTTTTCCTATTGTTTTGCAAAAATATGGTTTCATTTCCATTTAATGGAATCTATCTAGTTTTTATTATGTAATGTTTATGGAATATAATGTTACTCTTCCAAGATTTGGCGATTTGTTTGTTTGTTAACTTGCTTGCTTATTTATTTGACTAAGTGTTTTGTGATGTACTAGAGATATGAGAGTTTATTTTTAAGCGAGATGTTTCTAAATCCTAGAATTGGTTAAAGATTTTCCAGGTACAATTTTTGAAAAGTTAAAAGAGTTAATCTCATGCGGGTATAAAACTAGCATGTGTCAAAATATTTAACTCATGAATGAAGAAACAAGAAAAAAGTAAAACTGCTTCCATAGGCATTTTTAAAACTGTATTTTTCAGAGAATGTTAGATTCTTTTAAAAGATTGTATATCAGCTTCCATGTAAAGACAGTAGCACAAGAACCTTTGGGATCGTCTTCTCTTCATCAAAGTACTTGAGTGCTCTCTCCATCTCTCTCTCTCTCTCTGTCTCTCTGTCTCTCTCTGTCTCTGTCTCTCTGTCTCTCTCTCTCTCTTTCTCGCTCTCTTTCTTGCTTGCTTGCTCTGCCTCTGCCTCTGTCTCTGTCTCGTCTCTGTCTCTGTCTCTCTTTCTCCCTATCCTCCTATGCCCCTCTAGAATCTCCCGTTCTATGCTACGGAGGCTGGTTTCCATGTCTCGAGCTCAAGGGGGATGCTCCTGCTTCGCCTCCTGAATGGCCTGGATTCCCGGTGTCCCACAGTGCACCCTGCTCTTCATGTTAACATAAACTTATGGTTTCTGCACTCTAATCCACATGTCAATAACAAAGTCCAAACCCTTTTTTTCCTAAGTCAACGTGCACATTTTCCTAGAGAATAATGTCCATGTCAGTAACAGGCGTGATGTTTCCTGTGCATTGGAAAGGCATGTTTCTTGGAATGATGCTCCTGAATCATGTACTGTGGTCCATCAGGAAGCAGCTTGATATAGGCAATGCTAAGGGCTCTGTCAGTGTGTTTGCTACCAAGAGTTCCTCAATGTTATTAATATGATTTTAATCATCTTAAACTAATAATTTTAAATTAAATTTGCTTTACACTAAATCTAGTGCTAAAAACTTTAGCCCTGTGTTTCTTACTACTAGTTTTTATATTTTGAGTTCTAATTTTTACGTGCTCTGCTAATCATACCAAACTAGAATACCACATTACTTTTAGGACAGTATGAAAATTTTATTTTCTAAGTTTCCATGGCATTTTTTTTCTATTATCCAACTTCATGTATATGAAAATTTTTCTTTTATTATTCAGATCCTATTAATATAAACAAAGGTTTGTCTTGCTAGTAGCTAAGCAACAAATCTTAGCATTAAAATACATACACATACACAAAGCTATTATTGAAGCACAGTATAAGGAAACATCAATAAATATATTTTAATAGCTCTCTCCATTGTCCAGGGCATTTTACAGGTCCATTCTCTGGTGTCTAATTAGCAGGAGTAGGCAACAAAAATTAATGGTAACCTGTAAAGAGAAAATCTCTGGCCATTTATTAAAGCAATGTATTATGTGGCTATTTTTGAATTTTATGTATGGTATGAAGAATTGGAAGGAATTCGAAATATAATCCTAAAGAAGTACCATTGTAGGGAAACATCTGATTAATTATAGTTTATAGGTCTTGGAGTCACAGGTAAGTCACGTGGCCATGAACAATGGGCCCCACTCATACTGAGGTACAATTTCCCTCGTAGCTTGTCCTCTAAAGCTGAGAGAATTCAAAGAGTGACCCCGACTTGTACCCTACTTATCATCAAATTAACAGAATTAGTAGCAGTAGTATCCATGGATTTAGCTATTTTTAATTTAATTTACAAATATTAATCCTGCAACTCTGGAAAAGGAAATTAAAATCATGCAGCCTCTTTAAATATTTCAGTGACTCTGACAGAGGTCTTCAGTAATTTGTGTATAGCCTTCCTATAAGTAAACCTCAAGAAAAGGCCACGTTTTTCAACAAAATACGGCAAAGTGTGCAAGCTACTCTCATAGGAGCCAGACAAGTAGACACAGGTTAATGAGTCCCCATGGAAATAAGACGTGGTTTCTATAGGGGCTGCCGGGGTAACATTAGGACTGGACCGTATGAGCCTGCGCTACAAGTGGATGCTATTTCGCGAGAAGTCACATGTTTCACATGCAGGTACACTGTGTCAGAAAATAAATGGAAGCTGTAACTTTATTACTGTACTTTCCCTCCCTTTTACGGTAGTTTTAAAAGAATTATAAATTTCCTCGGCTCATTTTTATTCCCCCTAAAGCAGTGCGCTTATATTAAAAATGGAGAAAGGTGTGAAGGGTTACATTTTTGTCTTCATTGGTGCCACTGTTTTGCTGCTACCGAGGGACTCCTGGAGAGGCAGCTACCAGCGTTTGATTAAGCCGGATTCCCCATGCAGAATGAGTGTACAGGTTTCTTTTCAAATGTATGCTGTGAAAAGCACGCTCGTGTGCCAGTCTCAATTCATGAAAGTTCACCTTGTCTCTTTTGGGATTATCTGCATCTGCCTCTGTAAGGGCTAGAGTTGGAAAACAGTGAAGTCACGCCCCCTCAGCCCTGCACCACGCCAAGGTCTACACTGGTGATCCAGATTGGGCAGCTGACCCTGATTTTGCAAAGAACCAGCCAGTTAAATTGACCGGGACAGGGCTGTGTAGACAGCTCTGACAGGCTACTTCCTGTTAAGGGCTCCACTGGGTCTGTAAATATTTTAAATGGCTTCAAAATTAGAAGTAGCAATTTCTGTTCCTCAAATTAACCAGGAATTGCGATCTGACTGAGGGATTATTACACAATTTGCCTCTGATTTATAAACTTCATAATTTCCAAGTATGAATGGGAAGAAAAGTGACTATAGCAGCTAATCAGAAAACACTTGCAATGTAGAACAAATATTTAGCATAAGATCTTGGAAAGAGGAAATGGTTCCAAGATATGAGAAACGTATAGAGGACGGAAAGAGATCTGAACAACTTTCTGATACGGATTTTGCGGATAGAATACACAGAGCCCTTCTTTTCCTGGATATAAAATGTGCTCAGAAGTAAGTGGTGGTAGAAAGATAACGCAGGAAGGAAATGAGCGGGGAAGGCGATCACTGCCAGATCGCGGCCTATCTCCTTGCCTTCCTGTGAACTTTCGAATTCTTTCTGAGAGTCACAAGAATTTTGCAGGGGGAAAATGACATTATCTGAGCGACATTTTCAGAGCATGACTGTTTTATCGTTCAAGGACAAGTGACATGTCAATCTTTCAGTGATGTGGGACATTCCTATTGCAAATTGCCCCGGCGCCCCAGCTAGCCGAGCCTCAGTGCTCCCGGCAATGGGGAAAACATTACACAGTGACTTGTTGATGCCACTTGAAGAAAGGATTGGACCATCAAAGGCAAAAAAGGTCTCTGAGAGCAATGATGTACAGGGTGGTTTTATATTAGGCCACCGCCTGCTGCCCTGAGATTCATGCAACTCCTCCCAGTGAGCTCTTAGCTGGACCTGGCATCTCAGAGGAGCCGTACAACTTTCATCTTCTGGGTGAGCACACTTTGTGAAGGATGGTCTAGTTTTACTCATGCTCATGGACACCTAGGAAACCAAATTCTCAAAACTGGCTCTTCCTCATGTTTTCATGATTCAAAAGCCTCAGCAACTAGTACAAATATAAGGTTTCGAGACAATGCCTCTTCAAAGTCCCATTTATTTGTTAAACATGTATGCAAGCTGGGAATTGGGTCGGCCACCTGGCAGTTTTACAAGGTGGAAAAATACTTTGCTCAAGGATGACAGCTTTGCTTCGATTTTTCTGTTGCCAAATTTCACTGCCACTGTGAGTTTAATGTAATGGCATAAAGAAATGTCTGAATTTGACTTACATTTTTTTTTTCACCAGGGATTAAACCCAGGGCCATTCTACCTCCAAGCTATACCACCAGCCCTATTGTTTTTATTCTTTATTTTGAGATGGTAAGTGCAGAGGACCCAAGTAGCTGAGGCTGGCTGCAAACCTGGATCCTCCTGTCTCTGCCTCCCAAGTACTGGGATCACAAGTGTTCACGATCACGCCCGGCTTATCATTGTTCATGTTAAACTTTTCATTCCTGAAGTATCCATAATTTGGAATAACACATTTGCTACATTAGAGTGAAAAATTGAGCACATTAATGAGAATGTGTGTCTCCTCTAGACGGTTTTAAATGGTAAGTGCAAAAAGCTAATGCAGCTTATACGAAGTTCATGTATAAGCTAAGGGAACAATGATCCCCAAAGAAGTAATTTCAAAGATTTCAAGTGCATTCACATTTATGAAAACATCAGAAATTCTAACTCCAGCAGAGTGGTAGCAGTTTTACCCCAAATAAACCTCAACCCAGAATTGATCCTTAAAATAGATGGCACAATTTCAGACATACAACAATCAAGGAACAACGTGACTTTTTTAAGATGTTAAAGGTGTTGTGAATTCCAGCCCTGAAGGCTGGAAATCAGCTTGGCTCTCTGGTTGTTCCTGTCTTCAAGTTGTCATACTTAGCAGTTTTTGCCCTCACTTTCAAAACTAATGGGACGGCAACCCAGATCAAATAAGATGCTTCTGCAAATCGCATCGATGCTCTATGAAGTGAAGCTTGGTTTAAGAAATAGACTTACCCAAAGAGACTTATTAAAACACAAAGAAAGATGTATTTTGTTTTCATTGCTATTCATTCACTTCTAGATAGATGGTAATTCTTACTAAGGTTTTCGCTTTAATTTCATGAGTTATTTTGGAATGCATTGTAAAGCTTCATAATGCACACGTATTAGTTGTATCTTTCTTTTATAATTTAATTTTTCCATAATTAGAAAATATAGGTCAATATAATATTCATTCTTCAAGATTTGTCAAGCCAGTCATTGTGGCACAAGCTTATAATTCCAGTATTTGAGAGGCTGAGACTAGAGGATCATAGGTTCAGGGACAGCCTCCGCAACTTACTGAGGCCCTCGCCAACTTAAACCCTGTTTGAAAAGTAAAAAAATAAAATAGTGCTTGGGGTATAACTCAGGTTTAGAATGCTCCTGGGTTCAATCTCCAGCACCAACAAAATTCATCAAATTTTTCTTTATGATCAAATAATATCAAATTTTTATTATTCCAAATATAATTAAGTATAGACATATAGGCATTAAATGTGTCTTAGTAATTTTGTTAATGTTTAATTTTAAGTGGGCCTGTTGTTGAAGAATGGGAGAAAAAAGAAAAGGCACTTTTCCATATGATCACAGCAGGCTGGGAATGTAAATAAGAAGTAGAATGATTTAGTCACGGTACTAGAATTAGTGGAAAACTTACTACTTATGATCCCTATCAAGATCTTTCCATGATTAAATCAATCTCTAAAAACTGACAAATGAATGTTTTGTATTTTTTCTAAAATATTTGCATTGGTATCCATGTAAAACAATAACAAAGAAGTAGAAAGATTCAAAATTGATGTTTATAAGATAATATAAAATGAGATTAGAATGCAGCATGGGAAGTAGGGAAATGTCCAGCTCTTAAACCAGTGTTCTTCAAGGTGGTAAATTTTGAGTAGAACTGACTTCTATTTTGCAAAATATTTAAACAATTCATTTGAATGACCATAGGCTTTTTATATTAGGTCAAATCCTAAGAAACCTACCTAATTATCAGTAGCTGCTAATAGCTCTAAAGGACTTATTTTGATCTCAGTATTGTTCTTTGCTGTTTCCGGGTTTGCAGAAATCTCAGTCACAGAGAGGTAGCCCTTTTGTTAGCGTAGCAATCAGCGAGTCAAGCCTTGCTCGTCTGGTTCCAGAGACAGCTCTTTTCCAGTTTTGCCCCTTAACCTTTAAAACAGTGCTCATTATGGCACATGATAATGACCAATCTCTTTTCTTTTTATGGTTATGGAATGAACTGCTTTCCTTTTGCATTTTTTTTTCAAATGGCCTTTCTTCATTTTCAACTGCTTAGCTATGCAGTTGATTTATAGACTTATAAAATATTAGCTTTTGTGTCTATTATGGTAGTTTCAATGATATATATATAGTCTTAAACATGCTAGTTATAGATAACTATGTTAATATACAAAATGCATAATAAATTGTAAATGCTGATATACATAACCAAAAATGTATATGCATAAAAAGGCACATGTGTCCAGTATGATTCTTTGTGGCTTTTGATTCACTGTAAATAAGCAGATTCTAAGTGGTGATAGAGAGGACACAAATACAGTGTTTGTCCTTGAGTATTATAAGCCCAAATGGAAATTATTACCAACAGTATTGCCATCCACACACACAAGCCGGGCGTGGTGGTGCACACTCGTAATCCCAGCATTTGGGGAGGTCGAAACTGGAGGATCACGGATTGTGGACAGCCTCAGCTACTTAGTGAGGCCCTTTGCAACTCAGTGAGACCCTGTTTCAAAATAAAGAATAAAAATTAGGACTGGGGGTGTGGCTTGGAGGTAGAATGCCCCTGGGTTCCATCCCTAGTAACACACACACACAAAAAAAAATTGCACACACACACAAACACACACTTAGACACACACATGCACACATAAATTAAAACCAACAAAATAAATTTACTCTCTAGAATCCAGTATATTTGACCTAGTTTAAGTAGTTTTATTTTTCTGCTATCATGAAGAAAAATTGTAATAAATTTAATAAAAATGTAATAATTTATTGTAATGAAGGACTCAGGACTTCACCGGATGGCCCAGGATCACATTTTCTTTCTCATCCTTCATAGACCCAAGTGAAGAGGGCATTCATTATTTCATTTCCAAGGAATTTGCTTTCTCGGCTCTCTCTGGACTTTATTTAGTCCACTAATGATATCAGTACCTCAGTAATTAACCCATTTGCTAGCTATAGAACTTATATAGCCAATCAATATAATAGCAAATTTTACTTAGGAAAGGAAAATTTTATTCATAAAGATGGGAATATTGACTCAATGCAGTTATTAAGGTATTTTTGCTAGAGGCTCATTCTTCCCTATACCTAGGGACAGGTGTAATCTTAAAATGTGAGGGCACAATTTGGAAAAAATTAAAGTAACTGACTCAGAAGACTATATCAGTTTCATCATTTTTCTGAGCCTTGGATTGCCTGCCTATGGAATCCAGTTAATACAATGGGTTGATTGCTCTCAAAAATTCTTTCTAACTATATATGTATTAATTACCTTACTTATCATATGACACTGTAAAAACCCTAACGATACTGGAAATTTGTGGTAGAGAAGCCAAATGGGAAGGGCCAAGAGCCAGTGTCCAGCCTCGGGTCCTCTCTGCAGCGTGCCAGCCGTGTGTTAGGTCCAGGAGATTCTCCGCATCCTTCATTTTCCAAAAATTCTTTCTACAAAATTCTTAAAGCGTGTCCAGGAGAACAAAACATAGATTGGCGAAATTAAATCACCTAAGCCTGGGGAAGACTTTCCACACCTTACTTCTCCTAAAGCTGTTTATGTTGTTCAAAGAACAGCTTGCTGACCCTCAATTAATAAATGCATGGTAAAATGTAGGCATTGTGGCCAATGATTTATGAAGAAAAAGAAAGAAAATAGAACATGAAGCAATACGCATGGGAATTTAGGAGGCCTGGCAGGTTCTATTGGACAGTTTCTTTCAGCTTCAAAATATTTTTGTATTTAATCCCATGGCGGTTTTTCTGTTATTGATAGATGAGACGAATGAGGGTGTGGTGGTAAAGAAAGTTCTGCTCTAAGCCGGACGCAGTGGCGTATACTTGTAATCAGAGTACTTGGGAGGCTGAGACTGGAGGGTCACAGGTTCAAAGCCAGTCTCAGCTACTTAGGGTCTCAGCAACTTAGTGAGACCCTGTTTCCAAATAAAATATAATATGGGTCTGGGAGTGTAGCTCAGAGGTAGAAAGCCCCGGGTTCTGCTTTGAATGAGCTGAATGACTTTAGACACGAGGGATGAGTGAGGTGCTTTTGTGTTTAGTCTTTTATATTGAGACACAGTGAAAATATTACACTTGAAACTAGACAAATGATGGCTATTTCAGAATAGTCATAGCTTACCGAGATGAGCATTTCTCTCTAGATAAATGATTAAGGGAGCTTCTTTGGCCTGAAATATTATTTCTAGAATGTGCCTCATGCACTCTTCCTTTTTTTATTATTTTGTGGGGGTCTGGGGATGGAACCCAGGGGCATTCAACCTCCGTGCTACACACCCTGCACTATTTTTTATTCTTTATTTTGAAACCGGGTCTCACTGAGTTGCAGAGGGCCTCACTAAAGTGTAGCGGAGGCTGTCCGCGAACTGTGATCCTCCGGTTTCAGAGGGAAGAAATCCCCAAATTCTGGGATTATAAGCGTGCGCCACCACACTTCACTTGTACTCTTTCTTAAAAAAATTTTAAGTCTTTTTTCCTGTAAAATATATGTACTCAGAATACTTATATATCTAGTGAAGTGATTATTACATCAGAGAATATCAAATGCATATACTTTTTAAGATATATCAGTAGTCTTTTTAAGTTTTCTCTGTTTTTACTGTGGAAAAACCCTACTTGCCAAGTGATATGTTACAGAATTCCCTCAAGGAAAGAGTTTCTAAAATTTGGATTTGCTAAATCAGTAAGACATTGATCAATGTGAGATTTCTGATTATATTAGTTAATTTAGAGTCTGGAGGTAAAAAAAAAATCCTACCTGCTAATTATGAATTTTACTTCAAGAAACATAAGTAATTTTCAACCAAAGAGATTAAGAGTCCATATAACAAATGAAACCAAGTGAATTATCAATTTTGACATAATAAATTTACCTTTAAAAAAACCTGGTTATACTGATATTTGTACATTTTGTTGCTTAATAGCTTCATCATTTGAGGTCTTTCCAATTTTCCAATGAATAAAGTAAGAAAATAAAAGAATGCAACTAATTATCTGTAGCTCTACTCACACAAAAATAACGGAGTATAAATCTTATGAGTAACATAAAATGTCTGCTTCATTGAGGTAAATTTTTGAAATATACATGATTAATTTGTATACAGGAAGAAGTGTTCTTTCTGAATATATCTGTGGCACTTTTATTGTTAAGGTGATTTATAACTGTTTAATTATTCTAGTGTCATTAGCTTTGGCCCTTGGTACCACAAGCAAAAACAAAACAGACCTATATCTGAAAAAATATACTTTCCCAATATTTTCTTTCTTAGCGTCAGTAAAATAGGTCATCATATGATTATCATTAGCTTCTTTAGAAGAAATTTTAAGCATGGTGCTAATAATTTAGATATTTGTGGCATGAATATTTTAATACAATCTAAAATATAAAGTAACTACATATTAAAAAGGAAAACATATAAGTATTTTATTATAAGTAAAAAGAAGCCAAATACAAAATAATGCTATGATAAACGAATTTTGTGTTTAGAGTGGCTATATACCATCTCCTCTCATTAGTAATTTGGGTCAGCTTCTTGAAGCATCAAAGAGTTTCAAGGGATGTTTAATTAGTAGAGAGAACACAGTTAATTCGAGAAGGGAAATCCAGACAGAGGGTAATTTTAAGTCGATTCCTTAATGGAAAGGCAGCTTTAAATGACTTCAAGCAAAAGAGGAGGCCTCCATAAATGTGGTTGACCTAATCAAACAGTCAAGGATAGGAAAAAAAAAAAAAAAAGGAGCAGAGATGTCTTCGGAAACAGAACAGAGGATTCAGAGGGGAGAAAATTCGCCCAGAGAATGCTGACCAGGTTAAAAGGAGGGACACACTGCATTTGAACTAATCTGCTCTTGGTGCTTACCAAGCACGCCGCCTGTCCTATGCTGCTGTAGCAGATTCCCACAGGCTTGGTGGCTTTTACCAACAGAAATGTATTTTCTCAGTCCTGGAACCCAGAAGCTGAGATGGAGATGCAGCCGGGCCATGCTGGCTCCCTCTGCAAGCCCGCGAGGTGGGGATGAGGGCACCTTCTGACCTTGTCAGTTCTGGGGGCTCCACCCGGAGTTGCTGGGCTGGCAGTGGCAGTACATCTGCTTTTCTCTCCTTTTCTCTCTGTGACCTCTGTGTGTCCTTCCTTGTCTTTGTAATCAGGACCCCAAAATGTCCAGTATGATTTTCATGCTGAGTTTCTTACCAGAGAGAGGAGAATAACTAGCAATGGAGTATCAGTATAAACAAATTTTAATAATTAGACAATAATAGAAGGAAGAAATTTGAATATTAAATATATGATTCGAAGGATGCTGGGAAGCAAGGCAATTATGCACAAGATTGCCAAAAATATGGCATTAGAGGAACCAGAAACTTGTAGTTATAGAGAGACCAATGAGACTGAATACCATAACATTAGATAATATCTAAAGCTTGCTTATCAGGAAATAGACTTAGGAACATAACATTTAGAGGTGAGATAAGAGGTGTCTTACTAGAGGGCACTTGAGGACCACCAGGAAGTGTGGGCAGGACACTACACTGCTCTTTTGTCTTGTCTTGGTTTTGTACTAATTACTGTGGCTGAAATTTCAAACGAGGCTTACAAATAATATGAGTGGAGGCTCTTTTCAAGGTCATTAAAAATAAATACAGGGCCAAAATTAATCATACACAGAACAGATACTAGTCGACCATTCCCTTGGAGTTTGGCACAATGCCAAGCGCCTGATCCGTGCTCTGTCCTTTCAAGACTCTCTGGAGGGAGCTGATGGTGACACCATCATTTCTCACAGACCACAAAGCCCTGCAGTGGCAAAGATGGGATTCAAACCCAGGGCTTTCTGGTCCCAAATATTCTTAATTGACATAATGCCATATAATATTCTGGAGATGAAACCTTTGTCTGAAGTTATTGAATACAGGGATTGGAACTGGGTTATATGAAAAAAAACGGCCCTTGGGCAGAACATTACTAGCATTAGGTTGAAAGCAAATTGGCATACTCCAAAGTAATAAGGGTGATAGTCCCTGTTAACAGGCAATAGAAAAAGAGGATTTTGAAGCCCTACATGGCTACATTGCAAAATTTAGGCGTATCATATATACTAAATGTGAGATTATAAAGTATATATTCAACCTTCTTTGTCAGAGAAAAGAGCAAGCTAATAAATATTCTTTGTTTCTTCTGAGGTGTAACCGAGGAAGATGGCCATATTACGTCCCAGGTTCCACGGAACAGTCTTCATCCATGCAACAACATCAAAAGCAATAAGTAGAAAAATATGAGGCTCCAGTTGAGTTACTAATGGTGGTCCCAACTACTATCAATACCATCCCAATATGGACGATAAATTATGTTGACTCCTCTATTATTTATGGAAACCACAAACATGGTCATCTAAAATGTTGAATACTCTTAATTCTAGAAACAATGCACTTGTTCTTTCTCAAAATCATCCATATAATTTAGAACCTCTCCCTGTTCAGAGACTATTTTAGCTCTTTTCTTTAAATGCTGATGCTAAATGGGACTTGGAGAGGTCAATGAACTCCCTTCCTTTAGGCAAAGGACTTAAACCTTGTGTTCAAGCCAGGCACCTTCTAACTTCCCATTCCAACCCCCAGTCTAATTAGATTTCAAAGGAAGGAGGGGTTTTCTGGGTGCTTGTTACCTTTAAATATTTAAGCACACTCTCGGGGTTTCCCAGCAATTCACACCCAGACTTCACCACAGACTTGTAAATCCTAAACTGTGTGAGATTCTCCTCCCTTGCCTTCCTGTGAGATTAGTTGCTCCTGGGGGGAAAGGGACACTTGTAAGTTCCAAGATTTACAAGCCTGCTGTGTTTTCTAAGGTGTAAATTGCAAAGAAACTCCAGAGTACCATTAACATTGAAGTGTGGTAAGCATCATGCCTCTTTGTCCTCTGGGTAGTAGTTTTGCAGGGGTAGAGGAAAGGGGAACAGCCCTAAGCTCCCCAAACCCCTTACCCAAGTATGGAACCTGTAGAGGATGCAGCCTGAATTCAGCTGCAGGAAGACTGGTGACTTGCATTTGGAGTACATTTAAGAATTTAACCAGATCAATTATTTTACATACCTGATGTGAGCTCAATTATGAAACAGTTCAGGCAAATCGACCCTCCAAACAGTGCATTATTAAACATGCACTCAGTGCCTCAAATTCCATTTCAGCCATGTTGTTACTAATAAACATAATAGTCAGAACTTAAAGGGAATTTATAAATGATCTTGCCTCAGACGTTGTATTTATGGGGTGAAAATGAAGAGGACTATGAAAATTTTGCCCAAAGGTTGTGAGTCCAGGAACATAAAATAAGCGAGGTTCATGCATAAGGCTGTTCTAGTTTATTTTGACTCCTGGAGTAAAGTACATTCTCTGCACAGCGTTTCCACAGCCATAGCAAGACACACTGTCCCCAACCTATAGAGAGTCACATGAAGACCAAGGCAGGGATTCAGATCCCTGTGCCCTTTTGTGCTATGAATTAGGACCCAGGATGCTCTTTAGCGGTCAAGTGTTTGACCAGTCAAGTTTGTCGGCTAGGACTGACTCCCAGGTGAAGATATACACAGACTCAGAAAATAACCAGTTGGTGCTTAAGAATTTCTTTTTTCTTTCTTTTTCTTTTCTTTTATTAAATTTTTATTGGTGCATTGTAGTCATACATCTTAATGGGATACAAGATGGTGGAGGCACACATGAACATATCACTCAATTAGCCCTTCCCCAGTTCCCATCAGATTTCCTCCCCCTACCTCCTTCTCATGTTTGGCTTAATGACTGGCATTGCTATGTTTGTTAAAGTTGATCATGTGCTTTACAGAGTTTCCCTCTTACCCCTTTCATCTCCCTCTCGGTTAGGTCACCTTATTTGCTCATCTATAGTATCTCCTTCTTCATCTAGAGTTCCTCCTATGACCCATTTTCTTCCTAGTTTCCCCATATTAGGAAGAGCATCCGATTTCTTATTTTTTGTGCCCGACTAATCTCAATTAGCAAAATGCTCTCCAGTTCCATCCATCTCCCTGTAAATGACGTAATTGTGTTTTTCTTTATGGCTGAGTAGAATTCCATTGTGTACACATCCCACAGTTTTGTAATCCATTCATCTGTTGAGGGACATCTTATAGTTAGGTTGATGTTGTTGTCTTGGGCTCCTCAGTTTCCCCTTCACCAACTGTGATTGAGGAGGTGACCAGTGGTGCCACTCTGAAAGACGAAATCCTAACAACAGGATTTCTCCGGCGTGCAGAAGATAGAGTGACCCGTGTCAGACAATTACATTCTTGTTTTTCTACATTTTGTGCAGAATCACCAGGGCACAAGATAGATGTTACTGGAGCTTTGGAGTTTCAAACCCAACAGCAATAGAAGTAAAGGGGAAAGGAAAGATGGAAGGCATCCTGAAGGTCCTTGCCAATAGCCACAGCGAACCACACCCATGTTCTCTCTGTTCCTCTCCTCTCCCTTTGTGTGTCCCGGTGGCCTTGGGGTCTTCCAGATGATCTGTTTCCTCAAGGCGAGACATCAGTGTGTTCTCGTACTGGAGGCCAAACCCAAGACATTCTAACTCCAAGACACAACCCCAGCCCCATTCTATCTTTTGATTTTGAAACAGGGTCTCTCAGGAAGTTGCTGAGCTGGCCTTGAACCTGCAACCCTCCTGTCTCAGCCTCTCAAGTGTACACCTGGCCAGTGTGCTCTTAATACACACCACTCTTTATTCTCCTACAGGGTCCCACTCTATGCTCAAATCTCCACACTGTTATTATGTCTCTTAGAAGATTATATTATTGCAACCTTTCCTCTCTGGTGTTCTTCTTTTAGTTTAAGATTCTTTTTTTATTTTAATGCTTTTTCCTCTCTCCAGCTTAAGGTTCTTTGGAGCTGTTTTAAATGGGTATTTTAGCTTCCCTCATTTCAATTACTTATGGTTTTTCTTTCCATATCTTTCCTTCCATTTTTACCTTCCAAGACATTTAACAATATTTGGCAACATAAAATCTGGAGTCAGTTGACTTTGTTCAGCTCATTCTCAGGCTCTGCAGATTTACCCCACTATTCTAAAGCACAGTTAATTATCTCATCTACTAAAATGAGATAGTCACACTTGCCGAGGCTGGTGGAAAGACTGACCCCAATTTTTGATTTATAGTAACCACTTAACAAATGAGGATTGTTACTGCATTAATCTAAACGAGGAAAAGGATAAAGTACTTATTTTTTATTTCTAAAAGAAAATGGTGGAAAATTTTGGAAATTTTAACATATAGTTGGAAACAAACAAACAAACAAAAAAAAATACCTGAAACTCAAGTGTAATTTTGGGAACATACCTTGAGTGTGAACTTCAAATTTTACTTACAAGAACTAGTATAGCACTGAGATAAAAACTGGAGATCCAGTTAAGACTTTGTTCAAGCACGAATTCTTTTTCTTAATTTGTGACATAGCTGTGGTCAATTCACTGAGATTTTTGATTCTTGATGTTATCAAATATTAAGCAGAGGTAATAATATTTATCTCAGAGTTGTTCCAAGAATTCAAAGGAAAGCATATAGGGCTGCTATCATACTGCTTGGTCTATACTATTACACTAAATAAAATTATTTCATTGGGAGTAAATTTGAAAAATTTTCACTTATACAATATTAAAAACTACATTATATACATTATATTAGAATAAATTCCACTGAGCTCAAATGGCTTTTTTTGCATCCATTAATATTAATACCGCTCACATTCTTTATAACTAGAGACATCTGAAATGTATGTTTTTGGTATTGAGAATTGAGTCCAGAGGTATTCCACCTCAGAGCTACATTCCCAGGCTGATTTATTTCATGTCTTATTTGGAAACAGGGTTTCACTCACTTGCCGAGGGCCTCGCTAGATTGTTGACACTCTCCTTGAACCTGCAATCCCCCAGTCTCAGCCTCCCAAGTACTAGGATTACAAGCATGTGCCACCACACCCATCTTGAAATGCATGTTCTAAGCATACTTGAAAGGTATTTTAGTATCTTTTATAAATCATGTTAGAAAATAAGGGCTTCAGTTTGTCCATAGTCAAAGTGCCTTGTGTGGACAGCTAAAGAGTTAGATTGAGCGATCCCTCCTGGCTTTTTCTCATGAGTTTCTCATTTACTGACCAGAAATATTTTCATGGAACTCTTTTATAGGTCTACTGAGATTTCATAATTTGATTTTTTTCTTTTGATACTAGTTATTAATCATACAGATACTCTATCTCCAAGATACATCCTAAGGGGCTGAAGCTAGTCTGGAACCTGCAGTCTCTGTCTCAGAGTCCTAAGTATTGGGATCACAGGATTATACTTTTTTTTTGGTGGTACTAGGGTTTCTTGAAGCTCCTCTACCTCTGGGCTATACTCCCAGACCTATTTTATACATTTTTATTTTTGGAAACAGGGTCTCTTAAGCCAGCGCAGCTGACTTCCAACCTGCGTGATCCTCCTGTCTCCGCCTCCCAAACGCGGGGATTACAAGTGTGCGCCACCATGCCCGGCTGGACTATACATTTTTAAGTTACAAAAACTGTGCAATTAATCCCTAAAGTTTGAGAAAGCTGCGTCATTTTTCTATTTTAATATTTTAGTTAAGATTTGGAGACTATTTCTAAGCTTTAAATACTTCTCCTTTGACTATTTACCCACCTCTCTGTGTATCCAGTTATATCTGTAGACTTACACATAAATAGCTGTGAGCACATATAAATTCTACTCTGTTTTTACTTACCTCATTAATGATTATTAAGGAGATTATACTATTGTATAACACTACAACTGTACTTTTAATTATTTTTGTAATGTGTATAAAACCCAGGGTTCATTTTAACTCCAAGCTACAACCACATCTCTATTTTATTTTTTGAAACGGCAACCACTGGGTTGATGAGAGTCTCACTACCTGCTGAGGCTGTCCTTGAACCTGCGATCTTCTAGTCTCAGCCTCCCAAGTACTGGGATTACATGTATGGGCCACCACACCCAGCTTTTTTTATTTTAAGTACCAGAAAATCTGATACAAATAAAGCATTGATTGATGATGAAAAAGAGAATCCCTAGACATATTTTAATCTCCAACACTATCACAATGAGCACATTTTCTCCTCCCCCCCTCATTCCAAGGGAGGCAGGCTCTTAAATTCACTACCATGTCCCTTCTGTGATAAAAGATCTCAGCGGTTATCACTCGTTGTTTTGTTTCTATCCTGAGAAAATAATAGACAGCATTTGCCATGTCAAAGAGCAAAGAGAACCATGGCTTATGTTTCATAAATAAATATCTCATTTCGCATAGGATCATGTTTATTTTGTATGGTTCATTCTCTGCCCTCTAAAACATCAGGATTTCACACTGCATTCTTTAAAGGAGAGAGGGCTGGCACTCTGACGGAGAACTTGCCTTTAAGGCTCTCCAATCTGCACTGTGCAACAGTTGATTTGTAGGATTGAAGACGGGGGGCGGGGGAGACCTGGGAACACCTTCTAGGCAAAGGACACTCGTCCTCATGTAGGACACGAGAAATAAGTAGATAAAAATGAGACAGACAGAAAGAGAAAGAAAAAGTAAATTATAACTTTAATGTAAGAATATGGAGCTAAAGTATTTCAACCTTTACTACCCAAATGAGTTCTCTTTTCCAGGCCTGTCTCCCCCAAATTTCTGGGAAATCTGTAGATCGTAGAGTTTAATGGAAAAGTCTATGATTGCCTGTGCATTTTTAATATGATACAATGTGTTGTACCTGCTTGTATTGCCAGCATTCGGGAGGCTAAAACAGAGGTTCATGGTTCAGGGACAGCCTCAGCTACTTAGTGAGGCCCTTTGCAACTCAGTGAGAGCCTATAAAAAGTAGGAATGGGGCTGTAGCTTGGAGGTGGGATGCCCCTGGGTTTCATCAGCAGTACTGTTAAAAAAAGAGAGAGAGAGAAACCTATAATCTGAGGAAACTTCCCTGTTAATCAGATAATGAAGCCTTCAATCAGCCTGAAGACCTTAAGGATGACCAGACCACCATAAACCACCTTGGCACTACTAGACTGAGAGCATTCTCACCTGCCTCCTCTAGTTCATTCTTCATGAACAACCCTTCTAGAAAGGATCCCTGCACTCTCTCAAAGGTCTCCTTCACTCTTGGGATGGCCTGCATTGTCCCCTGAATGTGTATTTTTTACTTTCCTATGTCTCTGAGCAGTGCATGCTGAAATTCTTTCTGATCACATTAGGCAAGGATCCTGCCGATGATCCTGAGTTCTTGAGTTGAGGACTGGACTCCTCACCCCATCCATCTGTCATGGGAGAGGAGACAATTTCATATGTGGTGTAGAGCAGTTCCTGGTTAGGAGAGAAGGAAACCCAACGCAGAATGGGCTGGGACCTTGGCTTACATAACCAAAAAAAATTTCAGCACTTGCCAGTCAGAGACAGAAATTTATTAAGAAAAGTAAGAAATACATTTTGAAGAGAGAATGAGGGCCAACTTCAGAGTGAGAGGCACCTTTTGGGGTTCTAAGACTCTTAGTGAAGGCTGAGTGTGGAAAATGAGTAGGATTGACATTAATTCACTGATCACAAGCTGATTAATGGTGGTCTGGTCATGGCAAAGATCTTTAGGTGGATTATGTTCTGTGTCATATCATCAATAGATAAGCTAGAAAGCCTTCTAAATGATAAGTTTCTCAAGCTATCCTATCTAGCCAGCTCATGATGCATGGAGCAATTTTTGTTTTAATTTTCTTTTGGTTTTTGTTTGTTTATTTGGTTGGTTGATTAACTTTAAGATTTACATATTTCCCAGAAATTTGGGAAAGGCCTCAGAGAGAAAAGTGGTCTGGAAGTAAAAATATAAAGAATTTCAGTGCCAAGTTTTATATTAAAGTTATATTTTCTACTTTTATAAATTTTCTTCTATGTTACCTCAGTTCTTGAAATTAAATACCAAGGCATTTCTCCATCTCTGTAGCTCCTGACAACACTGAGACAATAATGATTTTCTTTCTTTTCCTTTCCTCTCTCATCTGTATCAAAAAACACCCACATAGATCAGCTAAAGTCAGATCCTGCTTATATAAAATTTCCTTTATACAAAATGGCTGATAACTGCATACATATTTCTCATACAGCCTCTGGCATAAAATGGGCACATAATTTTTTCAATAAACCCATAATTCCTAGGAAACACCTAGCAATATCACCCATCAACCTATCATTCCATTAGCAATTCTGGGTACTTAACAGTACCTAGCAGAACACCTTCCTTAAGTAAAACTTATTTTGTGTATTGTAAGGCCACATTCAAAAAATGCATCTCTGTGGCTGGAAGAGTGTAATCGCTGAATGAGGCTCATCGTGACAAAGTAATAAAAATATTGTTTCATGAGAAAGTAAATAAAGAGGACTAGCAAGACCCGGGAGTTGATACATAGCAGTGTAGTGGGGACTCCACAGGCTTCTTCTCCTATCTAAAATGTAACCAATGTCATCCATTTCACTAATACTACAATCTACAGCACTGCCAATTGGTCATTGCCCTTGAATCATTGGTTGTTAAATACCAAAAATATTACTCTCAAGGGACCAATCGATATCAAAAATATTTAAACACTTAGATTAAAAGATTTAGATATCTATGAAAGATCAATGTGGGCTTGTTGTAAAAACAGTAATGAGCAATACTGATGCCAATCTGTATCTATATAATATTATTAAAGTTAGCCCTGGGCTCTAATAAAGCTGTCTTTTAGTCTTAGGCCCAACCCTCCAAATAGTTGACACAGAAACAAAACATTATTATTGTTATTATTATTCTTTAAGAAATCAATGATTATTCTTTGGAAGATATTTGATATTTTTTGAGATCCTCATGTCACGTTGCACCACCCTCAGCTGCGTGCCTAGTGACTTTCTGTGGTCCTCACAAGAGCTGCTAGCACAAGTCTCCTAGAATCCCCCACAGACTGAGTACCGTAATGACTTGCATTCATAGGTAAAAGTGGGGATTCTCTAGCCTACTCCAGAAGCACTGAGTCAGACTCTTTTGAGGGTGTAATGAGAAAATGTACATTTTAATAATTTCTCCAGATAAATCTTACAAATTTTGAAACATTGTCCTAGAAAAGGTCAAAATACATTTTCTGGTTCTTGGCCTGTGGCAGGTCATGAACCCAATAAATACTAGGTGAAATGATACACCAAGTATTTTGATGTTATCTAATGTATAATTATATATGTAGAAATCACCTGAATCTTAGCATGTATTGGATGGTAGCAAAATGTATACCCCACTATCTACAGA
Source organism: Muscardinus avellanarius (assembly GCF_963383645.1). Lineage (NCBI taxonomy): Eukaryota > Metazoa > Chordata > Mammalia > Rodentia > Gliridae > Muscardinus > Muscardinus avellanarius. The sequence continues at coordinate 4,027,268 of NC_137791.1, read as the reverse complement.
GTTAGATCAGATAATTATTTTCAATGTCAATTGAAAAAAATGAAGTAATTTCCCTGTCATAAATACCTCAAAATCAAAACATTTATATTTTAAATTATTATCTTCTTCTTTGTTTATTTGGGAAATATTTTTTGTTTGTTTCACATATAAATTACCAAATTATTGACTTTTATTTCAGTTTGAAAACTAAATATTTGTAAACTTTCTGTTCTGTTCTACTTCCACTTGAATTTATTTGAAACCATAAAACCATATACATCTATCACCCCAAATAATCAATCAGCACGAGTCTCCTCCTAATTGGCCCAGAAAGAGTCAGAAAGTTTGGAAGGCAACCAGTAAATTTAATTCAGTTTTAAAGTTTGTGACCAGACCCATAACTGGGCAAGTATGCCTTATTTAAATTGGTTATGTTTTTAAGCAAAAGAGTTATATTTCCTTTCTAAGGTCACATAAGACAAACCTTAGAGTATGGTGAGGAGAAATAGTTTATTCTCTATCTTCCAAGTATGCAAATAAAATTTTCATGCCTTCCATTTCATGCACTTTTGAGATAGTAACTACTTTTTATCAAGTTTAGGCCTATTTTTTAGTGCTACATTCTGGGTGAATAAAAAACTTCAAACCCATTAAAGTATAGAAATAAAATTATGATTCTGTTCTGTAGATAGAGGTACTACTTCTAACTTTAAGTAATTCTACAAAAATAACATGCTTCACTTATTAAAATTCCAGTGAAGCCAGGCATGTTGCCACATACCTGTAATTGCAGTTACTTGAAAGGCTGAGAGAGGTCCATCACCCTGTATCAACGGTCCAGGCCTGTCTCAAAATAAAATGTTAAAAAAAAACAACTGGAAATATAGTTCAATGTTAGAAGACTTGCCTAGTATGTGTAAGGCCTGGGTTTAATTCCCAGTACTGAAAAAAATTATTAATCATATTTTAAGAATATAATAAGTACATAAGAGATAGGTAAAATTAAATATGGGGATAAGTTAAAATGATTCTCTTTTGTTGGACATGGTGGTAAACATCTATAATTCTATTCCTGTGAGGCTAAGATAGAAGGATTGATGACAGCTTCTGCAATTTAGCAAGGCCCTAAGCAACTTAGAGATACCCTATTTCAAAAAACTAATAAAATAGAGCTGGGGGTGTTGGGTATAGGTAGAATGCCCCTGGGTCCAATCCCTAACACTACACACATACACAAGAACGCTCCCCTCTTGCCTTGTGTGCTCTTGGTGTCACTGAGTCCCTCAGTCACGTCTATGATGGGAAATGGATCATAAAGGGAGATAGAGTAATGCAGAACAGCCTGTGGCCCGCCCTGACCAAGAGTTGAAGAGCTCTCAGTTTACCCTCCTTTCTCTTAAACATGCTACAAATGCCATACTAAAGACACATGTTGAAGTCACCAATAGGCCAAGCATATTGAAAGGTAGTCGGGGGCACACATTGATTTTTATGATTCAAAGCATATGAATATGAGTAGATAAAAGATCTTCTTGCCTTATATAAACACACTGAACAAGAGGGCTTTCGGGGATCACGGGTCTGACGCTTGGAGAAACATGTCACAGGGTCTAGTTAATTAGGGGCAAAGCCCACAGCTACCTCATTAACTTCAGCACTGGGGCTCCAGAGTATGAACCTGGGAGAGGGCCAGGCTCGGCTTCATCTCCTAAGTCATCCTTCCCTAGGTCCAGGGCGAAGGCAGCCTCTACAAAGTTACTTTTACTAACATCCAAGAACTGTATCTGCCAGTTTAGGACATGTGTCCACTACATTGCCTGAGTAATATTCTTGTCTGTCTCTTCTGTCTTAAGTCAAGATGATGCTTTTTTTAAAAAATATGTTTCTGCCTTTGGCTTTAAAAACTATAAATGAAGCTTCACTCTTTCTTTTCTCTCTCTCTCTCTATATATGTGTGTGTGTGTGTGTGTGTGTGTGTGTGTGTGTGTGTGTGTGTATAAAATAGCCCATCAAAATTAGTAATGAAATTTGAAGGATATAAGTAAGTCATGCATTCTGCTAGTCAACTAAGTTAAACAGTGGTCTTGGTCTACATTCTCATTACTATAATCTAGGAAACCTGAGCTCATGACTTAGAGGAGGGACAATTTATTTGCTCACAGTTTCCTTAGAAATTCTGGGTTCAGTCAGTGTGTGGCTGGCATCCAGATCTCAGGGCATGGCCACAAAAAGGAAAGAGAGAGAAAGTGTGTGAGAGAGAGAGAGAGAGAGAGAGAGAGAGAGAGAGAGAGAGAGAGAGAGAGAGAAAGAAAGAGAAATGAAGCTTCCCACTCGCCATGGAGGCCCGAAGCAGAGCAGGAACAAACACGAGCAGGAAGAGTTTCTTATAATCCCCAAGGATTATAACACCTGGCTAGCATTTAGATAATCCATTACATGTCAACCCCAAGTTTAATACACAAGCTCTTAGGAGACATTATACATCTAACCATGATAGCAATTTACATTGATAACTTTAAAAATATGAACATACATTTCTTCTTTTCATTTCTTCTCATGGTAGCAGACATCTTTCAGAGAATAAAGAACAGTTGGGAACTCTATCCTTGAAAAGCTAAAAAATGTTCAGAGAAGAAACAGTTGAATGCAGGTTATTTTTATTTTTTTTTTTACTCCAAACCACTTCAACTGTACAAGTAAAGTCAGTATCACTGAAAATTTTTAGGAGTGACAGGCTGCTTCTAACATTTTTCATATTTTAAATGTCAGATGACCTATCAGACCACCAGGCAATAAAACTCAGAGTAGTGGTCTCAGTCAACATCCTGACTGCTGGAATCCACTTGAGCACCCAGCTTAGACGAAGAAGATGCATTTGCTCACAGTTTTGGAGATTTCAGAGTTTCAGTCCATTTTAAGGCAGGTTCATTGGCAGAGTTTCGAGCATGGTGGCAAGAGGCAGAGGAAGGGAGAAGGTAAGGCTTTGCTCTCACAGTATGAAGGCAAGAATCAAAGAGAGCAAACAAGCCAGAGTATTCAAAGAGAAAAGCACGGTCCCTAACGCCACACTCCCAGGGACCCGGCTTCTCTCTCCACACCCACCTGCCTAGCCTGCCACCCAGCAAACCCTTCATAACCTCATTATACTCTGAACGTCAACACGTGAGCTCTTGGTGGACATCCTTTATCTACCCATTACAGTAGTCTCACCTTGTAATTATCCACACAGTTACTGATGCCGCATTTTGGGTTTGATTCCAAAGGTAGGTCTATGCCTTGATGGGATGCAACATCCAGTGCCTTTTAATAAAAGAGCTGCACTGCACCTACAAACACTGCAGGCCTTCCGTGTTCTACAGCACACTGAATATGTCAGCAGCTCTTCAGTACACATACACTTGAACAAACCCTGTACTTCAGCATAATAACTGGGCAGTAGAGAGAAGTCCACACAGCCATTCAGTCATCCACAGTGAGCGTCTATCTCACACCAAGCACTGGGCAAACTTTGAAGACTAGAAGACAAATAAACCATGTCCCTCCTCTTGAGAGGCGGGTGGTTTATTGACAGTGACAGACACATAAATAATTATAGTTGCCACAGACAGTGGCATAATGCAGACATCAGAAAGTTTTATGGGAGTCTCGAGGACAAAGCGGCACGCCCTGCCTGAGAGAGGTCTTGCACATATTTTTAAAGATGAAAAAGATTGTCTCTGACAGAAAATAACGACTGTAGGCATGGGGAAAGAAGGCACCAAAGGGGCAGAACTAAAATACAGTGTGTAAAGAATATAGATTTATGAAGGGGTTTTTGGAGTGTCCAGCAAAGCTGGAATATACAGAGGAGGCTAAAGAAATGTTACTGCTCAAAAGAAATTGGAGTCATATATTTTTTGTTTCATTTTTCACAGTTCTGGGGATTCAATCCAGAAGCATTCTATCTCTGTACTCCACCCCTAGACCTGTTTTATTCATTTATTTATTTATTTATTTATTATTTTTTCTTTTTTGGTGGTACTGGGGGTGGAACCCAGAGGCTTTCTACCTCCGGGCTATACTCCCAGACCTTTTTTATATTTTATTTGGAAACAGGGTCTCACTAAGTTGCCGAGAGCCTCACTAAGTAGCTGAGGCTGGCTTCGAACCTGTGCGATCCTCCTGTCTCAGCCTCCCAAGCACTGGGATTACAAGTGTGAGCCACCACGCCCGGCTTCATTTATTTATTTATTTATTTATTTATAAATTTATTTATTTTATTTATTTATGTATTTATTATAAATTTATTTATTTACTTTTAAACAGGGTCTCGCTAAGTGGCTGAGGGACTCACTAAATTGCTGAGGGTGGCCTTGAACCTGTAATCTTTCTGCCTCAGCCTCCTAAGTATAAGGATTAGAGTCATGTGCCACCATGCCCAGCTGAGAGTATTCTTGCTAGTGACTTGGTGGCAGATATTTCTAAGTATCTGAGATGAAAGGCCATGATAGGAGATGTGAAGGAAGCCAGAAGTAAATCCACTACTCTCATTTTTTTGTAGCTGCCCTCTATTTCTGAGCTTCATACTTAAAATTGTATGGGTACTAATGGGATTATAATGGGTACTAATGGAATATTTCTCCTAAAATAACTGAAATTTTAGTGGGAAAAGTAGCAATCAGAATTCTTTTTCCTCAAAGCTGTGAGCAGTTTTGTGTGATTTGCTGATAGAGGAGATTTGTCCCTATGCCAAGAGCAGAATGTTCCTGGGTAGTAAAAGCAATTAATCAGCCCATTGGTTCTGGAAATGAAATGAAAAGACCACAGACTAAAATGCAATTGTTTGAGTCAACATTCATGGAAAGAGCTATTAACTGGAAATATAAGGGCTCATCTGTTTCTGTGCAGGCCAGAGATTTTTCTCTGAGATACGTTTTTTTTTTTTTAAGTATAGGCTACGGTGAAAACTATCAGCTTTTTAAAAAAAAAAGTATGAATCTCATTCCCAAACTTTCTTTTATTTGTAAAACTCAAGTTGATTTATGACTCTCAGCCTCCAATCCACACAGATTTCAGAAAGCCAGACTTGGCATTCCTGGTGAGATCCCTCCCCACAACTTCTTTCTGGGGCTCTCATCCATTTCAGGTTTTAGGGTCTACATCTGGGGTCGAGGGGAGTGGGGTATCTGCCCGTGGAAGGAATGTAGATTGAACAGTGTACCTGGGCTTTGGTCATTGGGTGTGCAAGTTTTTAGAGGACTACCACTTTCGTCCATCGGACTTCTTCAGGTCTGGTAGCTGCTCTGTGCTTCTGGGTCATACCAAAGGCCTAGAATATTCTCTCTACATGGCCCAGTGGTAAAGTCACTTCCCTTTAGATCTTGCTGTCCCCTTGGTGAGTGCCCGATCACATTCTGTGACCACAAAACCATCTAGTTCTGGCATCTTACTGTCTATCTAGTGAGCTGATTGTCACATCATTGACACAAACAACTTTTCCTACCTACACTAGACAAGTGTCCATTTTAGGAACTTGCTTTCTTCTGGGCGAGTCGATTGAAGCAAGCTTGAGTTTCTGTGGCTCCTGAGATATTTCTGTCTGGTATACTTCCATTTAGGGGAAACTCGCTCTCTTGTTTATTCGAGAAGCTCCGTGACAGCCACCTTTTGCAGCAAACTCTATAAATTCCAAAATCTCTGAGAAGCATCTATAATGATTTACTACTTAAATTATTATTTTATTTTTGTACTCCTGGGAATGGCACCCCAGGAGGCATTCTACCTTTGAGCTATACTCCCAGCCTATTTTTTATTCTTTATTTTGAAACAGGGTCTCACTGAGTTTCAAAGGACCTCAATAAGTAGCTGAGGCTGGCCTTGAACTGTGGTCCTCATGTCTCAGCCTCCCGAATCCTGGGATTACAAGCGTGCACCACCATGCACAGCTACTACTTAAATGATTTATTATAGAATTTTCATCCTACCATATATTTTTTTTTCTTGGGCAAGGAAGTAGCTCATCTGCTCCTGTGTAAATGGGGTAGAGACAGGAATAAACTCAATGGAGAAGAGGGACATGGACTAAAATCCTAAAAGATTATTTTGGCAAATCTTCTCCTAGTAAAATCTATGCTTTCTTAAGGCCAAAATAGATGCTTTTGCTCTCAGCCTCAAACTTTATGTGGAAGGAGTAACCTGTGTTCCTGAACCACACAGAAACTATTTAAGGAACATATATCTTACACGCACAGCACCACCTGGGTTGAAAGTTCGAGATGATTCATGGGATAAATTGTTCCCCTTGCTCACCTGGACTGGGGGGATAATACTACCATAGGTGTGTCTTCTCTGCACAAGTACTTAACATACCATGTATTAATAAGTGTAATATTATTCCACTCATACCACATGAAGACACTGAGGCACAGAGAGGCTGTGTAGTATTTTGAGGTCCAGCGCAGAAAGGAGAGGTGCAGTCTGTTTACACAGCTCATGCTCGTGACTGCTGTGCCTTGGTGAATCTTCTTCACACTCCCTTCCTTTCCAGGCAACAGAGATAAAAGCGGTAAAGCTTTGAGTCCTGATGAGATTTGAAAGGCAGAAAGTATGGCTTAGTCCTCAGTGGAATTTTTTTTATTATGCTCTTCTGTTCCTCCTTGACCAACCATTACTCCAACATTGTGTCCTGCAGATGGAGTTGGGCACTGCCTCTTGAGCCTGCCCATCCTCCCTGGGACAGAGACCTTCCTTTGCCCTTAGGGGCACAGTCATGCACTCACCAGGTCAGCTATCTGGTGGAGAGCGATAATGTACCCAAACTGGGCCTAGAGAAGCAGAAAGTCAGGGCATCCAGGAATGAAACAAACGAGGCCCACTTTCTTCTCTTCAGTTATTTGTAACTGGTAGGTCTTGGAAGGCCGCCTTGTGAGGTAGGTGGCATCCTCTCTGGACAACATGCACAGTTGTGTTTTCTTCCAGGAACTTACTCCATGAACAGAATGTTGAGAAACCTGCTCATTTGTCAGAGAGCTGTGCTGGCTTTGAGTGTGTTCAAGAGGCAGTGTGGGAGTGTCCTTCTGCTATACAGAACGGCTACTGTAGTGGTGAATGTTTCCATGTATGCTAGCTGGAAGGAACTGAGCTGGTTCTACTGAAAGCTTCTGTCCTGATATAAAGAGACCTAAGTGCTAATAAAAATCCAGAGGAGAAAAGAGGGTGTTGATCTTCAGCCTTGCTGCATTTCTAAGTTTCCCTTAAAAAATCACGGAATTTAATCATGTCAATGAATTCCAATAATCTGATATTTTTTGTCTTCACTTCCTCTGATTTCTATGACTTAGGTTAAGTGAGCTACAATTTTGAGACCTTCATTCCATTTCTGGTTGCACCTTGCTCTTAGTTATAAAGGTTCACCAGGCTGGGCGTGGTGGCGCACGCTTGTAATCCCCGCGCTTGGGAGGCGGAGACAGGAGGATCGCTCAGGTTCGAAGCCAGCCATGCTGGTGTAAGAGACCCTGTTTCAAAAATATAAAATAGGTCTGGGAGTGTAGTCCGGAGGTAGAAGGGCTTCCAGGAACCCCAGTACCACCAAAAAAAAAGAGAAACGATTCACCAGTTTTTGATTTACCTTAATATGTTCTTAAGTGTGACTCTTAGTCTAGACTACAGATAGGGAATAGTTTTTTTCTCCCACTCAGTAATTCTCTAACTCCAAGATCACATCACGTCTTTATGATACAAAGCACGTTCTGTTCTGCCTAGGCATCTAACTAGGAATGTGTCCCCATACAAGCTATTAAAGTTTTTTTTTTTTTTTTAAACCAGGTATTTGTGGGTTGAAGGCTTCCACCAAGAGGCTTATCATTTCTTTGTCATTAATCTGCCATATTTCTAGTTAGATATGTATCCCACAACCAGGACCAAATGGCACTTACAGAACTAAGATACACTACAATTTATTTCCCTCTGGTCTATTTCTGTCTGGCTGTCTCCTGCCTTGCCCCACTTCCAAGCCCCTGCAATAGGGTCTCCAGCAAAACAGCAGGCAACTCTTGCATTGTTTCACCACAGCCTGAGAGGTTATTATCCCCACATGGAGAGGAACATCATATCATCATACTCTACTGTCAATTACAAATACTCTTTTGTCAATTGTAATTTGTAATTTGTCAATTACAAATTACAAATGACAACTACTGAATTTCTCCAAATATCATTTCCACTTCTTAATCCTCCTCTCCTGTTCTACCAGAGACTAATGGTCCTTGTGATGAATTGGTCATGTGATGTGTTATCTATGTAAAGAGAGGGGATCAAGTTCTTTGTTATATGAGTAAAGACTTGTACCCCAGGCATTGCAAGTTACCTTCTGTATCATTATTAGCTTTACAAAGAAAGAATTAAAGGCCAAACTTAAGACACAAAAGCAAAGGTTGAAAAACAAGTAGTATTCTTTTTAATGGAGAATGGAGAAAATGCAGAATAGAAACATAAGATGTTTATAGATGATGATGTTGATGATGATGATGATGGTGATGATGGTGATGATGATGATGGAAGCAGGGACATTATGAGCAGCTCAGAGAAAAGACTCTGGAAATAGCGGAAATAGTAAAGACAACTGCGCTTTGCCTAGCTCGTTCACTGCAGGTCGACACTACATCATATGGTATGTCTTACTGGGGAAAATAATCACTTGCCATTGCTAGACCTTCAGAAAATGGAAAAGGAGTGTGCCTCTTCACTTTGGAGCATTGAATAAAGGGCTCTGTTATATGCTCATATTATCATTAATACATAGGAACATAAACCAAATTGTTCCATGTGTTATGTTTGCCAATACCTACATTTAATATGGGTTTGTGTAAGTTAGTATCCATGAGCACTGTTAGCAGAAAACATTTCCATCAGGAGGCCAGCCCAGCATACTTGACTCCACTTATACTCAGCAGATGACTGGCAAGAAGTCCGTGTACCATGCTGGGAGGACGGCTTGATGTGGGACTCCTCCCAACTGGCAGTACTTCCTGTTGTTGTATCTCTGACCTTCATACCCCATGAAGGGAGTCTTCTTTTTGGTTCTGCATGGGCAGAGTAACTTTGGAAGCACTCTCATAATCTGATTGACTGTCTGCTAATATTGTTCATATCTCTCTGTTTTGGTCACTTAAGTAATCAGTTGTCATAATTTTTAGATCCTTGTCTTCTCCAGAAATGATTCAATCTATATTCTACTCTGAAAACTGTGTTGAACTTAGATCGCATTGAGAAGCGAGTTATAATTCTGCTAGCAATTACCGTATCTCAAAATGTAAAATATGTTCTTCCATAAGAGGCTGAAATTGGGCAAGAACTTAATTAGGAACAAAAAAAATATGAAGTAATGGTTAAATACTTCAATATTTTAATCATTTTAATAAGCATTTAAATTAGATAATTAGGCCTATACAAAATTTTAGAGCTCAGCTTACATGACTTAATACAAAATATATTGATGTTTAATGAATAAAGTATTTTCATTGTCTTATCAGAAGAAAATATTTGGTCAGGCACAGCTTAGTGAGGAGAGTATGATATTTTTATAGAATACTGACATTGCACACTAAAAAGCCTGTTTGGAAAGGATAACCTAATAAAGATGGAAAAAGAAGAAGTGGGTACTAATGTATATCGATACCAAACATAACCCAGTTATTCTGTCTGGGAGTCAGAATCTATCACACTCCGGTGAGACAGATGGATTTTCTATTTTCCAATTATAGTTTAGGTTTTTACAGAGGTCAGTAAACATAAAGGTTATGAGCCTTCATAATATTTTTCAGATATTATATACAATTTAAATGCCAGAAAGTACATTTCAGTATATAAAAAACAGTAGTAAGAATAAAAAATATATGAGAAAAGGAAAAGCAGCAGTCACAATTAAGAAATAATGTTAGGCGTGCAACTACATCTCTTTACAATAAATTATTCCTTAGGCATTCTAATTAAACCATTATCTCCCATAAATAATGCCTGCTTTCTAAAAATCTTTTCTTTGATATTTTTTTAAAAGCAGCTATTTATTTTATATTATTATCTATAAGTTGGTCTTTGGTTCTTATGCGTACATGTGTTTTGTAGGTTTTAGGCAAAATATAGAACATTTTATCTCAGATTCATTATAACTAAAACTCTTATTAAATTTAAATTTTTTACTTTGATAAAATATTATCACTTGTACTACATTTGGAGGAAAAGTTGGGAAGATAATTTTGAGAGCAATCTGCCTGTCTGATGCCCCATGACCTTCAAATATTTTAGTACACATTTCTTACAAACAAGGCAATTACCCGATATTGCCACAGTATAACACCCAAACCCTGAGATGACCATTTCTTCATCACCACCATTAAGCGCCCAGATTCATGAAAGTTCTTGCAGGCATCCCAGTAATGGTCTATATAGCAACATATCCATTCACAGTGGCATGTCACGTTTCATTTGTATGTTTCTTCAGTGAGTCTGGAACATTTCCTAGACGATTTTAAGATCCTAAGCTCATTATGTTGTACAATGCTTCCCAACCTTGATTTGATGAGATCTGTGTTATGGATGTCACCGGGTTCTCAGATTGCAAGAGTCATGGGGTCTTTTCTCATTGTATTTCATCAGTTGCTGCTCAGTTTTAGGCTGTTCCATTCCGGAGGATATTTACTTTGATTATTTTATTAAGACAATGACAGCAAGTGTTTCCACTGATAAATTATGCTCTATACCTCAGTCATTAATACATATCATGTGTGGAAGTAGTCTGAAATAATAACTATCCCAGTCTCAACAAGCTTCATCGTAACGTATTTTATTGACTCATTTGCTATGTTACTGAATGGATAGTATCCATTATTTTTTGACCTGTTTTGATGATGAAGTATTCCTCGTTTTGTCAGTGAGACCCCATCCAGTGTGACTTCTGGGGCTCCCCATTGCTCTTGGAGTCTTTTTGATGACACAAATAATCCACACTCATTTTACACTCTTTCGGCTAAAGTCTGATTTAAAATTCAGGATGCTTTTACTACACTGTTCTATCTGTGAATGGCCTATAAAAGTAACAAAAATGTTTTCCATTGAGAAGCCAAGCCACACGGATAGACTTTTATCTTCCATGTAATTCACTTTTATCCCATAAACTCTAGTAAGCAAATTTTAATAAGGTACCACCCCATCTTCCTAAAATTATCAGTGGAAAAGGCAAACACACACACACACACACACACACACACACACACCACCACCACCAACAACAACAACAACAACAACAACAACATCAAACCAAAACAGCTAAAACAAGCCTTTCATTGAGTCAGGCCAGGTACAGTCTAAATGCCGGTTGACTTATGAAAACTCAACTTCAGAACAGTGGGCACAAACTTAATGACACGAGTGCGTATTTAATTTTATATTTCATTCTGATATCAGAATATGAATGTGAAATTACGTTAGGATTATTTTGGCATCACAAAGTACTGATTATTCAGAGTAAATGATTTGTATGTTTTTTCACACCAGGGGTCGACACATTTGGAGAATAAATTTGGAAAAGATTTGAGGAAAGTAACAAAAGAAGTTGCAAATATCTTAGTTCACGATGAAATGATCAGATCCAAGCGGCCAGTCGGTCTTTCGTTTAGTCTGTGCTTGCTTTGTCAGAACACACTTTTTGAAAATTGGCAAGCCAGATCTGAACTCTATCCAGTATGCTGATCTCTGAAAGGGGCGCACGCACTGAATGATGAGTGAGTAAATTCAGGAGAACTGAGGTCACGGACCAGAGCCTGCAGATATGAGGCAGGAGCCCAGGCGACACAGCCCGGCAGCCTGGCCTGGCGTGAACAGAAGTAACCATTATACAGTCGTCAGACTTTACGAGACAGTTTAGATCTAAACGGCATGTGTAGCAGCCAGTTTCAGTCTTTCCAGGCTTCTCCCTGTCACAGTGGCGAAAACCTGCACCAAGGACCACTGGGATTTGTAACACACTTTGCCAGCAGCAGAAGCCAGACAGCCATTAAATTGGATATAAACAAGACAAGAATTAAGAATGGAGAACGGGCTGTCCGGACCCCCTGTGAAACCATCTGGAGAAAAGCCAGATTTCCCAGATGTAATCTCAGGTCGTGGAGTTCAATTCGGCAACTGTGCCCGGGAATTCGCAGAGGTAAATTCATTCTGTGCGAGAAAGACTAGGCATGGTGGGAAACAAAAACCCACCGGCAAGCAAATAGGAATGATCCATGTCCTTTGCACTCTCCCAGGCTTACTGGGGCTGTACATATAATTTACGCATTTATCTCTCTTATTTTTATCTACGCTACTATATCTTCATCCATAAATTTGACTGTGGTCGATTTTAGTAAAGTAAATTTCCTTTTAAAAATAACTAGATGAATTTTAACTTTCAGTAAGAATACTAAAGAAAATCAACCCAAAATGATAGTAGTTTCTAAACATTTCTAAAACTGCCTTGAAAATAAGTTCTCCTGCATTTAATGGTGATGGAATACCTTCAGGGCTTATCTCCTCAATGAGATCCTGTGCCCGCATCTCCTGGACACGTCCAGGATAAGCGCCACCAATTTAGGTTGTGGTGACTTCAAAGAGATTGCACCTGGAATCAAAGGGCAGCCCTCAGTACAGCTTCCTAGTAGGACTACACGTGGAGGCAGATCACGCAGTTCAGAACAGTTGAGGCTCAGAGACTGTCACCTCCGTGGATCCCTTTTATCAGCGTTGAGCACACCCCAACTTCTTTTATTAATCACCGTGTACTAAGTAATGCCCCCAAATTGAATTATCTCAAGCACCAATGAAAATACAAAATATTATATTTTCTCTTAACTAAATTAATTTCTAAACATGGTGTACCACTGGCAATCTACCAGTCCATTCATTCCTTTACAAGATGTCTACTGAACATTGACTTTGTGTGAGGTGCTAGACCCAAATGTGTAGAGGAAAAGTCGCAGAATTGTCCCATAAAATGTTTAGATTTATATTCTCATAGGAAGGAGAGGCAGAAACATAAAAATGTGAAGCTTAGGAAGCTGAGTTTATTGCACACAGTGTTCTTTACCCCCACATGTAGGTTTGCCTGAAAGTAGAATCGAGAGGTTAGCCTCCAAAAAGGCCGTAAGTCACTGGGACAGGCCCTGGACTCCACGCGTGCTTTCGCTCCATTTAATTGTTGGTAAGGTGTCTTTTTTGGGTACTGTTGTCTAAATTTACTAGAAGTCTTTGTGGATATAGCATAATGGGCATAAAGACAGGAAACATTTGGTAAACTAACACCATTTGAGCAAAAGAAGAGTTATTATTCATATTTCAATGCCACATTGTGTTTTGAAAACCTAATGACCCCCTTAATCAAGCTGCGGGAAGCCATAAAATACCACCCAGAGTTAGCTTCACTTCAAAGCTAAGGAGGATATGCGTTTTGTCTTCCTTAAGTAGCTACATGCTTCTAGTGCTGTCTGAAACCCAAGTTCATTCTGGCTCATACCTTTTTATTGCTAATTTCTGCTGAGTTCTTATAATTGAAATCTCACACCGTTTAATTTGACTAAGAATTTTCATAAAAGTATCACTTCAGGATTTTATTTCTACGCTGTAAACTTTAAATCTCATTTAAAGTAAGTTGTGTATGTTACATTAATGGTAGCAGCTTCTCTGCTGACATTAAGAAAAATGTAAATTGAAAGCAAATCCAAGCTGGGTGTGGTGGCACATACTTGTAATCTGAATATTTGAAAGCTGAGACAGGAGGATCACAGGTTCAGAGTGAGCCTCAGCAAAGTAATGAGGCCCGCACAACTTAGTGAGATTCTGTTTCAAAATAAAAATTAAGGCTGGGAGTATAGCTCAGTTATAGAATGCCCCTGGGTTCAGACCCCAGGAACACACACACACCACACACACACACACACTCACACACACACACACACACGCACACACACACAGAAGATCTAGTAGACAATTCTTCCAACAATATAGACACTTTAATCTGTTTTTAAACTATTTACCAGGGCCTCAGCTGTCCTTGGGAAATAAGTCCTCTGTTTCCCTCGGCTCCACAAGGACGGCTTGGGTCCCACTCATCACAGGCATATTCTCACAGCAGAGAAATAATTTTGGCTAATTATTTACTCAAGAAATAGAAAGCCAATGCCTTCAATGTGCCAGTAATTGTGTTAAGTCTTTGCTCACAACAAACATGAAAGCCACTAAAGATACACACATAAACACAAATTATAAAATCAACTCTAGTACTTGGGATGTCAAGAGAGGAGGATCACATGTTCAAGGCTGGCCAACCAAGCAATTTGGTTAGATGCTCAGCAACTTAGTGGGACTGTTTCAAAATAAAAAACCAAATGGGGATGCGATGTGGCTCAAAGGTAGAATGCACTGGGTTCAATCCCCAGTACCTACACACATTCACACATACATACATACATAAAAACTATTTTATTCTTGCATATGTATAAAGTACTTTTATATAAATTATATATAAATATCCACATATGGCCGGGCGTGGTGGCACACGCTTGTAATCCCCACACTTGGGAGACGGAGACAGGAGGATCGCGCTGGTTCGAAGCCAGCCGCGCCGTCTTAAGAGACCCTGTTTCCAAATGAAAATATAAGAAATAGGTCTGGGAGTGTAGCCTGGAGGTAGAAGAGTTCCCAGGAACCCCAGTACCACCAAAATAAATAAATAAATAAATATCCACATAGTGCACATATACATACTATATACACACATATGTATATAAAATGTGATCATAGCACACTGAGGTTGGAACCATTTGCTCTTCCTTGGGTTGGAGAGGCTGCAGAGGCAGAGGCAGAGGTAGAGTATTCTCGGAGGTGACCAGTGGACTCTGTCCAGGGCACAGAAAGCTCAGGGGAGTCTGCAGCAGGAGTCAGCGCGATCAGATTTTCAACACCCTGATTCACATTTCCTTGAAACATACCAAGCAAAACAGATACTTAACTTTCAAACCGATAGACTGATGAGCTGATCTCTTGCTTTCCCACACTTCTCATCCTGAAGGCTCACTCTGCTGCAAAAGAGGAAGGAGAGAACTGGGAGGGAGGGAGGGAGGAGACAAAAAACAAGATTAGGAGAATGGACAGGCCATAGCAAAATGCCCATGCCACAAAGACGTAATTCTACTTGTAAGAATTTATTCTAGGGAGGACCTACAGGGACACAGTCACATGTCAAAAATTCCTCATTGTTGGCGTGGTGATGCATGCCTGTAATTCCAGTATCGGAGAGGCTGAGACAGGAGGGTGGCAGGTTTGAGGACAGCCTCAGCAATTTATTGAAGCTTGTCTCAAAATAAAGAATAAAAAGGACTAGAATGTAGCTCAGTAATAGAGCACCCCTGGGTTCAATCCTTAGTACTGAAAACAAAACAAAGGAGAAGAGAGGAGAGGGAGAAGGAGACAAAGGAGAAGGAGGAGAAGGAAGAGAAGAGGGCTCCTTAGATTAGTAGCACCAATCACTAAGAATAACCTGAATGACCATTAATACAATGTTTAGATAAATCATGATATAGCCAAATAATGAAATGCTTTTTCCATATTAATAGAATTTGGTGCATTTATGTATGTTCACATAAAAATTTGTGTGTGTGTGCACATATGTCATTGTCAGTGTGATTTACATTATGATGTGAGACTATAAAGCACCAATAACAGCATACTGATACATCTTTTTAAAAAAACCAAGAGAGTCAGAGCAGAAAATGAACGGTGAGGCACAGTTTCTGCAGTGCGCTCCTGTTGGTCTAGAGGTCAGCATGCGGGATTGTCAGGGCTGCCACGGAAAATTGCAGGCACTTGCCAGCTTCAGGCAGTGAACATAGACCCTCCTGCCTCTGGAGGCGCAATATCCTACACCAAGGTGCAGCTGGTGAGCCCTTTGGAGCGGGGAAACTCTTCTGTCTCTTTGGGTGCCCACTTCCTCGGATGATGGTCCAGTGAGCTCAACTACTGCCTCCGCCTTCAGGACCACGCCTCTCTGTCTTTTCATGTGTGTCTCTTATAAAGATACTTGACATTGCATTAGGGCTCAACCAGCATGATTCTCTCACCTCCTAATCTTTAACTTAATTATATCTGCAAAACCCCTTTTTGTCTCCAAGTTAGACCAAATTTACAGGGGTTGAATGCCCCTGGGTGCAGTCTTTAGCAACACATAATAAAATAAGTAAGCCAGTAAATGAATGAATGAATGAATGGTTGCCAGGAGATAGCTTTCAAATGAAAAATATTGAAACAACACCCAAAGACCTTATAACTGATAATAAAGCGCACATGAAAGATATTCAAACTATATTAAGTCCATTATTTGGTATAATAAAAGCACTACTGTCCAGAAGTACTTATGAGATTGCAAAAATGTATTTTTTTCTCTCAAATTTAAGCTATTGCTTTTATAGAAAAGTAAACATAAAAGCTATAATCCTTATCCGGTAGAGTTCACATGAGAACACTTCAAAATAGTCAAAGGTTGTTCCTCACTAGAAGGTATCAGATGATACGACAGTCACGTCGAACCCGACCTTTAAGCCTGTTGCCACAAGGTATTTGTGAGGAAGGCAAGCCGAAGCCAGCTGGTGACAGAGGAGGACTGTCTCTGCCATCAGTGTGCAATAAACAAGCAGGCAAAGCTCGCAGCTGTGTGTACAGGCTCAGGATGAATGGTCTCAGTCTGTTTTTCTTTCCCTGGTCCCGCGGGCAGGTCAGAGGATCCTAGACCACCTACTCTCAATCCCACCACACACCACCCACAGCTCCTAAGGTTTTCTCCATTTTGATTCCACCAACTCCAAGACTTGATTTTTTTTATCGTTTGAAATTATGGAAAAGAAATAAAGGAGACACAATAAATGAGAAAAAGGAAAGGAAAAAAGGAAGAGAAGAAACCCAGCAGCCTCACCTGTGCTGTTCAGAAAGGTGATCTCCAAGTCCTTAACTCGTAGCGATCTCCAGTTCAATCCTCAAGTCAAGTGGTGGGAGATGCAAGAAGGTCCCTGCATATGATTTCTACTGCTTTTCAAAATCCATTTAATTTTTTCTTGTACTATAAATCTTGGAACCTACTAAGACACTGCAGGAGCAGGTGCTTCTCAGCAACTCAGAGCTTGAACAACTCAGGACAAGAACCCGGTTAAATAGGACCCTGTGCTTTCAACTCCTCTGTACTCCTTAGGTTGAGTGATGCTTTCTGAAAAGCTAACTGGATCTTTGAACTGAAAAAAGATGGCTCTGGAATTACCCTTCACCCTGAAATTTGTTTTCTAAATTCATTCCCTTCTACTGAAACTCATTTTCATTCCTCTTCAACAAAAAGAAGATACCTTTAGCTTTAATTTGTACTTTGAGTGCCTAAGGTACCATTTTATTTAGAGAACATGGATTGAAAGTTTAAAATATGTTAGTGCAAAAATTGATTTAATAATTGGAAAGGATCGTATTTCATTATTCTGTGACCTTTTTGCAAGCTTGCTATACTAGAGTTTTGCTGAGAGCTCATGGATCTGTTCTCCATAAGATGTATTTGAAGATGTCTTAACTTTCATAGATAGTTTGATTAGATAATCTTCCTAAGCAAAACTTTATATTAATGTTCTCAAAGTGAAGTTTCTCTTCAGAAATAGAGAGTCATCAGTGGATGAGTTTATTCTGCAGAGCTCTATGAGAATTCAAAGGGCTCCCTGGACAGATGAGGCATCCAAAGAAAATCAAATCATAAAAGGGAAGAATTTCTCCAGAGGACATTTTCTGCTTCTGATCTTAAATGTGTTGCAGTGATATAGCTCATTCCCTTCAAAACATTTTTATCTGGTGTTTCTCCAGGTCATATGTTACAAAAGGGAGAGAAACTCCTCAGATTCTGTCCGCTACAAAAATCAAAGGGCTTCCAGGGCCCATTCCTCATTCAGTGCTTTGCCAAACAATCAACAACTTTTGTCCCATAGAGAAGAATGTGGCTTTTAAAGAACCCCGGGAAGGAAGCATTTTGCAAAACGCACGTGACAAATAAGATGAGAAAAATGTGTTAAAAGAGAAAAAGTCCAAACCACCAATTTGGGGTGTCACAGGAGTACATTCCCTTTGTAGAGAAATTTGACGAGCATTCCCTCGGAGACATAGCTGAGCAGAAAAATGGATGTTAAACAAAGAAAAATGAAGTCAACTGGAAGAAGAATAGAGAAAGTGAAGCAGAGCAAGTTGGACTATTAAGAATAAAAGAACATTAAGATGAATAATGTAATTTTGGAAAACAAGAGCATAGAGCTTATTCAATAACAATACAAATGCTCGAAATTAATTTTTTCATAGCACTCAATATTTCACCTCATGGAAGAAAAACAGAACAAGTCTATAAGGGAATGGATTATTCAAAATCCTTTGAAATAATCAGTATTATTCCATTTAAAAAGAATTTTAGAAACTAGCTTAGTGAGGGAATTTTTCTTTGAAACAACATGTATATATTTTTATATACAATATAAATGTGTATATATATATATGTAGTATACATATTTGTTTAGTCACATGTATATAAGTTAATTATTCTTTTTCACTACATGACAGCATAGACATACATGTAGATAAATTCCCTTAAAATCATGTATGATTTAAACGTGCATCAGAACCTTATATATACAAAAGGAGAAAATTTAATATAATAATTTGGAGGGTGGAAGTTGCTTACCTGAGCTCCATTTTACCTTAAATCAAGCCATTGGTGTAAACTATACTGAATTAATCTTATCACTTTTTCATTGTTAAAGTAACACATGCCTATAAAAAGTGAGAATACATAAGGAACATTTTGAAACTTAAAGAATTTTACTATTGTTCATTTGCCTTTCTTGTTCTAGTTTTTCGTTTTGTTTTGATTTTGTTTGTAATGATATGTAACTACTGTTTTAAACTAAATCTTTTATATAAATACTTTTCATACTTGTATGAAAGAAACTAGAAAGCATCCTGAGAGACATTATAATCATATCATGCAAATATTATATGTTATACTTCTGCTATTAAATATGACTTTGCTTCTTTGTCTTAAAGATTTTAGTCCCACATAAGACTGTGGGACAAATACAGGTATCAGGGCACATTAGACATGTGGAATTATATAAAAACAACCTTTTATGTGGTATGTATTCGTATGCATTGGTATTAGCATATCTATTGCTGGACAGTAGCTAGTAGAAATAGGTGGATAAAATGTATGTTACATTAAATCGATGAAAATTATCCCAGTACTTGGGAGCTGAGACAGGAGGATCATGGATTCGAGGACAGCCTCAGCTACTTAGCGAGGCCCTCTGTAACTTAGTAAAACCCTGTTTTAAAATTAAGAATAAAAAATAGGGCTGGCGGTGTAACTCAGAGGTAGAATGCCCTGAGTTTCATCCCCAGTACCACAAATAATAATAATAAATAAAAATTTTGTATCTATATTTTAGAAGAATAAATTACATAGAAAGCTTAATATGTAAATAATATCATTGTTAATATTTAATTTTGTTTCTCTGAGTGCCTGGTAAAGAGTGAGGGATGTAGATTGCGTAGGGATTTACAAATAATTTTAAAGCACTGGCTTATAATGAGTGAATTGGGAAACTTCTCCAGTTTTGAGCAAGGATTGAGAGGAGCTAAAATACATGGTATAATAATCACTCTGGATCTGTGTAAGTTGAGGAAAACTGGTAAACATGGAAGAGGTGGCATCATCATGTTACTCACTTCTCTAATCCAAGGATGGGGAACCCAGTGGGTGGAACCAGGCTCACAGCAGTCAAGGGCTGAACAGTGTTTTTGTTAAAGAGGTCAATATCGATAAAAGAGCCAACCACTTTTTTGATGGGTTAGACCTATGGTCTGAGAGAATCAGAGAAGTAAGGAATGGCCCCCAGTTATGAGCAAATAGGAGAAGAAAGAGCCAGCCACTGAGATGCAGATGACGTGGGAAGCAGAATGATCCGGGAGGGAGTGGGGTGGGGTAGGAGATCCTGGAAGGGTCAGGATTTCATTTTAAAAACGAACTATCAACTAGACAGGCAAGGGAAGACTTGAAGGAAGTGTTCAGAAAGGAATCTCAAATTCAGGAAAGTTGTAGAGATTGGAAATACAACTGTGAAAGCCCCTGGGATATACACAACATTTGGCACTCTGAGATCATTCAAGATGTGAAAACAGGTATCAAAGATTCTAAAAATTGTGCTTTGGTCATTCATAAAAGGAAGGAAAAACCCGCAGGTAGCATCTCACTAAGGGTGGAAAAGATCCTAGAGAAAAATAGTGCCATATACACGGCCATATACAGAGAATATACCGCACATTTAAAAGCAAAAAGTGTTGTCAACTTAGTGAAATACTAGAGATGGAGTATAAAAACAAAAACTGAGAACCAAGTGTTGAGTTTAGCAACATGGAAGTCATTTAAAGTTTAGTCGCTTTGCTTGGGAGGCTGACACAGGAAGATCGTGCAGGTTCAAAACCAGCCTCAGCTACTTAGCCTCTCAGCAACTTAGTGAGACCCTGTTTCCAAATAAAAAATATTAAAAAAAAATAGGGCTGGGAGTATAGCCTGGAGTTCTAAGCCTCTGGGTTCCACCCCCAGTAACACATACACACACACACACACACACACACACACACACACACACACACAGAGTTTAGTTGCTTTTCCACTGTTAAGTTTGCATATGCCGGGAAAACTCAAGAAAAGGATAATAGAAAAAAATTAAAAAGGGAAGAAGTGCCTTTAAGTGAGAAATCATGGTGGCTGAGACCAGGCTTATAAAGGTATGAGAGGTGGTCATATATAGGATAAATATTTATAGTAAAGCTAATCAGTTTTATCAGTGGATTAGACAAAGGATGTCTAAGCCCCGCCTACCACATACACACAAAAGAACTGCTATTACTATTACTTCCAAGAGGAAATAGGAGCAGCAGCATATGCACAGCTCTTTGAAGGGATGTTACTTAAAGGGAACAGAGAAGTGGTGATGAATCTGTGAACAAATCTGTGAAGAGAAATTGGTAGTTTTTATTTTTAATCATAAAAGCAGTAGTACATTTTGATGCAGACGATTAAATAGACGGAAAATTGATTTAGGGAGAAAGTGAGAAGAATTAATGTGGAGCCTTATGTCAGGGTAGATTACAGCAGATGGCATCCAGTACACGGGGATGGGCTGCTCCTAGCTGGGAGCATGGAGGGTTTGCCTCTAATAATGGATGCAAGAAAGTAGAGAATATGGGTTTTGATGCCAGCCGGGAGCGGATGTGCTAGGAGTAAGCCCGTGGAAGCTCATTTCTGGATGCTGTCACTTTCTCACTGAAATGTGCGGCACGCTGGTCACAACGTGAGGGCAGGGGAGATTCTTCTGGGGGTTGAGGTTTGCAGCCCAGTTGGAAGTGAGTAAAATTCACCCAGATGATACATTTTTATCCAGCTACGTTTTGCCATCTGTATGGCTTCTTTTTTCACAAATCAAATTAAAGCTAAGCTATTTTCTTTACAATTTTATTTTTCAAAATGAAGTGGCAAGATGAACCTTCTTCAATGACTCAATTACCTGATATTTAGATCTGATTTTGTGGTGTGATAGTTGGGTCATATCTTTTTTATTTTGGGGGGGGGGTCTGGGGATGGAACCCAGGGGCATTCTACTTCCAAGCTACACCCCCTGCCCTATTTTTTATTCTTTATTTTGAAACCAGGTCTCACTGAGTTGCAGAGGGCCTCACTAAGTAGCTGAGGCTGTCCGTGAACCACGATCCTCCGGTCTCAGCCTCCCAAATGCTGGGATGACAAGCGTGCGCCACCACGCCCGGCTCGGTCATATCTTTTAAAAATGTTTTTATACTTTTATGGATATATTGTAGTTTTACCTCATAATGTAGCCCATTGTGATTGGGACGCACACGCGCACTCCACCCTCTCCTCTTTCCCATACAAGAGACTGACATAGGCATTGGTATTCTCACCCATGTGCATGATATCAATGAACGCGTTTCTTCATTAATTCTCCCCCCCTCACTGCCTCCGGAACCATCTTCCTCACTCCACTGAAGTTCCTCCTCCATTGTCTGGAGGAGATAATCCCTCTTACATCCCAATGACTTCCCAGCTTCTGCATATGAGAGAAAACACTGGACCCTTCACCTTCTGTGACTGGCCCCTCTCACTTAACATAATGTTCTCCAGTCCATCCATTCTCCTGCAAAGGACATAATTATGTTCTTCTTTATTGCAGAGTAGTATTCCATTGTGTTTATATCCCATAATTTTGTAATCCATTCATCTGTTGGTGGACACCTGGGTTGGTCCCGTAATTTGACTATTGTATATTGTGCTGCTACGAACGTTTCTATCCACATATTTCTATAATATTCTGCTATCAGTTCCTTTGGAATGATACCCAGGACTGGGATAGCTGGGTTCTATGATAGTTTACCTTCAGAACAGCATTTGGTTCCTTGAATTGTGCAAAGAAAAGAGCTGGGGAGTTTGTTAGAAAACACCGAGGAATGGAAAGCCACACTTGCAAGCATCTATTTGCTGGTTTACTTACCAATTCAACATTTTGGTGTGTGGACACAGGAGAGATATGTGCCATAAGTATATGACATCCATGTGGAACTGAATATTTTCCTGATGAACAAGATTAAGACATATATTTGTACAGTGCAAAACTATTCCACAACTAAATGAATTTCCATTTCTAGTCAGTATACTGATCTCTGGAGTGGGAGTGGATGCAATGTGTTTCTCTAGTGGAAAAGGAAACCCAAGTGATCGCCTGCTCTACTCTAAGGTCCACAAATTGAACCATGCTAACCCCTCCAAAGCATAGGATATTAAATTGGGACTAAGCTCTTGAGGCAGGAGAATAAGAGTCCAGTTGCTGCTCATTTGCAAATTTGCTCTCAACTTTCATGATAATTAAATTTTGTTATAATTTTCCTCCTTTTAATTTGAAAATACTGAGATAGTTTGAGCAAAATAGGATCATAACTTATATTTTGTGCCAAGTGTTAATATTTACTTTATCCAAGGGAGTTTTCTTAGCCAATATTTAAACAGCACATATGGTTCTTCTTTGTGAAAAATACCTAATACATGTTTTTAGGTATCTGAAAATAATAACAACAAAAGTAGTATAACAATCGTGTATTTCCAGGTCCCTACAAAGAAGTAAAAGGCACAGATATATTTATTTTTTTAAATCTTTACAGCTGTTTTAAAATATTATATTTTGTTTCATTTTGGCGTTACTTGTTTTACCATTTCTGAGTCATTGATCTCTTGTTTTTCTTTCTTTACCTCATTTTTATTGAAAAAACTTAATTATATTATTTTAAGTAGTAAATATAAACTAAGTCAGGCATCCTCCTTTTTGAAACTTAAATTATTAAATACGTAAAATGTGTGTGCTTATTATGAATAGTTATATACAATAGTATATTGATTACTATAAAACAAAATATGTCAATTTATCAAAGTTAAACTTTAATAAAATACAAATTAGAACCATAAGGTTTTCTAAAGTGGCTTTTGCCAGTTTTTGTTTAATTTTTCATGTTTAAACATGAAAGTTTTTATCACCATGTATACAAAGACTTATAAGGACCTATTGATTAGCACGAAAAATTTTTTCCTAGTTTTATTTCATTAAATTTCATAGATAACAACAGAAAAAAGAAAGTTGAACTAAGAAATATAATCTATGGAGATTAAATATATTAGTTTAGATTAAATATATTAGACAATGGTTAAAAACAAACTTTAAAAATGTAAAAATGAAATTTTATATGATGAGTGACATATTCAAAGAAGAAACATAATATTCATAAGAAAATGTGAAGTAATTATGACCTTACCATGGCCCTTTGAATAAGAGATTTTCTTATATATACGAAAGTTAGTTCCTTTATTTGAACAACAACAAGAATTCCATGATTTTTTATTTTTGGTTCAAATACATGCTTCATTGCAATAAATATTTCTGTTAATTAAAGCAGTACACTATTTCATAAGCTTGAAGGAAAGGGAATTAAGTGTATAAGAGAAACATATGTAGATAATTTAAGTAATATTCACTTTGGGAAAAATTAATAGCAAGTAATAATAAGAGAAAGTAGTTGAATTAGTGCGATTTTAATCACACCTTACAGAGTGTAACATACTCTTGGTATGACTGTATACCTCTTTTCACATATGGCTTAACACATCCTAGGCGCTTTCCTGGATCCCTACTTTCTGTATAAGATCATTCTGAGACAAATCCTACACTCTTGGAGGCTGCCTAAAACGGACTAGTAAAGACACAAAGGGAGAAGGAAAGAACGGAGAGAAGGAAAGCAAAGGAGGAAGGAGGAAAGGAAAGAAGAAAGGGAGAAAGGAAGGAAGAACCCTCATTCACAATTTACATTAATAAAGCTTATCAGTGGCTATTTTAATTAAGATAAATTACCATTATTTTTTAGTATATGATATTATGTAATATTAATTAGAATTCTATTCATTTCCAAGAGCAATTTAAAGATAACTAACTGTCCTTTTTGTTATAAAACAATAGGAAAAGGTAATTTTTATACAATATATAAATATGTGCTGTTCCCTGTTTTATAAAGATTAATACACTAACTGATAGAAATCAACAGAGACAATGCTTGAAAAAGTCATGTAACCTTATCTGAGCAAGGGATTCTGAAGGAAGTTGATATCCTGTAAGATACATTAAAATTTAAACAGCTATCAATAGGTTATTATATGTAATAGAAATTCTAATTGAGAAATTTGCTCATACCTTTTTAGCACCTGAATTTTTATCACATGAGTAGCTAAAATTGTTAGGGCAGGAATGTTAAAGGAAATTTAGCCATTATTCAGATGTAACATTTCATATATGATTTCTTAACAAGATACAAATCTCGAATGCCTAGAATTTCTAAGGAATAAATTAATTTTAAAGTTTTTACATCCCCTTCTAACCAGTCAGGATCCAAGTTCTATGAACTAGGTAAAAGAGGGAAGTCTTAGGCTGACCTTAGGAAGAGGTAAGTGGATACTCCATGACCTAGAGGATTATAAGAAAATGGCAGGAAGGGCAGCTCTCAGATATATTTCTGTTTCAATTAGCATTCTCATTGCTGTGACCCCATACCTGACAGCCATAATGTAGAGGAAGGAGGATTTATTGCTCACATCCCTGGAGGTTTCAGTCCATGTGAGGCTGGGTCATGTCTGTGGACCTCATGGCATGATGATGGAAAGCAGAAAGAACCAGCACAAGGGGAAGAAGGAAATATATACAGCTCCAAGTCACACCCCCAGCGACCACCTCCTTCAGTCACATCCTACCTGCTCACTCTGCTACCCAGTTCATCAGTTAATCGATCAATGGGTTCACCTATCGATGACATTAGAATCCTTGTGATTTGTTTATTTCGCCTCTGACAATTTTTGCATTGTCAAAACGTGAGCTTTTCTAGATCACATTGTGTATCCAAACCATGACAGTGCTCTCCTCTCTGGGTTTGGCATTCAGAGTAGGCGTGTCAATTAGTTGGAAAGTTGATGTTAAGAACTTTTTTGCAGCTTCATTTGGACTCCCAGAATAATCTGCTGTGCAAGACACGCTGCACGGCGTGGAGTGAGTGGCCACAGGTAAATTGGATCTGCGATGTCTCCACAAACAGAGTGGAGTGACTGACCAAAGCTCCACATAGAGCATGAGGCAGGGCATCTGCAGCACAAGTCAAACAGGGCCAGCAAAGAGCCTTGACTGAGCTGAGGAACATCCCAGTTGGTGTTTATCAGCCCTAGACGTGAGCACTCGATGCCATCTGCAGATCCTGAGAAAGGACCAGGCCATCGAGGCCTGCAGCCGCCAAGGGACACATTCCACCATGTCAGAAAACCAGCAGCAGGCACATGGATTCATCAGAGACCTTCCGTACGGAGGCCCCAGTGACTCAGGGCCAGCCTTAGCCTCATGCCTCTCTGAGCCTCTCAAACACGCACACACACACACACACACACACACACACACTCACACACTGTGTAAACAAGAGCTTTACACCCTTTTTCCTGAGACAGAGACTTTCCTTCCAGAAATGCTTCTAAAGCTGAAT
This sequence comes from Muscardinus avellanarius, assembly GCF_963383645.1. Taxonomy (NCBI): domain Eukaryota; kingdom Metazoa; phylum Chordata; class Mammalia; order Rodentia; family Gliridae; genus Muscardinus; species Muscardinus avellanarius. The sequence continues at coordinate 4,001,090 of NC_137791.1, read as the reverse complement.
TTGAGTAAGTTCAAGCCAAACTTGACTGATTGTAGCTTTGTATTTTCAATTAATCATGAACAAAGCCAGAGTTGTTTTAGAAAGAATAATACAAAGAAATTATTTTTCCTTGCTCTTCTGATTTGAGCAGCAGTTGCAACTCCATAACACAAATACCAAATGTGCATAAGAGAGAGTTAATACTGAAAAGGGCAGAGATTGCCGGGCCTACCACAGGGAGCTAGAAGCCACAAATGCACATGTCTTCTACTAAAATCTGCTTGGAGAATTTTATGCACTGTTCTGGTCAGCATTCATGCAGCTATAGTCTAAAAGACTGACTATGTAACTTAGAAGTAAGAAGGTTTATTTTCTTACAGTTTGGGGTTTAGTCCAAGTGAGGCCGGGATCATGGATCTCAGGGCATGTCAGCAGGAGGTGGAGTGAGGGAGAGAGAGCACATGGGCTGCGCTCCTCACATCATGGAGGCCGGAAGCCAGAGAGCAAGCACAGGGAGAAGGAGCCATATACAATTCCCAAAGCTGCACCCCCAGGGATGCAAACCCTCCAGCTACACCCTACCATCCTGGATCCGCACCCAGATAAATCCTTTGCCGTGGGATTACAGCCCTCATGATTCAATCACACCAGTTCCAAACATTAATAAACGAGCTCTTTAGCGGATATTTAAATCTAACCATAGCATGCATATTCATTTTATTTTTCAATAATTCAGTTACAATGAGACTAGAAGTTTCATTATTATAGCTGGAATCTAGTTTTAAAATGTTGACCTCTGTGTTCCTTCTTAATTTTATTTTATCTTATTTTTATTTTTTACTCTTTGGTACTGAGATTTAACCCAGGGGCATTCTACTCTCAAGCTTCACCCCAGCTCAATTTTTTTTTTCTTATTTTAAAACAGGGTCTCACTACGTTTCTGAGGCTGGCCTCAAAACTGCAACCCTTCTGTCTCAGCCTCCTGAATACTATGATTAAAGGTGTATGCCACCGTGAGTAGCATGTTCTTTCTTATAAACATTTTGCTATTAGAATCTGCACTAACATAGCTATATTTATTTTCATATTTTAATTGCATATTTAAAGCAATATTCTTTTCTTACTTAGATGGTTATACTTGTGTAATATAAGATCTAGGATGTAGTTATTTGTGAAATCCTTTTACTTTATAAGACTCATAGTTAGAATCACATATCTTAGTTATTAGATTCAAAATAAATAGATAAGTATTAATATGGGAAATTAAGATTGTAAATTTTAGAAAAGAGTACAGGCTAGAATTTTTAAACTACCTTTCATAAAATTATATAAAAAGAAAAATACATGCGTCTCACATAAGAAGTTGGAAGATAGCCACATTGGAATTTTGTTTAAAAAGACTAGATTTTAAGCCCGGCATGGTGGCGCACGCTTGTAGTCCCTGTGCTTGGGAGGCAGAGACAGGAGGATCACTCAGGTTCAAAGCCAGCCGCGCACACGCTGGCTTAAAAGACCCTGTTTCCAAATAAAAAAGTGTAAAAAATAGGTCTGGGAATGTAGCCCAGAGATAGAAGGGTTTCCAGGAACCCCAGTACCACCAAAAAAAAAAAAATAAATTAAATTAAAAGACTAGATTTTAATATCAGATATATTTATTGATGATTATCTTGTAAAAATAAAGAGACCCCATTTCAAATGAAAGAAAATGTATAATAATATATTGGTCCTACTCAAACTTGAACTCTGTTAGTAGAAAGTCAAGTGTAAGAATTTTTAGATTCAGACTGGAAACTAGGTTCAAGTCCAGGTTTTGCCACTGGGTGTCCTTGAGTATGCCGTAGAGCCTTCAGCTCCAACGTGCTCAACACAAAGATGCTATGTTTGTCTTCTTATTTATTTAAGAAAGTTTTAAAATTAGATTGTCACAAAAATTGTTCCCAACATTAAATGTTTATGACTCTAGGGCTTCAAAAATCTATACAAAATAGAAAACTTTAGCTGAGTTACTTAACAGAAAAAGCAACGTATAATAGGAAAGATTTTATAAAAGGCTTTAAAGTCTTTCTTAGTATGCATATGGTGGAGGGTGTGGGTTAACTTTATTAAATCAGCAAAAATTCAATTTGTGTCTCTGACAAAGATGAGAAATAAAGTGCCAAGTAATTTTTCCATTCCATCTACTGGAATTCCATCCAGCTGCCTTCCAGCACAGGTCACCTCCCTGGGGTGTCCAGAGGGGTTGGCAAATGAAGAAGTGGTCAGCTCTCTGGCCAAAGCCTTCACACAACAGCCTGGCACACTGTAGGTAGGTTGACTCACACTCATATTTAAACACAACAGAAACAAGTTACCTCCTTCTCTCACACACAACCTTGCTTTCTACAACTTAAGAGTTTTCTAAAGAGTTTAGAACGAATTCAGCTAATAACTAGAAATCATTCCATTAATTGTAGTCTTTTATTTAATATGTCACTCCAGCCAAATGAAAAAAAAAACCAATCCAACTAAGTATATTTGGGTTCATTCTATTACTGTGATATGAAGTAAGGCAAAAGAGTGTGCTTCATTAAAAGTCCCTCACCATCTACTGAGAATCCATGATGATCACTGCCTGTCCCAGGTCAAAGGGGATAAGAGAGAGGATAAAATGGCTCTGCTATCAGAGAATTCACCATCTATTAGGATCCCCATGTGGAAAAAAGATAAAGGACTTGAATAAGGAATTATTCAGGTGGAAATGAAGGAAAACATGAACTCAATGTCAGCAAACCTCCAGCTCAGTTCGGCTTTAGATGAGGTTGGTTCGCAGCTCAAGCGATGAGTCTTGGATTTGGGGCTTCCCATTCTGTTTCTTGTCTTTGGTTTCTCAAATGTTGGCTCTGGTTTCAATCATCAAATCATTAGTGCAAGATTAATTTTTCAGTACTTTGATTGGTGCACTCTAGTCTCACACCATAACGTAGTGCAGAGTGGTAGTGGCACACGTACATAGCACTTGGGTCAGATTTCCCTGGTCCCTTCCTACTTTCCTATACCAGTATTGGGAAGAGGTTTCAAAATGTTTTAATGTACCAGTATTGGGAAAGATTTCCAATTTTAAAATATATCATTGGTAGTAAAGAAAGTCAGGAGCTTCAGGAAAAAGGGCCTTTTTACATTTCTAAGGAGAGGCAAGGTTCCTCAAGGATGTGAGGAAATCCCAGATTCCAGGGAAGCAATTTAACGCATTTTGGAATGTAACAAAAGGTGTAGGGGTCTGTGCAAGACAGAGCTGCAGCCCTGCACCAGAGGGGATGGATCTGGCTGGGTTGGAGATGGAGCTGATACCTGGGCTAGAGATAGGCCAGTACATCTACATATCAAAGCACCTGCCACAGACCTGGTCGGGCTGGCTATAAGAATGGTCCACGTGTTTTGTACTTCGGTGAATTCATTCAAACCACCCCCGCCATGCTACTCCTGAATGGCATGCGGCTATAACTATCTTCTGTATTTCTATCATTTTAATAAACTCCTTTTTAATACATCTTCAACAAGAGTCCGGGCTAACGTGTATTTATCCTTAGCTCAGGACAAGAACCCACACTTTTTATCTTTTCTGTTTTGAGGGAAATTGTGTCCGGAACCCTAATAGGGGTCCCCGGGGACAGTTTCCCCAAACCGTAACATATTCTGAAACCGTAGCATTTCCCGCGCAGGGTATTGAGGTTGACATTGGCGTTCTCACATATGTACACCATGTGGATGGGAGTGATTCCTTCATGGATCCTCCCTTCCCCCTCATCCCTTAGGCCACTTTCCTGGCTCCACTGGGGTCTCTCCTCCAGTATTTGAAGACTCTGATATCCTGATTACTCTCTAGATTCCTCACTAGATAAAACATATGACCCTTCAGTTTCTGTGACTGTTTCTTTGAAGATGGTTTAATTTAAATGCACCCACAGTGGACTCGGCCATGGTGCATCTTGTGAGTTACTTCAACCAGATGATTGAAGATGAGAGAGAGATTCTAAATGAAATGTCTGTATTGCGATGAAGAGGCAATGGATGCTGAGTGATCAGCTGAAATCAGAGGTAAGTAAGAGAGAAAGGGAAATGCCCACTTGAAGATCAGAGTAATTAAGAAATAGGGCTCTAACTCAGACTAGAATTAAGGAATGTTTTGATGTTTATGATCTTTCTCTTCTTATTAGCTGAATAATAATGAGAGTGCTTGATGGCCTGGAGTTACTTCAGGATTTGGTGACTCAACCCTGTTAGGACCTAGCACATCCATGGTGTAAGTGTAGTAAGCAGTGCAGTTCATAAAAGTAAACTCAAACTTTTAAATTCGTTTTTTAGTATCTTCTACTTTTTTAGAGTGAACTCTGCCCTTTATTGCTTTCAGTGATAATTCAAATTCAGCTATTGGAGTTTTCTCCAACTCTCTTACCTCAGAAACTCCTAATAGGACCTGCTCCTGGGGTCTCTATCTTGTCCTGCCTTCCAGCCTCTTCTTCCCTTACAACCGCCCGTCCATTTCATAAAGGCTGTGTCTATTTCCTAGGGACTGTTCCTGTTCAACCTGGGTTACACAACAGTAAAAAGCAGCCCCCCAAACATTAATGACTCTCAGCAAGGTCTGTTTATGCTCACATTTGAGGACCATTTGTCTGCCTGGATCTACATGCTTTTCAGTCTGGAAAATTGCTAGGTTTGCAGCAAAAGAAAAATAAAAAGATGAAAATATGAAATAACTTTTAAAGCTTCTTCTCAGAAGTAGCACCCACTACCCACATTTCATTAGCCGAGCTAAAATGTAAGTCTTTAACTTAGGCTAAAACTGCGAGAGCAGGGTTACAAGGTTCTCCTCTAGAGTAGCCAGTGTTTTGGTGTCATAAGTAACACGGTCTAACACTTTACCTCTTGGAGCGCAAAACATCAAGCTTTTCCTCTTTTTTTAAATTGTATGGGGGGGATAAATACCCTCAACATGTGAGAAACCTAGATTATTCATACTTAGATTATAAAGGTTTAAAATTAAATAAGATTTGTGTTAGGACTTTGTGGAGGATAATTACACTTAGACATGCCAATGAATAGCCTTGGCTTTATGTACGTATGTATGTCTGTATGTATGTATTTAAAATGGGATCCTATGGTCAGTCCTATTCAGTGTTTCCAAAGTATCAACCATAATTTCAGAGACCTCCAAATCTCCTGTTAAATGGGATTAGATAAAAACTACTCTGATAGCAACCTTTACTGTTTCCCCGTATTAACACGTACACTGATGGCAGAAAAGCGACTGCAGGCAAAACCCCAGGCGCTTCATCCGCATCAAGCAGGGGCCTGAGCATTGCAGAGAAGATTCGGTTCATTCTCTGATGCCCTGGGGTTTCTAGAAATCCAGATTCACTTTAACCTGTCCATTAATAAGGAGTACAGATGAGTACTTTGGTTTCAGGTGTGGTGGGAGGGAAGGATACTGGGACTAAATCCAGAGGCTGAACCTCTGAACTAAACCCCCAACCCTGTTTTATTCGTTTCCTTTTGAAACAGGGTCTTGTTAAGTTACCATGTGCTGATCTCAAACCCACTGTCCTCTGTCTCAGTCTCCCAAGTGTGGGATCAGAGGTGTGTGCCACCGCACGCCACTAATTTGGTTGTACAGTAACGTGTTTCAATTCCCAGTCATAAATTGCATGTGTTTCCAAGTGTCCACATACTGTGACTCTCAGTATGTTCCAGCAACCCAAATACCTAAGTGCTCAGACTCTGCGATCTCAGCAGAGTGATACTGCAGAACACTCGTCAGTTTCAGAAGGGCCGTCATCTTTAGACAGGAGGGCTTCTGTATTATTAGTGTAAGAATGTTCTAGCAGCCTGGTAGAATTGAACAAAAGTGAATTGAATGAAGTACCCACACTAGTAGTCGTGGTTACTCTCTGAGACCACTAGGAGGAGTTGCAATTCAGAACATTGACTTAATTGCTGGTAAATTGCAAATGACAGCTTTTTTCCACCCGGAGCCCTATTGAGCATTGCAATCCAAGGCGAAGCTGTAATTGACATTCCAGAAGATGAGAGTAGGCTGTTATCAAAAAAATTATCTTACTAGGTTAGGTAAGAAGATCATATATTCTTTATTTTGAATAAAAAGACATGAGTCCGGAGTCCCTACTGTAGGGAGAATATAGTGTGGGAAGGACCTTGAGAATGATCCTGACATCCCAGAAAGATAACTGGTGATGGGAAAATCTCATCTTGGTCTGAATTTCCTATAAACAAAAACATAAGCAAAAGCGTGCCTGCTTATTAATCTTAAAATGATATATACAACACAGATGGTGGTAATGAAAGACGCAGTTGAATGCTTCTCTATTATCGAAGAGTTTTAAACTGTGTAATTGCTGCGCTATTTCATCTCACCCCCGTCTTGTCGTTTCAATAATGTATCTAAGCCAAACAAAGAAATGCCTATAATAAATTACCATAAGAGTATACTTGGTTTTCTCAAGCATAAATCTGATCAGAATGGAACTTTAACGATCCTGACTCTCTCTCATCAGTCCTACATGGAACCATTAGATCAACAAAGCCAGCTGTTTTCAAGCTCCATTAGGAGTCAGTATTAAAATGAAAGTAAATATTAAGTCTGAACCTAATTCTATTTTATAAATATTGTCCCTAATCCTTAAAAATACATTTCTTGATTTTCTTTTCAACTTCTTAAACTCGATTGTAAAATATTTTCTCTTCTCATTTTGGATGTCAAATATAGGCTTCTGCCTGGAAATAATATTCTTGAACTACCTACATACCCCACCACTAGCTCTGCCCTCCCAGGCTCTGAGACATCCAAAGAATGAAAATAAGTCTATCGAGTTCTCTTATAATTTACTTAACCATGCTATCAAAGTTCTCTGTGCAGTTTTGCTACTTCAGTGTGGACCTCAGAATTTAGAATGATGTGAAATACGTGGGCAAAAGGAGATTTATCCTCGTACAGAATCAGATTTTAACAACAGATATAGTAGGTTTTTGCACACACCAGCTAATACATAATTTTAGTGTATAATAATGTCATTTGATACATATAAATTCTATATACTGATTTTCAAAGCACTTTCATTCTCAGAATCCTGAGTACATACAACATTGAATGAAGCCAGGTGTGGTGGCACATGCGTAATCCCAGCATTCGGGAGGCTGAGACAGGAGGATCGCAGTTCAAGGACAGCCTCAGCTACTTAGTGAGGCCCTTTGCAACTCAGTGAGACCCTCTTTCAAAATAAAAATAAAGAAGAAAAAATAGGGCTGAGGGTGCAGCTAGGAGGCAGAATGCCCCTGGGTTCCATCCCCAGTCCCGCCAAAAGAAAAAATAAAAATAAAAAACAGTGAATAAATGAAGAGTACGTTGGTGGTATGTGCCCTCATTTGGCACCTACTCTTTGCCAGATATGTTTTTCCTGAGTCACAGAAGGGTAATCAGCACTAGCAACTTTTCTGAGAAAGGCAGAATATGTGTAATCACATAAATAGATGTACTTGAATTTGTAATATTTAATTTAGTTAAATACCACATTATAATCTATAAATATAGAGCATTTAAATTAGTTAAGTACTGTATCTATTTCTATAAATGTAAGTGTAGTATTTAAGTGTGGATATATTTAAGTTTATTATCCTAGGAACATATAGTATATCTACCAACTAGAACTATTTAATATATATTATTAAATATGTAATATGCATGTTTTTCATAGTGACTAAAATAGAGAACATATCATTCTTAATCAAAGTGGTTTTAAACAACAGGGGTAGCTCTGAAGCCATGGGTCTGCCTGACTGTGGGGGACATATTCCTAAGCAGCCCCTCATTTTTCTAATTCCACTGGAGATGATGGATCCACAGAGCTTCAGAGGATTGTCTTCACTCAGAATGATTGTGATTTTACGGCCATCCATTGTTCCTCGTCAATGTCTATTTTAACTCGGTACATTTTAAAATCAGCAGGTATTGAAAATGAAATCTGCATTGTCCATGACACTTCCACTATTCTTTTCTTAAAACAACGGAGGCTTTATTAAAAGCAAAGTCATACGCGACCATTTATTGAGTTTTTATTTTATTACCAGTAAGAGAACAAAACATCAGACAAGACTATTGTCTGCTCCATCTGGTGCTATGCTTCCTCCACACAAGCCTTGTACAGCACACACAATATTTCAGCCGCAAATGTTGTTTAGGTTTCAGAACAATCGCCTATCAAAGCATCCAGGTCCCATTGATAATGGAGCAAAGCCTTTCCTGCAATTGTGAGCCAGGAAATGCTGGCCCCTGGCAAGTCTCACGTGTCCTTGCTTGTAACCTCCCTCCCTCCTTGCTGGAATGTGTTATTTTTAAGCAGCTAGACTAACAGGAAAAGAAAGTTGTTACCTTTTTTTATGTGACAGAGGCAGGCAGTGTAAGGCAAGAAATGTGATTTAGGAATCGATCCCATCTTAAAACCAATCTCCAGGTACTCAGCCGCAGATGTGAGGGAAATCTCTCCTCAGATCCTGTTTGGCACCGATGGCGAGCTCCCCATCTCATAGCCCAGAATGTTTTGCACATTTCCAGGGCCCGAACACTCAAGGCACCGTGTTAAAGGTGCATAGAACTCCATTGTCCTATACCTAGGCGGATTGAAGAATGTGATTCACCTTGCAGAGTGGCCCTGGAAACCAATCAGTTTGAAGAGAATCACAGAGATAGAGACTCATTTTAGTTCAAGGTGGATCTTGGCGGTTGATCCAGTAATCAGTGGGATAATTTCTTGATCACCGTAAACAGATGGTATCATCTCAAAATGAAGCACATTCTGCTCTCACACGCACCTGTGTAGAACTGTAGCCGTAGATACAGAGGTAAACCTATTTCCTTACTTGAATTTGTTTTGGCTTGTAAGAGAGTATATCTAAAGAATAGATCATTGTCTCCATTGTCTTACTTAGTTTATATTTTATAGCCCTTAACATCACTCATCTATTTGTACAGTTACTTGTTGTATCTTTCTTTTCCTTTTCCTTCCCTCCCTCCCTCCCTCCCTCCTTCCCTTCCTCGCTCCCTTCCTTTCCTTCTTTCCTCTTTTCCCCTACTTTTGGTACTGAAGATTGACCCCAGAGGCATTCTACCTCTAGCTACACCATCAACCCCTTTATTTCTTTTACTTTTTTGTTTTGAAAGAGGTCTCCCCCGGATTGCTGAGGCTTGTTCTGAGTCTGCGAACCTCCTGTCTCAGGCATGTGCGGCCATGCCCAGCTTTGTTGTGCATATCTTTATCAGAAATTTCTCCTTAACCTATGCCCGGTCCCTGTGGGCTGCGCCCGTTGCTCACTGTGACTTGCTGAGCTCCAGGACAGCAGGGCCAGGGCCAGGGAAGACAATGAGCAAATGTAGAAATGGTTGCGTAAGTTCATGCTGAGGTATTACCTTATTGACCTGTCAGGCTGTGTGACGCCTTCTAGTTCTTCCTCCTTTTACATATTTAGCGAGTTGGAATAAATCCACACTGTGGTACTATGTCCTGATTTATTTGAATATTATCACTTGGATATTGCAGATTCACGGAAGTCACGGGAGGATATGTGTATATGTGTATGAATCCAAGAAAAAATCCAAATACACTAAAATGTCCCAAGACACAATTAATGCATTATCATTCTGCCCTAGATCCACTCTTCATTTTTCTTATTATTTAACATTAAAGCACCGTGGTTAGGTTGTGCAAACATCTGCATCTTTGTATCGAAGAGCTGACACCTTTCAAGCCTCGCACTCACTATGCAGACTCCCTGTGTCCACCCACAGCCTCCTGTATCTGCTCCATCTTCATCTATCAAGTTGCAGCAATCTTTCCCATCCATCCTTCCAGGATCCACTTAGCATGCTGGTGGATTCTAAGCAGATTGGTGTTTAGAACATATCTAATATGTCCCTTTTCAGCCAGTCCGTAATGCATTCAGAATATCTTAGTAAAATCAAGAAATGTGAAGACAAGGGCTAAGTGACAGAACTGTGTTCCCACTTAGCTTGCGAGCCCTCAGCTTGATCCGAAGGTCAGAGCAGGCTGGTTCTGTCAGTTCTGCTTGGAGTCCGCTTCCCTCAGCCCACGTGTTCGCCGACTCTGCCCCTCTGTTCTTCTCTGGGTTGGGGAAGGGCAGAGGGATTTGCGGCGTGACGCAGGAGGAAGGGTGAAAGTTTGTCGCTGCAATCTACTCTCCTCACCACAATTTGTTTGCGACACTGGAGACTTAGAGAAGTCGTACTCAATTCAGTCATACGGACGGGAGAAAACTTGCGAAAACAAGATCAACTTCCCCGCTTTCCTTTAGAAGCCTCTATCACACATTCTGAAACACCCCCTTTTCAGGAAAAAAATCATCCGTCACTTCTGCGAATGCCTCCACAACCACCTTACCTTTATTCAATGCCCCCAATCGCACCGGAGTCCACTACCCCCAGCTCTTCCCAGTACTCCCCGTAGGGGCAGTACCACTGACTTGGGAATCTGTGAGTCTCGGCTTTCTATTGACAGAGCCAGATTTCAGGACACGCCCTGCCTGTCACTGGCAGGGCCCATCTCAGAGCTGAGCCGCCCCAGGTGATGCCCGGCAGGCAGAGACACGGGAGTCCATCTTGACCCAGAGAGGAAGCTCGCGCCCGTGCCCGTGTCAGCTTCCCATACAAGAAGTTAGCTTCAACGGACACCTGGAGGAAAAGGAGCGCTTTGAATTATCCATAGACTCCCCAGCTCTAAATGACAAGCACTCCATACTCTGTGGAGCCTCTCAGGACTCACTGTTCACAAAACCATGGCTTTGCTAACTTGCTGTCTCCGTGTTCTGGGTTTCCAGTTGTCATATTTAAGCCCAGACCAATCCACTTCCGGTTCCCACATCTTACTAACCACTTGTTATCTCCATTGGAATCCTCAGCAGTGTATCAAGCACAGGGTTCAAACGAAGATCACACCCGCCTTGCTTCCCTAAAACCGCCTTCATCCTGTGTACTCCAGCTCAGTACCCAACTCTACTATCCATGGAGGTGCTGGTTTCAATATTCCGAGTCATTCCTCAATTTTCTCCTCCATCGCATTCATAGCCAGTCACCAAGTTCTGTTGTTTATATTTCCTTTTTATTGCCCCACAGATACGCTCTATTCTCCTTGCTCAAAGCTATCCCTGACATCATCTCCTTAAAATATAAAACATTTACTCTTTTATTTAATAAATCCATTTTGCATATTTTCAAGACTTTTTTTAAATAAAATACAGGTCAGGTGCCTCCATTTCACGTGATAAATCCTTTTGCTTGTTTTCCATTTCCAGTGGAAACATGGTTCAAAATCTCCTTAGAGAAGCCACGTTGAAGCTTATTGCAGGCATTTGTGGCACACTCTGGGTCTTGGCAGCTTTTTACAGTTTCTGGGGACTGAGCATAGTATCTGTTATTTTCCTTGATCCTGCCTTTTTTCATTTCCACAGCAAGTTCCACGAAGGCAAAGAATCAAGCCAAACAGGGTCACCTTTGTGTCCCAAATATCCATCACAATGCTTGATAAAATAGTTAAGAATCTTTAAAATGAAACAGTGAAGGAACAGAAACAGAGGTTAAGTCTGTGTTGCCCAAGCCAGGGTATGGATTTTAGGAAGTCTATCCGGAGTCCTTAGCTGCCTAGGGAAAACTTAGTAAACTTTCAAAATGTTTTTGACAGAATTTCTTTTACAACAACAAATGCTTCTTTATAAATTCACCAAAATGATGCATTCTGGAAGCTTATCTAATACTGCCTATAATGTCAGAGTAGTGAAGAGTGCAACAGATAGAATCACTACACTTTCTTGCTTTCCTAAAAATACTTTTATTGGTATATTATAATTATACATCATAGTGAGGGTCAAAGTCATAGACACAAGCATACCTATAGCTGTAGGTCTCTAGGGTTCCCGTGAGGTCCCACTGCGGCCCACCCCGCCCTTTGCATAATAGTGGGATTGGGATACATGAGCACACCTGAGGTGAACTGTGTCTTTCATGGGGTCGTCTTTTTCCCCTTCCCACCCCCCTCTCCCACCCCTTCCCACTGTTCTGCTGGTCTCTCCCCTCAACTATCTGAAGTCTCTTATTTCTTACTTTTCTCTCTAGTGTTCACATGGAAAAGAAAACATACAACCCTTGACTTTCTTTTTGAACCTACATCCAAGCTGAATCCCCAGCCCAATTTTTTATTCTTTACTTTGAAATCCTCCTGCCTCAGCCTCCCGAGAACTGGGATTACGAGCTTGTCCCCCCGTGCCAGGAAACCCTTGACTTCCTGATACTGGCGGACCTCAGTCAGCACAATATTCAGTAGTTATTCATCTTCCTGCTGATGACATCATTGTGTTGTTCTGTGTGGCTGAGTAAAATTTCCTTGGGTATGTATACCACATTTTTGCCATCCATTCATTTGTATACTTTCATTTTTATGATTAAAAGTGATTTCTTTATCTTAAACTCCTTTATCAAACAGGTTTAATACATATTAGTTAAAATAAACCAAATCAAACAAGTAAAGTGAGAAGGATAAAAATGCCTTCATTCAGAATGACACAAAAAAATCTAAGTTATGATGTAAAGAGATTCCTTCAACTCTGAATCAAAGAAACGTTTAAGAGAATGACTATTCTGTTGGAACAGTAGTAAGAAGAATTTTAGATGTGGCAATAAAAAGCAATAAATTTGGCATCTTCCTGACTAGAAGAAGAAAGTTGGCTGATAAAATCAGAAATGCTAACCTAGAGAAGCCTGTGTGTAAATGAGGATAAAAATGATTATGGTAGATATATTTCACATGTCCTGAGAAAGAAACATCCATTGAGATGCACGCTCTGGATAGTAAGCAGCTCCTCTGGAGGTATGAAGAAATGCCCCTAGGGGCTGAGGCACAAGATAATAGCACCATGAAGCTGGAGCGATCTGGCCAGGCAGGCCCAGTGGCCAGAATCACAGGAGGGCACAGCTGATAAAAGTAAATCTGCTTTCTCTCTTGCACACAAGACAATAAATGTCACTATTTAACTTCACGTGTCATCCCTGGAACACTGATAATGCAGATGTAAAATAAATGAAGACCAAAGGAAAGGAGGCAGATGAACTGGGGAAAAAGGAAAGCACACACGAAGGCCTATTCCAAAGCTCAGCATGTAGATAATTGGAAACAGAGGAGGAAGTCATTTCTAGATAGTATTCTTATTCACATGGCTTAATGTTCAACTGATAAACCGCGGTGCGGGCCTGACCCTGACACATGTGATTGAGCAGGCGCCGTGCTCTGGAGGGAAGGGGTAAATGTGAATGGCTCTCACAGGGAGCAAGACCATTAGCTCTCTTCAGTAGAAATCTGAGCATTAATTAGTTTCTATCATTAAAACTTTCTGTATTTTCTTAAATTGACTTTCTAACTTAACACCCTGTGATACTTCTCACTGCACACATGGGAAGCCCAGCCAGCATCAGTCCATCTGGGCTTGTGTCTCCCAAGCCCTCTTCTTGCCACTCCAGTCTTTCCCTCGCCTTCTCTTTACTGACCTCTGAGTTGTCTGGAATATATGGAATGTACTCCTACACCGGGAGCTTTATCCTTATTACCTCCAACACAGAAGCTCGTAACACGTCCTGCCCCATGACTGTCGCTAGATGTCTTGCATTTACTTTTTATTTTGGTGGTGGTGGTGGGGGGACCTGAAGACTGAACCCAGAAACATTCTACCTCTGAGCTACACCTCCATCCCTATTTCTTATTCCTTATTTTGGAATAGGGTCCCACGGAGTTGCAGAGGGTTTCACTAAGTAGCTGAGGCTGGCCGCGAACCTGTGATCCTCCATCTCAGCCCTCAGGTACTGGGATGACAAGTGTGTGCCCCATGCCCAACTCAAGTGCTCGTTTCTGACTATTTTGTTAGCTTCATCTTCTTCTTCATCTTATCAGCTTTCATTTTATCCCGGGTTTTGCAAGCACCCCGTGCCATGCTGCCTCCCAAACTGAGCCCAGCTTCTCAGCCTCTCAGGGTCCCGCCATTCTCCCAAACTCCTCTTCCTTGGCGATCCTACTCCTTCATCCAGTCCCCTTGGGCCAGGTCTCCCTGACACGCAGCCTCACAGCCCAGTGCACATTTCTCTCGTGCTCTTGACGAGTGCACCTAAGTGAATGTCTGGGTAATCTTCCCTCCGCTCTCTGTTTTACAAAGTGGACTGCTGCTCCAGGCAGCAGGCATTTCAGAGTGCCCAACCAACATTATGAAAATTAGTCTGAGTCGATCCAGGAAGCCTCAGCGGCAGCCCTGCCTAGATTCTTCTAAATGTAGCACTTGGAACACGGTGTTGGAGCACGTTGGCCTCGCTCGAGCAGTCGCTGCTCACACCTGTTGTCTTTGGATGGCATTCTAATGAGATGGCAGAGACGGCTCATCAATATTTATGACGACGGGCTTGGCGTGGGCTGCACACCCGGAGTGATGCTATTTTGTGCTCAGTCCTTTCCGGGTCACAACCACCAGCTCCTTCCTAAAGCACCACTAAATGAGACCCCCAAAAGGAGCACCTCTTCTCTCTGGCTTGGTTATAAAGCCTGAATGAGAAAGAGAATTAACAATTTCATGTAATTTAGTCTTTAGTACAATAAGCATTGTCACTTTATCCTAGAGCCTCTAGCATTCAGTAAATGAATGCTTTATAGGAGATATGGCAGACAAAAAAAAGCCAGTGGTGTCGGCTAATGGAAGTAGAGCCTCCTTTCCTTAGTCTTGTTGTTTGCAGTGATGGTGCTGGCACTGATGGCAGCTCTTGAGATGGAGGAATGTCCAACGCAGAGCATGAGGTAGAGGAGGATCTGCCCAAACCCCAACCAAACCAAGGCACAACATCAGCAGTGCTGAGTCCTCAAGAAGCCAGGATTAACAAGTGTGAGGAGCAACTCCTAGACACAGCTCTTCTAGGTAGAAAGCATTCTCGGGTGCTTGAGAGTCAGTATGGACTTACTATCACACTCCTGGGATCCTTCATTGCCATCTTGTCCAGTTGAGATTGTCAGGAAGTGTTTATACCATGTTTCTCTGCCTTTATTACCTGGATGCCACAGCGCCAGTATTTGCATGACATATTGCAGAATAGTCAGGGATTCTTATTCTCATTATTCTATATGATGAAGGCCTAAACATTTGAAAAATAAGTTCAGAGCATGAAGCTCAGATGATTAATGCCACACCAGCACTTAGCAGTAGAAAAATAGCTGAGTTATAGCTTCCAACCTTATTATGCGAGTGAGTTTAACATCCATCTAACATTTTAGGAAATGACATATACCAAATTCTTTTTGAAAATTACCGAAGCAGTGATAGCTGTGGAGAGCTTTGCTGTTCACAGGTTTAAGACCTTGGAAGGCTTCTATTGCAAAGATAAAATCTTGTTCTTGAAATAATTGCTAGAGAAATGAATTAAACCTCAGAGAGGTTGGAAATTATCCGGGACAAAGATTAACTGATATATTTCTGAATTATTTTTGCAGCAATGTAGAGGTTTTAATAGAAAATTTTCATGATAAATAGTGTGCTCTGTCAGTATATACGAAAAAGAGAGCAGGGTGCGGTGGCACAGGCTTATAATCCCAGCATTTGAGAGGCTGAGACAGGAGGATCATGGTTTGACGACAGCCTCTGCTACTTAGTGAGGCCCTATGCAACTCAGACCCTGTTTCAAAATAAAGAATAAAAAATAAGGCTGGAGGTGTAGCCCGGGGGTAGATACCCCTGGGTTGATCCTCAGTACTGCAAAAAAGAAAGAGAAACAGCAATTAACGATATAATTATACAGTTCAGCCTTGAATTCTACCAATCAGAGTAAAGTCAACATTGTTCTGTTGCAAGGGGCGCCTCCAATTCTGTTTACAAGCACACAGATAATGCTACCAGCCGGTGCTCAGCACCCTCTCCACAATGCAATCACCGAAGCAAGAACTAATTCTACACACACACACACACACACACACACACACACACACACACGCACACATACACATACACATGCATACACGTATGCAAGGCTAGTTTTGAGAAAAGCCAGACAGTAATTTTTAAGATAATTTATCTACACTGCACAATATAAACAACTAAATTCTATTCCAATAGAAATAAGTGATGCTATTTTTAGCAGCAGAATAGAAATTTATAAATGCCTTCAGTTTGACTTTCTTTTGAAAATAATTGCTCATGTGGATTTTTTTGCAAGTCCAATCATGAGTGTGTTCAGTTATGCCCATCTCCATTAAATGCATTTTTATTCATCTGGTGGGGAACCAGTTGCAAAACAACTGCTTACCAAATTAACATCTGAAAAAATCAAACCAGTAATCTGTCTCATTGGCTTAAATTAGCATAAATCATGTTCTCTGTGGTAGAGGGACTTCTAGGCAAGAGGAATTGAAGGATTAAGTTGAGGAAAAGGAATTTCCATTAGAAGAATATGTAAGTACCAGGAAACAGTAGGAATCCAGAGGAGGTTAGTGATTAACTCACTACTACTAGACAGGGAAGAAAGAAATCATGAAGGATTTTATATTTAAATATATTTTTGGAAAAGAATATATATTTTCTAGGTAGAAAAAATGTCAAGACAGCATCAATGTATTAATAAACAGGAGATGATAACATCTCTACTACTGTGCTAACATCAAAAAGCAACTTCTATGAGTGGCAGAAAAAATAAAAAGGGAAGAAAAATTGAACATACACATACACATAATGATCTGTCTTAGCACATAGGACCATTAAACATGAATGTACATTAAATCTGCTATGTACTTTCTAAGAGAATCAAAAACATGTCCCGGCACTACCTTTTTCTTTCTGACAACAAGAACCACAGAGCAACGTCATCGAGAAAGACCCTGGAGGCTGAGACGAGCTGTGAGCAGCCTTTGCTCCCTTTGTATTCCCTTCTTCTGTGGGCAGCTGGCCAATGTGGGACGGACAAGCACAGGGAGCTCTTGGTCCACCGGCCCAGCCCTGCTGCTCCTCCTGGGAACAATATTCAGATACAGGGAAATGACAGAGCGTGGTCAAAGCGTACCCAAAGCAGCTTCGAGGGTGCCCCGTAGACATTTCTACTATTTCAGACCAAGGCAGTTTCGGTGGAGAAGGTGACCACCCAGGAAGACCAGGGCTCTTTTTCTTTTTTTCTCTTTCTTAGGGACCCTCCCTAGAGAAGGCAGTTAGTTTTAGGGTTTCCTTTTTCCAAGTGTCCATTTAAACTAAGGAAGAGTAATGGCGGGCGTGGTGGCGCACGCTTGTAATCCCTGCGCTTGGGAGGCAGAGACAGGAGGATCTTGCAGGTTTCAAACCCAGACGTGCTGGCTTAAGAGACCCTGTTTCCAAATAAAAAATATAAAATAGGTCTGGGAGTGTAGCCCAGAGGTAGAAGGGCTTCCAGGAACCCCAGTAACACCAAAAAATAAAATAAAATAAATAAACAAAGGGAAAGTAGCTCTGGCCAATGGGATGGACTCAGAACAGCCATATGAACAAGACAGAAAGGTCTGCTCATGACAGAGCTGGAAGGGGCAACATAAAACAATTTCCTGGTATATTTTATGAAAATTGAATGTGGGCTGAAATTTTTAGTAAAGGCACCATCACTTGCCACAACATACTGTGGTTTGGGGCTTTGGTTTTCATCACATTCTCTGTATTAACTACAGCGACTGTTGGTATTACAGACGGGACCTTTAAGAATCCTGCGTTCGGAGGCTTGCTGCCCTGATGTGGCTGTGGAGAGAGGGTGCCCTCCAATAGACAGACCTTCCCTGGAGGTCGCAGGTCACTGGTGTTGTGGAGCCCGTCTCTTGCTCTTTCTCTCTCTTACTGATCACGAGGTGAATGGCCTTCAGTTACCTGCTGCTGCTCCTATTTCTTTGCCATCACAGGAAGAAAGCAACAGAGCTAACTGGTCATGAACCGAAACCTGCAGGACTGTGACCCACAGTAAACCTCTCCTCTGTGTAAGTCGATTTATCTCGGGTATTTGTGACTCTCAGGGTAAGCTGGCTAACACAGGAAACGGGTACCGAGAGTTGGGCCATTGCTAGGACTACACCTGGTGAAGGGATGCTCCAGGCGCCTGCAGAGCCAGCCTCAGAGAGTAGCCAAGTAGGATGGACCCAGCAAGGCTGAGAAGAGAAGACACGCAGGCCCTCGGGAGCCCACGCCTGCCGCAGTGGGCCCTGCAGGCTGGCCTTGAAAATGTAGGATTTCACATTTGGTCCCTGCTGGAGTCTCTTCTTGTTCTTAGCTCATTGCTCCCTGCCACAGGCGCCTCCCTTCCTTTTGCACATGGGCATGTTTATTTCACGACATTGTGTCCATGAGGGTATGGCTTGTTTACCCTTGCAAAGGTCCACGCTGATGTGCCTTGAGTGTCAGAGGAGACTTTGGACTTGAGCTTCTGGGCTGTGCTGGAAGTTTTAGGACTGTGGGGACTCTAAGAGTTAGACTGAATGCATTTTGCACTGGAAGATAGACAGGAGCTTTTGCGCATTCAGGATTAGAATGCCATAGTTTGCACCTGGGATGTCCCTCAGAGTCCCACATGTTAAACACTTGTTCCCTTGGTGATTTGGGAAATTGGTGAGATCTTTAGGAATGAGTGCTAGTGGGAAGTTTTAGAACCGGGATGTGTTCTTGAAGGAGATTATGGGCACCTGTCTTCTTTCTCTCTGTCACACTGTCCCTGAGGCGAATGGGTCTTCCTGTTATGTATTTCTGTGTCAGGCACTGTGCTGTTGCAGGCCCAAAGCCACAGGAACACGGACTGAAACCAGCAAAACTATGAGCCCAGACAGGCTTTTCCTCTTTTTAAGTTGATTTATCTCAGATACTTCTTATAGCAATGAGAAGCTGATTCATACATGTAACAAGAGCTGAGACTACTTAGGAGAGGTTAGGCCAATACGAATTCTGTGATTGTGGAATAAGTATTACGAAGAACTATTTTACTTGTTTAAAGAAGTATAGCTGTTAGTGAAAATTAATATCTGTATGTGAAGGTTTTAGTAGTTACAGCTTAAAAAATAAACTCAATTTCTACTTGTCAAAGATAATTAAACACAATTGAAACAACTAAAGAATTCTAACAGTTCTAAAATTTCACTTTAACTATTTTTGGTGGGATGGGGAGGTTTCTTGTGACTTTTACATTTGTTTGTTTTGATGGGAGCAACTACACCGGTAGTGCAGCGCATAGCCAGCAAGTCCTGCCATTTGATGGCGAAACCCTGTCCTAGTCCAGGGAATCGATGCAATCGATGGTCCTGTGAGACCCAGAATGTGCTTGGCTTTAATCATCTCATTTATTCTCACTCTGTTCTGTGAGGCCGATTCTCATCCCCACTTTATAAGTGTGAGAACTGCAGTGCAGTGAAGCCCCCAAAGCGTGGAAGGAGCTAAGTCAGGAGTCAAAGAAGCCATTTTATTTCCAATCCACCACCTCTGTGTGGAGACTGGAAGAGAACCGTGGTGATCAGGGAGCGGGCTGGAGTCAGCCCGCCTAGAAAGTGAGTTTCAAGGTCTCCAAGCATAGGTATGAGGATGTAGGAAATCTGACTAAGCTTCAGACTCAGATCAGCCCTCTTCCAAAGTTTAGATAACATTGTAAATGTTATTGTTTTATGTAAATAGTGTTTTTCCCCTAGTAAGTGCAAGTAAATGTCATTTCTCCTACACCAAGTCACCAGTATAATGTCAGATGAGTTGTCCAACAATAGACACATCTTTTAATTAGATTGTATTTTAGTATTCTACAACAGAACTCCTGTTTCTTCTTATATTTCTTTTAGTTTATTATGTCTGTGTACATGCATGAGCTTTTCTTGAGAAGAGCACTCAGGTCCCCTGTGCTTATCCTCTTTGTTGATTTCATACCGTTACTGATGAGCTGATCCAATTTTCTGAGAGGAATATCGATAAAGGTAATTCCTGAAAATGTTTTATGATACTGCAAATAAATATTTTAACATTTACTTAAATCTTTAGATTTGGGTTTTTTCTAATCCTCAAGGAACTTTACTGCTGCTTTTCCCATTCTGCCTCTTTCTTGTTTCTGTCTCTTCACTTCACTTATTCTCCTACTAGACTTGTAGACTGAGTCGCAGATACTTCTCTCTGCTTATTCAAACACCATGGCTTCTCTCTTGTAGCTCCCACGGCGTCTGTGTTTCCCATGTTGCACTAAATTCTGGGCTTTGACTGCCTCCATCTTTGCCCGTGTGTTTTCTGGCTACAGCCCTTACATGTAGTGTTAACTGCCCACCCATCCCAGACAGACTCCCAGCTCTCCATCCCCCCTCTCGCTCCCAAGCGAGTTGCCAGGAGGAATTTCTTCTACCTGATAGCTTGGGTGAAAGGCTGGATATACCAAATAAAATAACATATTGATTTCTATGTGGTCTTTTCTTGAAAGTTTTCCAAAGATTCCTTGGTTTAATGTTTTCTGAGCCACGGTGCTCAATACATTGAAGGCTGGCTTCAGTTCAAACTAGCACTCTAAACCCTAAATCTCCCTCTCACTTGTTAAACACATTTTATTGCTGCCTCACTAGGGATTCCTTGTATTAACACTATGGATTTCCTCAAAATAAAGTCATATTTAAGCAATTACATAAAACACACACACACACACACACACACACACACACACACACACATGCACACACACGGTACTAGAAATTGAGCCTCAGTGAGATGTAGAGTTGTGATAGAGTATATATTTCGCAAATCCTAAAGTGCTTACTAAGTGGCATAACCAGGCGAGTTTGCTGAACTCTGACCTAAATGGGCGTGTTAAACCCCCTGATTCTCTAGCCAGTCAGTGTTGCCTGCGTAGAGCGCCACCCGTAGTCCAGGAGAGTCACTGTGGATGTGTTTCCGTGCCTGCTGAAGGTATTCTGGGCACGGGTTTCTCCATCTGTATTAATTACAACACAATCTCCTGTGGTTAAACATACCAATTCTTCAGGGAGTGTTATATATTTTAGGAAATATGTGCAAACATAACTCATGTACCTGTTTTTGTGGGGTGAGTGATCAGACAATATATAATTGATTTGTTATGTAACCAAGTAGTCCCATCTACATGGAGAAAGTGTCCAGTTTTCCTAATAAACTCATACATTATGCAGTGCATATACTTCAGAAATTCTTTTATTTAAAAAAAAGAAAACAGCAAATTAAAGTTGTTAGGAGAAAACATGCACCTAGTAGACATTTAAGATGGACCACCTCTGTTTTGATCAGCTGAATCCAATGACATATCTCACAAAGCACAGCCATCTTTCTCTGCCAGTATAACGTGTCCGTATGCCCATTTGGCTGAGGACGAGGGGAGGACCAGGAAACCTAAGGGGAGTTATCATGTTACTGATGAAAAGTTCCAATCTGTAACACATATGTGTACTCCAGTATGCAGTATCTGCTTATTTTCATCAAATTGCGTTAAACGCTTCAATATGTAGCCGAGTCTTCTTCCGTAGGAACCTATACCCATGGCATTCTTTGCGGAATCCTCGTGAATCCCGTTACCATGTACGCCTGGCATTCCGCCTTCCCTGGGCTCATTCCTTCTTATTCCCTGGTATAGTTATTAAGATGGGGAGATTTTCCTCCCTACTCTAAATTTGCTCTTGTCCCCAAGCTACTGTTTTTGAACTGAAAGCAAAGACAAGGGACAATATACTTTAAAAAAGAATATAACACTACCAGGAATTACTGCACAGTATCTGTTTTCTTACTTACAGGCAGCAACAAGAATCTTCTTATCCCCTCCCCACACACAAACTACTGTACTTTATATGTGAGCAAGGCCTGAAACAGGAAAACAAAGAACATTATGTTTCCCAGACTGGAGAAACTTCACAATTCAGATTTATTCACCACAAGATGAACATAAAAGTAGTTTATTTTGCACATACCTCTCTGATACAAGGCATACGAATCTACATATGATTTAAAATAGTTGATCTGAAAACTTTCTTTCACATACGTTGATTATGTTATCCCTGAAAAAAATTAAATGAACACATACTTTAATATTTTAACATCAATTTATAAATAGTACTTGGGGGCTGAGAGAGAAGGAGCACAGGTTGGAGGCTCTCAGTGACTTAGATTCTGTGTTAAGATAAGAAAATAAAAGAGGACTGGATATGCACCTCAGAGGTAGACTATCCCTGGGATCAATCCCTAGTACCACAAAAATACTTGGAACTTAATCAATATCTGATAACATACAGTGATTTTCCTTTATTAAAGGTTAACTAGTCATCTTTGTCATCAGATTGACATAAATATAAACAAATAGTAGCTACTCAGCAAAATTTCTTTCTTTTTTATTAAGAGAAAAAGAAGTTTTATTTAGAGAAGTGAGGGGGTCAGGGGAGGAGGCAGACCATCTCTGGGGCATAGGGGTAGTGCCTAAGCAAGAGAGTGTGAAGATTTTTCAGTTCTTTAAAGAACCCCCATAAGGGGATGGGTGGGGTTGCAGAGTGGAGGTTTGGACTTCCTCTTAATCTTCAGGTCCCTGGCATCTATGGGTGGTGAGTGGCTGGTGCCTGACCTTTATCCTCCTAAGGGATTCCTTCGCAGGAATCTCAGGGGGGAGGGGGGAACTGTGATTAAAGGTGTGGGCTCTTTGAGGTTTCTGCCTGAGATAGAATATACCCTGTAGGTGGGGTTAAAGAATATGAACTTTTTTAGATCTTCAAACTTCATTTTCCCTTCCTTCCCAATTTGTTTACTTTCTGTCTATTATTCTCTCTCTCTTTTTTTTCCTATCCTGCTTCATTCCTCCCTCAGATTCCAGTCCCTTAGTCTTGAGAGTTGATGAAGGGTGGAATTCCATCTTCCATAACTGCTTCTGATCAGTGAAGGGGCATTGGTTCTGCCTATTCAAGGACCTGAATTGTTATCCTCCTGATCTAAAAGGGACATGGGGAAGTCCGGATGTTTTGTTGGCTGGAGAATTCTCCGTCATCCTTTGATGTTGTGTAACATCAAGAGTCACCCAGGCTTCTCTGTTGTTAGAAGCTGAGCAGAGGGGCTTTGCTCAGTCTCGGGGGGCAACCTCAGTCTTTAAGGGCAACCATGATGGAAGCAGATGGCCTCACTTCCCCTCAGAGGTGAGGCCAGTTATGCTTCCAATGTTTTTTCCTCTTTGTAGAGGGGATATATCCCAGGTGCAGATAGATTCCACATAGAAGCAAACCTTGACCCAGTGCCCAGGCTCTTTAAAATAAATGGCGGATGCCAGGACCTGCGTTTCCTTCCTTCTCTCTGGAAGGAGCTTTTGGCTATCTCTGAGGGGCAGAGACTTATTACCCAATGCCAGGGAGATTAGGTGGACTTTTCCTTATGCCTGCATTCGTCTCTTCAGGTTCTTCATTTTGTTTACCTTGTTTCTGTTGCTGAAAACTCCAGAGGCCAAAATTAAAAGGTGATTAATGGATCAGAGGTCCCACTTTCTGCTTTTGGGGTTTTTTCCTAATATCTGGGCTTGATTGGCTGATAAAATGAGTTCCTAATAATATCTGCCTGTCAAGTGAGTCTTGGTCAATATTTTAGTATACCTCTGGAGTGTCTTAGTTAAGCATCCCCAAAATAAAGCGGGATTTTCATTCATTCTTGTGTTTCCTCTCTAATTTTATCATAATTACGTGACGTATTCATACATCTCATTTCTTCAGTTACACACGTGACCATGTGATTTCATTTGTTAAGGTACTCACTCCTGCTTTGGTAGTTCCAGTTAGCGTCTTGATTTCTTTGAAATCAAACTGAACGTTATGCCCATCTCATTGCCAAGTTTTCCACTTCACTAGCTGAGACTCATCACTGCCATAATTTTGAATGCTAATAGTTTTTGAAAAATATAAAAAAATCAAAGATACAAATTCTTACTGGTTTTATGTGCTCAGAACACAGGTAAGATAGGAAAAATGATTTTAGATGAAAATCAATCATTACTTATGAATTTCACGTACAAATTTGTTTATGAACAAAATTTCCTTCCTAAAAAATTTTACAAACTGTGAAGGCATATACATACTACGGTATGTGAATACAGCCAGGGCGGTGGCTGTGGCTGGACACTAAGTCTATGTACATCCAGCTTGATGCCATTGTTCGTTCCATCTGGATGAGTCATTATAATAAGAAAACTCACACTTACAGCTTAAAACTTGTTTGCACTTACCTGGAAACTGCAGAGCTTTGCCACTTCCTAAGCATAAGGAGGAAACCTCAGGAGAGTGGGCAGTATGGCAGCCTCAGACGAAGCCCTAGGCACATGACACCTACCTAAAACACGTACTTAGCCTTCCGGCTTCCTCTGTCACACTTTGTAGTGGAGACTCCTACACCAAATGCAGGAGAACCAACATTTTTCTTCCAAATCGAGGTGCTAATGGCTCTTTTGAAGCAAATTAGTAATACTCATCAAGAATGAGTGGAAGACGTTAGATATGTATTGAAATAACCTTTGCTTTTACTCAATTTTTATTATCTTCTACAGTAGCTCACCTGTGTAAAAGTGATAATTCAGAATTAAATGTAAGTGGTAATGATAATGTTAATAACTAATGTAATAACTAGTGGCATAATATTTTTATGTCAGGTACTATGCTAAGCAATTTATGAATCAAAAAAGTGTTTGATCTTTAATACTTAAACAGCAAATGTCGGAAGCAAAGCAAAGTTATATAATTTGTTCAAGGTCACACAGAGAGGGTAAGCCATCTGTTTCTGAACCAAACCATCTCTCCATTCTCTTTCTTTTTTCCTCCCCCCCAGAGTATAGTAGTGTGTTTAATGAGTTGGCTTAGGGCAGGTAATGCCACCATCATGATTCTGAGGGACACAAGGGAAAGGTAAGGATGACACCTTAATTTTATTTCTGGAAGTATTCTTTTCCTAGGATGTAACTATGGTCTGCAGCAATGTCAAAAGCACATTCAAAAAGGGAAAAATATAGCAGACTATTCGATCTGTGTGCAACCCAATCAAAAAAGAATTCAAGTCATAATTCCTATAACTCCCATAATTATCCCAATCTCTTTTTAAAGTAAATATACCCATGCGTTAAAATTTTAGTTTTTTGTTATCCTTTTAGCATTAGCAGTAAGTACAGAAGAGATACCCAGTAGATGTTTGATTCACTGAGACCCATTTTATCAGAGTGGCTACAGAGTATAGTGGTTGAAAGCATCATTATCCTAGCCTGCCTTCTAAGACTTGAACCCAAGATAAGTGACCATGAATCTATAAGCTTCTTTTCCATGTCCCATTCTGTGATGTGACGGTAATGATAGTCTACAATTATGTCACAGAATAAGTCGATAGACAATAATTATGTCACAGAATGATCATGATTAAATGAACTCATATAAGTCAAATGCTCAAAAGATTGCACAGCACATAGGAATCACTATTCCTGTAACGTATTAATCATGGTTGTTATATGTGTTGGGCTTTGAGGCCTTGGTGAATTCAGCATTTCCCTTTTGGTAACTAGGACTTCAAATTTATTTATTTATTTATTTATTTATTTATTTATTTATTTACTGCAGGTCTGGAGATGGAACCCAGAGGCATTTGACCTTCGAGCTACACCCCCTGCCCTATTTTTTATTCTTTATTTTGAAACCGGGTCTCACAGAGTTGCAGAGGCCTCACTAAGTAGCTGAGACTGTCCACGAACCGCGATCCTCTGGGTCTCAGCCTCCCGAATGCTGGGATGACAAGCGTGCGCCACCACGCCCGGCCAAATTTGTAATCAAGTTACATGACATCTTATTGGTGTATGGGCTTTGAGTTCAATATCATTGTCCAGAAATGAGGAGAGAGAGAGAGAAAGAGAGAGAGAGAGAGAGAGAGAGAGAGAGAGAGAGAGAGAGTGTGTTTAGACACAGTAGGACATAGGGAAGAAGGCTGAGGACAGAGGCAGAGCCTTAGTTGTGCGGCACCAGCCAAGGAATACCAAGGAGGAATACCAAGGACGCCATCCAGCAGCAGGAGGAGGCAAGGCAGGCTCCCTCCTCCAAAGGGACTGTTGACTGTGGACTTCTAGCCTCCAAACTCTGGAAAAGTGTGTTTCTTTTGTTTTCTGTCACTCACTTGATAGTAATTGGTTCTAGTCGCCCTGGGGAACTAGACATACCTATAGTTGGTTTGTATGGGTAGTGAACACCTGCCCAAAGTCAGCTCTTCTAGCATCTTTGGGAAGAAGACTATATAGGCATATATAGGATTGTTGTGAATAAAGTATATAAGTAAGCAAGGCAATATTAAGAATTTAAAATGCTCACAGTGGTTACTTATTCATTCATTTATTCAAATATATGTATTGAGCCAACTGGGGCTAAAACAGGGAACAGAATCTCATTTTCACCATGGAACCTTGGTCCTCTTAGCTGTGCTGTTGAGAATATTTCCATATATTATCCAACTAATGTTCCCATATTCATTACTGTCTAAGAACAGAGGAGTCGTTCCATCTTCTAGGTCCTTTTCAGCATCTTTATTCAGTATTCTATAATTTTCATGGTAGAAGTATTTTGCCTCTTTGGTTATATTTATTAAAAAGCTTTATTTTATTTTTTGTGAGGCTATTGTGAATGGAACAGTTTTGCAGAGTTTTTTGTTTTGTTTTGTTTTTACAGTGAATCCATAGTTGTTGTATAAAAAGCTCACTGATTTTGTATCCTGCTTCTTTGCTGAATTTGTTTATCAGATCCGGAAAGTCCTCTGGCTGAGTTTTTGGGTCTTCTAAGTATAGATTCAGATCATCTATAGGCAGGGATAATTTTAGTTCTTCTTTTCTTATTTATATCCTTTTAATTTTCTTCTCTTGCCTCGTTGCTCTTGCTAGAATTTCAAGTACTCTGTTGAACAGGAGTGATGATAGTGGATATTTGTTTTGTGTTTGATTTTAGAGGAAATACTCTCAGTATTTTCCTGTTCAGTATCATATTGGCTTTGGGCTTATCATATATTGTCTTTTTATAATATTGAAGATTTCCAACTGAATTCTATAACAACTGTATAGTAGAACTAAGCCCAATGTTCCTCAAATTATTTCATGAGATAGAAAGAGACAGATTCAAAACTTCTAAATAAAATACTAGCAATTTGCATTCAAAACCACATCACCAAGATTGTGTACCATGACCTAGTTGGTTTCATTTCAAGGCTGCCAAATTTGGTTCAATATAAGCAAATTAAAAAATGTAATTCATTACATAAATAGGACTGAGAACAAAAATCATGTGATTATCTCAATAGATGCAGAAACTCTGAAAGAAAACAACTTCCAGCCAAAAATTTCCTACCCAGCAAAACTTTCTATCAAATTAGAAGGAGAAATAAGAAGCTTCCATGACAAACAGAAACTGAAGGAATTTATGTCTTCAAAACCAGCACTAGAGAAAATACTCAAAGAGATTAACTACAAAGAAGAAATAGGTAACACACTCCAGAACTAGAGAAACAAGATTTTCCATCTAACAAACAACTAAGATTGGTTATCTGTGGAGATTCATTATTTATGTTAGTCTTTTACCTATCTCTAAAGGGTATTGTTTGCCTTTATTGTTGTTAATTTTTAGGATTCCTAGTTGGAATATTAATACACCTTCAGATATAGCATTTGGAAATATTTTATCCCATTCTATTAGTAACTGTTAACTCTGTGTACATTGTCTTTGGATATACAATTTTTTTTTTTAGGGAGTTTGTATACTCCTCTGTTGCCTGTGCCTTTGAAATCATAACCAAGAAATCACTGCCAATTTCAATGTTGTGAGGTTTTATGACCCAGATTTTCTCCTAAAAGTTTATAGTCTTAAGATTTATATTTAGGTCTATTATCTATTTTGAGTTAATATTTGTATATGGGATTAGGTAAGGGTCCAATTTTATTCTTTTCCATGTAATTATTATTTTTTAACAATATTTAGTTAAAAGATTAATATTTCCACCACCAAATGTTTGTGGAAACCTTGTCAAAAATAACTTGACAATATAGGGAAGAATTTAGCTCTAGGCTTTTATTTAACTTCCATGGTTTATATATCTGCCTTTAGAATAGTACTACACTGTTTCAATTATTGTAGCTTTATATGGTTTGAAATCAGAAAATATATATCTCCTAGCTTTGTTCTTTTTCAAGATCGTTTTGGGTACCTAGAGTCCATTTTCCATATTAGGATAGATTTTTTTCTGAAAAATAAATATATAAATATATGATAGTTTCACCTAAAAAATAGAAAAAAAATATTCTCTGGTAAGAAAGAAAGCAAAAAGAAATATTGAAATGTTATCTTTAAGTCATCAAAAGCTTGGTATCAGACAAATGAAACTGTTATGTGAGATTATCATTTTTAATTTTAGATAAATTGCCATAATACTAGATGTCAACTACTAAGCCAAGCATGGGAGGGAGGGATAGGGAGAGAATGGGGTAGGGATTGGGTGGGGGCTGACTGGGAAAAGTGTGCATGTATGTCTACAAAAGTATGTATCCTACTATGATGTATGAATACAGTGCACCAATAAAAATAAATAAATAAAAAAAAAAAAAAAAAAAAAAAGAAAAATCATATGACAAAATCCAGCACTCATTCATGTCTATAGAAACTGATAGAAAGAACTCATATCAATAGCTAATTAAACTTTAAAAATTGTACTACTTATACGTCAGGCATGATGCTAGTCTAAAATCACGTGGTTTAAAATAAAGTGATTTAATTATGACCTGTTTATTAAAGGCCTTGAGTACTTTAAGCTCAGAATTCAATATTTGGAAGAGAAATTGAAGTTTACAAATTTGCAGTCGTCCATACAGGATCGCTATAATCTTGGTGTAATGCCAGTGGTTATTACTGGTTTCCACATCACATGTCACAAATGGCAGTCATCACTCTGAGCAAGCACTCAAAGTATTAACCTAAGAGGAATTCAGCACATAATTCTGGAGGTCTGGAAAATCGCCTTGTTATTTGTTTTATTCTAGTTAACTCACTTAAAAGATCGATGCTCTTATTCATAGACCAAGAATCTGTTTTGTGTTGCTCATTCCCAGAGAAAAGGGGATGAAGAGCCCTGGCAAAGCTCATTGCTGTTAGCACGGTGCAGCATGGTGCACTGGATGGTGGGATTCACGGTGGCCTTCAGGTGAGATGGAGGCAGGTGACCTTGAACTCAGAAAGGATGTAAGTTTTCCTTTCAGAGAGTTCTAACAGAGTCTTGGAGTCCAAGCCTCAAATTTTATCCATGTAGAGGAATCAATAGAGATAAGTTATTTTCATGTTATGTAGAGGTTATATATGCTTCTATTATGTTTGAAGTGTTATTAATTATGTAGTATATTTATAATAATAGAGCTATATTATTATTGTCCTAGATACACACTTTTATTATGCTCGATCCAGTATACATGTTGGAAGATGGCAAATGAAAAATCCAAAGGGTGGGCTGCTACGCTAGACACTGAGGGAAGAGCCAGTGTTGCACTTAGTGTATCCTAAATTTAAAAAATAGTAGTAATATTAATGGTAATATACATATTGCAATTCCCAGTGCATCATTATATTAGTGTGAAAATAGCTAGAATAGAAGAAAAAAGTGGAGACATTCATCTCTATCAATCCAGTCTAAAATCAATATTATAAGTTGATTGACACCACCTAGAGAAAACTCAGTCTGATAATGGGATGTCTTCTTTCTTATTAAAAAGGCTTTTCATACTCTCACTTCTTTCAGCTATTAGTTTATTTTTATAATAAGGATAAACCATTTGAAAATAAATCAGGCAAATTAGACTTTCAGAAATTAATATGAAGATAGAATATCTAAAGTAAACACTATCTTATACATCTAGGATAAAAGATGCTTACTATTTTGTGATTCATTTGTTTAGTGTAAATAAGTATTCCAAATCAGATTTCAAAAGACATAGTAAGGATTATGTTATCTATAGTGTAAATATGATTTCACAAAACACAATATTTTCTCACATAAATCTCTTTTTCTTAGCCCTTACCAATTTACTCTTTCAAGAATAGAGAGATTGTAGACATTAGTTAACTTACCTGTTTATACTAAGATATGTATGAGGTCTCATTATACCTAAGGCATTGGGGAAGGGGAGCGAACAAGAAAACAGGATTTGTGTTCATTGAACAGGTGTCGCAGGAGCAGACGTGACATCTGCCTGAACGTGAATGGCCGTCTCTGCCTCCCTGGCTGGCTCTGCCTGCTCAGCCCTCTTCAGCTGGGGTCTCTTCTCCCAGCACTCTGCCCTCTCTGGAATTCATGGATCTGCAACACAGGAGTAGGCATATCCTCTACATCACGTGTGAGAGGTACAGATTACTATCAGCCAAGGCCATGATACATGCCACCAAGCTCAGATGTCCAGGGGCTTCTCAGGAAATGGAGGGTTGAAAAGCTGAATGGTCCTCAAACGTCTAGGAACTGGATTTTTGGCCAAACGTATAAATAAATTCATCCTTTACTCTTTTTAGGTTAGGTTGCATTTGATCTCCACAGGATCTTACAAACTTATAAAGTTCTTATACACTGATTTGAAATTATTTAGGCCTCTAGGAATTAAAGACTTCGTGATCTATACTTTTAAATGAAAACTGTAAAAAATGAGAGTATATATTTTAATTTAGACTAAGGAGCTGTATAAATTTGCCAGCTCCCATAACAAATTTCAACGGGCCCAAACAACAGAAGCTAGTGTTCTCCCAGTTGGGGGCGGAGGCAGCAGTTCCTCTAGGGTCTCCTTCTGTCCTCAGTGCTATAAGATCACCATACTGGATGAGAGTCCACCCTACCCACCTTATTGTTACTTAATTGCCATTTTAAAGGCTCTACCTCAAAATATAATCACATTCTGAAGAACTGTGTTTTAGTCCTTCAGCACATGAATTTTAGGGAACTCCATCAAATCTATAACAAAAGTCTGAACCATCCAAAAATCATTAGAAAGTTAAATTTAGTGGGTAAAATGTGGAACTACACTAATCATATCTGAAAGCAAACAAAACATTCAAAAGTTCCCAGATTAAGCAGGTCTCAATACTTCTAACTAGGCTGATCTTTTTTTCCTTAAAATTATCTAAAGCTATAACAATTCACTGAAAAAGCAAATGAATTATTTTTTATAATAATATCTCACAGTGAAAAAAAAGATGATTTTTTCAAACTTACCAAACTGGTAGCACTATTTTGCATATATTAAGGACTTTTAAAGGGCCATGTGCCAGGTGTGGTGGCGTATGTTTGTAATCCCAGCAATCAGGAAGCTGAGCAGGAGGATCACGGTTCACAGAAAGCCTCAGCTACTACTTAGTGAGGCCCTTTGCAACTTAGTGAGACACTTTAAAAATAAAAAAATAAAAAATAGGTCTGGGGGTATAGCTCGGAGGTACAATGCCCCCGGGTTTCCATCCCTAGTACTGCAAAATTAATAATAATAATAATAATAATAATAATAATAAAGTGTCATGTGGTATGATTTTAGTAATAAGATTTTAGTAATTTCTTTTGCTCCATATGAGATAGATATTTTTTATTTACTGTATAGCCAGACACATTTATTTGAGTTCTTTCTATGTCAATGATTATCTTATTCAATATAATTATATTTCATTTTTATTTTATTGTACTAGAGATTGAACCTAGGGGTGTTCTACCTCCTAGTTTTATCCCAGTCCTATTCTCTTTTTTTTTTTTTTTTTTGAAACAGGGTCTCTCTAAGTTGCTGAACTTGGCCTTAAACCTGTGATCCTCCTGTTTCAGCCTCCCAGGTACTGGGATTACAAGAGTGCACCAAAGAATCAACTTTTATCATTATGATTATAATGATAATTCACTGGAAAGGAATTCATGATAAAAAGGGAGGCTTTATTTAAAAGGGGGAGAGAACAGCCTTTGGTGTTCTCTGATGGAAGAGAAAGTGGCTTAAAGAAAGTGCTACACCACCTGTCTGCTGTTTCATATGCCTCACTGCTATGCAAATGAGAGATGCACGCATGCTGAGTTCTGATTGGTTATATTTAAATCTTCACAGTTGTTGGGCAGTTCCTGGTTGTAAACAGGAGCTTTCCAGGCCTTTCCTCTTGGCAGCTGAGAGAGGAGTATGCCTCAGGAGAGGCTAGGGGCCTCAGGTGGTGGTCACTTGGGAACACAGCATGCATGTGACTCTAGTCATCAAGGGCCTCTCAGACCCATGTGGAATTTAGGCCCAGTTAGCAACCAAGAATGCTTCCTGGAGACTCAGCTTTTTCAAAAATTCACAATAAATACAGGCCAGCAAGCAATCTCAGTACCTGGGAGGCTGAGACAGGAGGCCTGAAAGTTAGGGGCTAGTTTTGGCAATTCATCAAGAACCCTCAGCAACTAATCAACTGTTGCAAAATAAAATATTACAGCCGGGCGTGGTGGCGCACGCTTGTAATCCCCGCGCTTGGGAGGCGGAGACAGGAGGATCGCGCAGCCGCGCTGGCTTAAGAGACCCTGTTTCAAAAATATAAAATAGGTCTGGGAGCGTAGCCCGGAGGTAGAAGGGCTTCCAGGAACCCCAGTACCACCAAAAAAAAAAAAAAAAAAAAAAAAAAAATTAAATAGAATTGAGGTAGAATTGCCCTGTGTTCAATTCCCAGTACCATATACACACAGACACAAAAACAAGTCCTAGTAAGAAGAAAAAAAAAAAAAAAAACACTTATTTTCTATTTTCTAAAAATTGAAATCTACTACTAAGAATTAGGGACATTCTTGAGGAAAAAAAAAAAAAAAAGAAAAACAAAGCATGAAAAGTAGGCAGCAGTGTACACGATTTCCCTCCCAATTGTCTACTGTCTGAATTGGGGAAGTTTGGGCAGTAAAATTATGGAGTGTGATTTTTTCAATTACTACTTTGACCCATATTAAATTAGCAAAACTCCTCTGGGTAAGAATTTAGGCTTCTTTGCGTCTTGCGAGTTCTGTTTTAAGGATAAGTTCTGTGAAAGGAAGAATGAACCGTGTTCTCCCCCGCCCACTTGAATGTGTTTGAAGGTGGGGTTGGGGTTGCTGGGTCCCGGGAGTCTGAGGGCTGGTTGAGGAGCACGGGCTTGTGGATGAGAGGGGGAAGGCAGGAAGAAGAAGCAGAGGTTCAAGAAAGGGAGAACGCCCCGGGCATTAAGCAAAATATCCAATAAGTGCATTATTTTGAAATGGCATTTTAACTCAGACTTACACAAGAGCACAGAGCATTAAATTGAATTTACTTTGGCGTGTGTGCATGTGTGTGTGCGTGTGTGTGCATGTGTGCGTGTGTGTGTGCGCGCGCGCGTGTGTGTGCGTGCATGCAGAGTGCAGGCTGTGTCCTGTCCTCAGTTTCTCCCTTAGCCTGTGCCTAACCCTCAGTTCCCATTTGGTAAAGCAATAGTTTGTCATGCGTTGTCCCCTTTTGAGTAGAGTGCCAAGGCAGAAGGACTTCATACCTTGTGTGTGTGCAACAACACAGCCACCATATGCCTGACACAATCGTGAGGCACAAATTGATAACTTACCTGCGCCAACTTGGCAAGCTAAGGCAGGACTACCTGGACAGGTGATCAGACATGGACATGATCGTCCTCAGCAGAGTAAGCCCCATACCTGAGACCTATAAGGCCAGGAGCCCCCAAGACTAAATATGGGACGCCCCACCTCATCACCTGGTCACTCTCACAAACCTTGACAAGCAAATCCTACACAGGAGAACTCCCCGGCTCTCCCTCCTGGGCTGCACCCAGTGCATTTCTCTCTCCAAGATGTCAGCCTAATATCTATGCTAATCTGACTCCTGAAGCTGACACTCTAATAAATAAATACATATATGATCATTATGTGAAGTGTGAGGTGTGACTTGATGTGATAGATATTAGTTATTAACATTAGAACAAAAGAACTTGGGGTTGCCTGGCCTTTGGTCACCAGGAGCCACAAGCATTCTGTCCTTAGCAACCAAGGAAAGTGGCATAGGATGAAAATTTAGTGTTGTTCTGTAAATTCTGACACGTGGGAAGGTAAACGTGGGGCCTGTGTTCCGGGAGCACCTTGCACAAGACACTGGGCTTTATTTATTTATTTATTTATTTATTTATTTATTTATTTTTTGGTGGTACTGGGGTTCCTGGAAACCCTTCTACCTCCGGGCTACACTCCCAGACCTTTTTTTAATACTTTTTCTTTATTTAGAAACATGGTCTCTTAAGCCAGCGAGGCTGGCTTCAAACCTGTGAGATCCTCCTGTCTCTGCCTCCCAAGAGCAGGGATTACAAGCGTGCGCCACCACGCCGGGCTAGACATTGGGTTTTAAATAGTTGCCAAATTCTCCTAGTGGATGGCCTAAATGCATCATCACAAAATAATTCTAATCTTCTAGAACTGTCAAGATTAATCTCAGTCATTAATAAAAGGAAAAAAAAAAGACTTTTAAAAGGCTAGCGATGTAGCTATGTTACTCGGTGACAGAGAGATTGCCTAGTAGGCACGAGGCCCCGTGCTCAATCCCCAGTACTGCCAAGTACAAACAAACCAGGTTAATAGCACAACAGTTTAGAAAGAATTTGGTAAATACCCAAAATAACGAATACTATTCAGATACTACTCTTCTGTCCTTTACAACAAACATTTAGCAAATCTAACACTCATTTTGTTCTCAGAATTATGAATGGTCATCCTATGCCTGCCCTCTAGAGCAAACTTCCAAAGGCGTTAACTTTAAAGGCTTTGATTTTGACTTTGGCAAAAAAGTATTTTCTATTTAAATAAATATGGGGATTTGAAACAGAGCCTTACTGGAATGGAGA
Organism: Muscardinus avellanarius; assembly: GCF_963383645.1. Classification (NCBI taxonomy): domain Eukaryota; kingdom Metazoa; phylum Chordata; class Mammalia; order Rodentia; family Gliridae; genus Muscardinus; species Muscardinus avellanarius. Next base: position 3,966,156 of record NC_137791.1, on the reverse strand, counting down.
TTTTAATAAACAAGGAGATACCATCTTTTTCCTTATTCTCCTGGGTATTAGCATTTTTTTAAGCAATAGTATTCTAAGTGCATATATTGTAACAATCAAAATTAGGGGCTTCTCATTATAACTGAGGGCTCCAGGGACCTTCTTGTATTAGTTACTTTAAGGTTTTGATTCCAGTTACCTTTGTTATCTGAAAGAACTCTCCGTGGATTGAGTTAGATGATGCTCATTGAGTATAAGCATGATAGCACAGTCCTTTAGATCATACCACTGTCTTCTTACTCAGTTTATTCTACATCATTATTTTAAGCAGTTGATGGAACACAGCGTGGCAGGGCTGTTGTTACCTCTACTGGTTCTCCCAGTGGAGGGACTCATTTTGACACAGTCTGCGGGACGCGGGCACTGGGGTTAATGTCAGTTGCCCTCTGCAGAATAGAAGGCTCTGGGTACCTCATGGAGATCGTAATTGCCCCGCGAGGTCATTCCTGGTAGCATCTGAGAAGCATGACTACAACTGTCTTTCTGCCGTGGACCAATGCGAGCCATTCCAGGGAGCAAGCAGCAGTATGGAGAAATACAGAGTGAGCCCCGCCCCGCAGGCGAGGCAAAGCTTTGTACATCCCAGGAAAATGACCCTGTGATGGCGTCACACACACTTGGGCTTCAGGCTCCGTGCCCACGCCGTTGCCTTTGGTGGTAGCAGACGCTTCCCAGACCTGACTTTATTTAGTTGCATCCATTTCTGGGCTTACAAAGACTAGGGCAGAGTTTCTGCAGTCTACGATGGTAGCATTTAGTCAGGAACAAAAAAGGACTGATATCATCGAAGCAGTGCAGTGGGAGGAATGCTAAGAGTGGCTGTGGAAAAACCACACATGGTTTTAAAAGAAAGGACAAATAGAATTGCAGTTGCATTTATGTCAGTGCTGAAGGTCTTAAAAATTTGCCTTACATATTATATTATTCAAAAGTCTATTCAAGGATATGATTAGTGCTTATACTAATTGTTTAATTAGGGGTAATTTTTAGTTTGTCTGTTTAGATGAGGTGGTATGTCCATCTTGGCTTTCAGTGCCAGCGGAGAGAATTAATTTGCAGGGTTGGAAGACAAGCCACCCTCTTCTCCAGTGTATGCTAATTACAGTACTTGAAAGCAGAAATTCTATGGTAAAGCAAGGTTTTTATCTGGACCCTATGGTTTCCCAGAATTTACTAGCTAAATACAATGTTTACAGAAACATCCTGAGGAGGAAGAGCATATCTCTTATGAGACCTTTAAAATAATGACCAAAATTTTTTAAAAAGTATTACTTACTTGGGGTTGGTGTAAAACCACATTCCAATCCCTTAAGCTCTATTTTAGTGATTAAAATCTCAAAATGACTCATAGTTTTGTTAACCTTTTGTCCCTCAGATCATTTTTATACTCTTCTCAAGTAAGCCCAGCTTTCCCTGATCTTTATTTCTGGAATTCATTTTTCTTAACCCCAGAAGTTGCATTTTCCATAATGTCTGCCTACTTCCCAGAATATCAAATTATTTTTCATTTCAACACCATTTCTAAATTTATTTCCCTCCACATTCTCTCTTATAATATTCTGCCTATAATCACTAAACCCTTTAAATAATAATGTTTATTCCAAGATCAAACTACAACCATTTCTCTTTACCTGAAGAGAAGACCTGAAGAATATTTTAGATGCATTAATTTATTTTACAAAGTTTAATATGTTAACTTAAATAAAATGGTGCATTAAGTTTAAAATATTACATTATTATTATTATTATTATTATTATTATTATTATTATTATTATTTTGAGTTACTGGGGATGGAACCCAGGGGCATTCTACCTCCGAGCTATACCCCAGCCCTATTTTTTATTCTGTCTTCTGAAGCAGGATCTCACTGAGTTGCAAAGGGCCTCACCAAGTAGCTGAGGCTGGCCGCAAACTGTAATTCTCCTGTCTCAGCCTTCTAAATGCTACGATTACGCCAGGCGTGGTGGCGCAAGCTTGTAATCCCCGCGCTTGGGAGGCAGAGACAGGAGGATCATGCAGGTTTGAAGCCAGCCCTGCGCGCTGGCTTAGGAGACCCTGTTTACAAATTTTAAAAAATGTAAAAATAGGTCTGGGAGTGTAGCCCAGAGGTAGAAGGGCTTCCAGGAACCCCAGTACCACCAAAAAAATAAAAAATTAAAATAAATTAAAAAATAAATGCTATGATCACAAGCGTGCACCACCATGCCTGGTCCCTATTCTTACACTAACTGAGCTAGTTAATTTTTGTCATGGGCCATTATCATCCTTGGAGTCTCATTTTGTAACATAAGACACAAATTTTTATCTGAGTGTGGCAGCACGCATCTGTAAACACAGTACTGGGGGGGGGGGGCTCTGAAACAGAAGGATCACAAATTGAAGGCCAGCTTCAGCAACTTAGCAAGAACTAAAAAGTAAAAAGTATCTTGGGGCTAAATTGTTTCAATCCCCAGAAGGACCCAACACAAAAACATCAAAAAACATATATAGGTTTTTTTTTTTTTTTTTTTTTTTTTTTTTTTTAGTGCAATGACTTCATTTTCATTCTAAAGCATTAGGAATATGCCAAATTTTAAACCTTTTTTGTGGTGGTACAAGGATTGAACCTAGGGGCATTCTACCACTGAGATACACACTCAGACCTTTTTTATTTTCTTATTTTTTTAATTTTGAAATAGAGTCTTGTTAAATTCCTAAGCCTATCCTTGAACCTGCAATCCTCCTGATTCAGCTTCCCAAGTACTCGGATTACAGGACTCGTCCCAAAATTACTTGATTTGTGTTTGAATACCTGAGCAAGTTACATTCAGGAAAAGAAACATATAAAACATTTTAGTGTACCAGTTAATCATCCATCATTTAATATGTTCCACATTGGTATGATTTATCATGGTTCCATTTTATAAAGAAGCAAAATTCACAGTTCAGTATTTTTCTAATTATTCTTTTAGTTCTTAGATTTTATTTTATCCCTTAAGAAGTCTTAGAACTAATTTTAGCTTTTTTTCTGTTTTTTATTCTTCAAAAAATTATGTGATGTTTTAAATAAAGTTTTTATTTAATGGCATTGAAGACTTAGTATCTGAATGTAATTGACATTAATAGTGTTCAATTCAAATCCCATCCACATAAGACATTAATCAAAGAACGATGTTTTTCTACCAGCCATTAACTGAGCAAGCCCAGCCATTGACTCCATATTTTTTGAAGTGACAAACTTGAGTAGACTTTACATCCCATCTTTTAATCTCTTTGTCCTGTTACTCTTGATATTGCAGAAGAGATTACATAGTAAGGTATACAGCAGTCATCAAGGGCGAGGTAATTGAAACTCCATAATAAAGCATTGTGCTCAGTAATACCAAAGAGGACCCAGCAAGCTGCATGTCTGCTTCTGAGTTTCACCTGAGTATAAGGATTTTGAAGTGCAGGAAATTTCCATGTTTTCTAATTTTCCTCCCAGGCAGCATTTTTATCATCAGTATCCGAAACTATGAATGAGTCAGAGACAAGAGGAAGTGGAGACAATCGCAGGGCAGTTTATATGTCAGAGCTGTGGTGCCAGACTCTTTACAAGCCACTTACATGTGTTCTGGTGCTTTGCTAATGTTCTACAATATCTCCAGGGCCTTTAACATCCTTTCTTTTCTTTCTCAAGTGGCCCATAAATGATGGCTAAGGGAACATAGATTTTTTTTTTTTAATGGCTAGGGGGGTTTTCTGGTCATTTTTTCCAGTTTGATCATTTAAAATAAATTCCGTTTCCTTTTCATTGGTTTTGCTTATTTTAGAGAAACGGTTTAAATTTTGCAGAAACTCACAGACTAACCACAGAGCTAAGTTACACTCCTTCGCTGTTGTTGACACTAAGTTTAAAAGGACTCTCAGGTATAGACAGTGATAGTTGGGCAGTGGGTATTTTATGACCAAATGGAAAACACCCCTTCCTCTTTCATTAGCAGTGAAAACCAGGCTGAGAATGGACTCAAGTTCAGTGAAGGATTATTTAATTGACCTGTCTTTGAGTCAATCCTGGGTTTCTTCTCACAGATTTTAGCTACAAAATTTATAATGTCTGAAAATACTGCTTTTTACAATGCAAAACTGTGTTAGTGGTATCTCTCTCCAGAACTGCTGTGGTCATCTAAAATGAGTGCCCCTTTACCCTCCGCAGAGAAAAGCCTTTTCTTTAGATGAGTATTCACCTACTCTTCAGTACAAGAATGGTTACCTTTGTGTCTTTCTTTTGAGTATGTGTGTGTGACAGTGGGGGCATGCTTGTTTGGGATTTTATATTTGAGGGGAAAATAAATAAATATAATGAAGCAAAACATACAGGCATTAACATCCAAGGCCATCAAATTGAGGCAAATTAGATTTAGGAGTTTATCATACCCAAGGATTCAGATTCAAAAGCCAGAAGAAGTTGAGAGAGCTCTGACCCCCAGCATGAGTAGGGAGCTTTTAGAACCCAACAAGAAAAATGAAGCCGGGAAGTGATACCATCGGCCACCACCAGGCACTGGCTAGATTTGTCCATGGTGCAACAAGGCGTTTGCCTTATTTAGATATGGGCTTATGGGGGCCCGAGTTGTGTAACCAATCATCTGGCTGGCAGTATCTCATTGGCTGAGGGTCATCCTTTATTTTTTTTTTAAGAGAGTTATAAGAAATGTTTCCAAGTTAAATGAGTTTTTGCTTAGGAAAAAGCACTGGGCAGAAATCGACCTCCAGGATAATGGATTATGGCTTATTTTGCTGAAACAACATTCTGGCACTTATAACTCAGTCATGAAAAGCAAGCTACATATTTCTTTTTTCAAATCAGAATGTGGGTCTTATGATCTGGAAAACCATACTCTGCACTTAACCTGATTTACTGATAAGCCTTACTCCATTGAATTAGGCTTCATTAAAAAGATTCAGTAATGTATACTTCTCATATATATTTAGTGGAAATCAGGCAATTCTTTAATTTTAAGAAGACCCCTAAGCCTAGTATGATGTTACATGCCTGTAATCCCAGTAGGCTGGGATAGGAAGATTGCAGGTTTGAAGCCAGCCTCAGCCACTTCATGAGGCCCTCATCAATTTAGTGAGACCCTTGTTTCGAAATCAATAAGTATTTGGGATAGGGTTGTAGCTCAGATGTAGAGTGCCCTTAAGTTAAAAGTCTAGTAACACACACACACGCGCACACACACACACACACACACACAGAAACCCCCAAATGTTTATTATGTACATATATACAACTCTGATTGCCGTCTGCTAATATCCTTCAGTTCTGGCTACATTTTCCCCTGGTTATTAGGGCTTGAGCGGACAAATGAAACTCCATTGAATATTCAATACAATAATGAAGGAATATCTCTGTGTAGTTTTCTTTCCCAACTCAATCCCTACGAACCAGTGTCCTAATATCAACTAATGAACAGCCGAATGCTGTGTCAGCTAGCCGCCACTGCGTAAGTCCTCCCAAATTGTAGTGGCTCAAAAAAGGAAGTGTATGTTTTCACTCAAGCGTCTACAGGTTTCATCCGTCGAGGGCAGAGTTCCTCTTTGTCTCTGGCTATCTGTGAGTCGACTCGTGGGCGTTATTCCTGGGAGTTTGCTGGGGTTTGGTGCGAGTGTACAGGATCTCGCTGAGGCTGCTACATCTGCTAGCTAGGCAGGATTCAAGAGAATGAAGCTCTTTTCAAAGTAAAACTCTCTTAAAATTTTTGTTGGCTTCCTTTGAATCAAGCTTGAGTACATTCTAATGGCCAATCCACAGTTAGTTGGGAGAGACCCTTCTCTCGTGCTCATATGCTATGACATTAAACCCTTATGTTTCTTAAAAATTCTTTTATCTACGTGAAAGAGTGCCCTGGCCACTGACTCAAGCTTTAATAAAGGATACTATATCAACACACTTGATTTGAGGACAAGTCCTCAGAGCTTTTTATGTTGAGAAAACAGGGGAGAAAAAAAAAACATTTATTTTAATTTAAATCACTCCAAATTATCCTTAAAAACTTTCCAGTTCTTTCTCTAGATCAAAGTTTGGCAAACTAAGGCTCGTAAGCCAAATCTAGCCTTATTTTTGTATGAGTTGTGAACTAAGACTGTTTTTTTACAACATTTTTAATGGTTACAAAAATTAAAAGAAGGATAATATTCTGTGATCCATGCAAATCATGCTATATTTAATTTCAGTGTGTATAGATAGATTTCTGAAGCACTGTCACACTTGTGCGTTTACATATTGGCTCTGTTTTTGCACTTACAACAGGGGAACTTAAAGCACAGACCACATCATAGTCACAAGACAAAATACATTTACTCTATGGTTCTTTACAGATGAAGTTTGCCGACCTCTGCTTCAGCTTATTTTATGTCTCTGCTATCTTAAAAATAGCTAAAAGAAGTCAACAGACAGTCTCAGCTTTTTGTCTGGAAATCATTTATGCCTAAACTCCAAAAGTTGATTGGGAACACATCTAAAGGCTTAATCCTGTCAATCATTTGTAGTCTGACTAGAGGTTGGATGATCTAAAATGATCTGGTATGGCCGGGCGAAGTGGTGCATGCCTGTAACCCCAGGACTTGGAGGTAGGAAAATCACAAATTCATGGCCACCCTCAGAAATTTAGTTAGAGTCTCCTCAACTTAGTTAGACCCTGTTTCAAAATAATAATAATACTTTAAAAAAAATAGAGCTGAGGGTCTAGCTTTGAGGTAGAATGCTTCTGGGTTCAATTCCCAATTACCCCACCTCAGGAAAATTAAATGAATCTGATAACAAATCTCTTGGCTAGCTGCTGGCTGGGATAGCAGGAATGGCCATGCCATGGATTGTTTTATCCTTAAGCAGGTAGCTCTAGTTGTCTCTGCATGATGGTAGTAGAATTCCAGAAGAATAAATGGAGCCTATAGGGTTTCTTGTAAAACTAGAAAGTAGCCCTCCATTCCTTCCTCGCAGGATACTGGCTCACTGCAGCAGTGCAGCCCAGCACTAGTGAGAGGCAAATCAGTTCGGCCTCTGGATGACGATTCACCCAAGACAAGGTCCCATTTGGGGAGGCTTTGGATAACAGCATCAGTAGCCGTGCAGAACATACAGCCGATTCCTATTTGCTGTGTCTTCGATTCTGAATATAACATGCAGAAAGAAGCTATTCTTTCTTTGCCAATCCCCTCACTGTAATGATGTCAAATAAATAATGGCATAGTCTCCACAAGTTTTTAGACTGGTCAAGATTCTGTTTCAGATACAGAATTTGGGGAGCACCGTGTAAAATAAAAATTACAAATCCAGAGAAATCAAAGGTCACCTTTTGTAGTCTGCATTAGGGACAGAGGAGTACTCTTCCTTAGTCCTCTCCAAAGTGGCCAGTCTAGAAGCGCTTCCTCTGTATATGGGGACCCTTTCCTCTGCTCTTCCTTCTGCTGTGGGGTGATCCATCCTCTTTCTGCTGATGGCTGCCCTTTGAATGCTTGGATTGCACATCCCTTGTTTGGGGGTACCACTGGAATAATGAATATCCAGCTGATTTACTTATTTATTTGTTCATTTATTTTTGTGGTACCAGGAATGGAGATTGGAACCCAGGGGCACTATACCTCCAAGCTACATCCCTGGCCCTAGTTTTTAGTTTTTTTTTTTTTTTTTTTTTTTTTTTTGTACTGGGGTTCCTGGAAGCCTTTCTACCTCTGGCTGCACTCCCATGGGCTACACTCCCAGACCTATTTTTATCCTTTTTTTTTTAATGTGGAAACAGGGTCTCTTAAGCCAGCGTGGCTGGCTTCGAACCTGCATGATCCTCCTGTCTCTACCTCCCAAGCGCGGGGATTACATGCGTGCACCACCACGCCCGGCTAGTCTTTTTATTTTTGAAATATGGTCTCACTCCTTGCAAAGGGCCTCACTGAGTAGCTGGGGCTGTCTACAAACCAAGATCCTCAGGTGTCCGCCTCCCAAATGCTGGGATTACAAGCGTGCGCCACCACGCCTGGCAAGCTAGATTTGTTTTACTGCCTTGTTTATTTGTTTTCTGAACAAGTAACTACTCGGAGGAGATGAACCAAGTGTTTGGAGGGCTTTGTGACACAGGAACCAGCAGGTTCTGAATCTCTTCCTTACACATTTCCACTGTTTTATACAACAGAATCAAAGGTGGAGAAGTGTGAATTCATCTTAACCAGTTGGATTTATCAGAGAGGAGAAAGGACCACTTGTGAGCACACAGCCAGAGTCCTCTTAAGACCAGTAGGTTCCCCTAGTCTGAAAAACCAAGTTTTCAAAGCCACTCTCAAAAATAAGTACAGGGTAGGATCTGGAGGGAAACACCAAGTGCATATATGTTTCTAGCACCCTGAATCTCATCATGATGTTTAATTATAGTGCACCAATGGAAACATATTTTAAAAAATCAGAATCGGGAACATGTGGCCAGGGACTTGCTGGGTTCAGTAGACTATCTGTCTTAACTGGTAAGCTTTGAATGTTTGGCATGATGTAAGCTTCTGATGTTATGCGATTTTCAAGCACAAAGTAACCACCAAGCTGGAAACTTTAGTTTTGTTTTCTGGAGATTTATATAGAGAACTTTTTTTTTTTTCTGGGCTATTTGTGGTAGTAACAAAAAACATACTTGTAAGTGGATATAATACTTCCTTCTAAAATACAATGGGGAAGAAATATTGTTTATTTCTTTTGTACAATCCCCACAAAAAGGAAAGAATCACAAGAATTAGCAATTTTATAAGGGTGGTTTCTCTAGACAGCGTTGTTTATAACCTGGCTTATAATACATGGATCATATAAGTTAAAAGAGTAACTTACTTTTAGGGCAGTTAGACTTCTATCTTACGAGCAAGATAAGATCTTGCCTTCTGCTCAGTTGTTAAGCTCTGGACCTTTCCAGTCTTATCCAAAATGCCATTTTTAACAGAATCCTTCTCTTTCTTATTGAGCTCCTTGAGCTAGGATTTTCCTTAGTAGCCCCAGGGTAAGACAGTGCCAGTTTCTCACCCAGTATCTACATTCCTCTTCTACTCTTAATGGAAGCTCAACGCTGCTGAGGATAGCAGTGAGACCTGCTTGAAAGGTAGAGTACATTCCTTGGCGTCCCTTGCAGCAGAATGGATACGACTGTCCGTTCAGATGGAAGAAAGGTGAGGCTTCCAGAAAGCCTATAGAAAGAAAGAGAGCCCTTGGTCACCCTCTCTGTTTGTTCTTCCTTGGCATTTGAATGTAACAGCAAAACTAAAATGGGGTCTTGTAACAGAGAGGATCACAGGGACCTGGCCTTTGAACACGTTCACCAGTGTGAGGAGCCATTTCTGACTAAAGGTCTCCACCACTAAACAAAACAGAGGGAAAGAAAACAAAAACATTGTTAAGTCCCCTTTATTAGTTTATTCCTAACACATGGGGAAACGACCCTCATGAGGTACAACATTGGGACGGTTTAGGAGTGTACCTTCTCGGGGTGCATCTTCTCATCTTTCCTCCGATGGATCTCTGAGATCTGGAAGAAAAAGAGGCAAAAGCCATCAGGCCGTGTCCGCCGCTGTATGAAATCTCCCTACTGAAGCATCGACCGTGAAACCGCATCTTAAAATTATCTACCTAATTAATGCCCCTCTTCTAATAAACAACGTTGTATAATCCATAGATATGCTATCCCCGACTTCAGGAACTTAGGCCACACCTGCGTGCAATCTCTGTACCACAGCCAGTTGAAGACAGATCGTGTTTGTTGATGATGGGTTGGCTGTTCTGTACATCGCAGATGTTTAGCAACATCCTCATTCTCTACAAATCGGATGCCAGTAGCAGAAGCCCATAATATCGTGATAGCCAAAAATATCCCCAGGCTTCAACAAATGTCCCCTGAGTAGGCAAAGCACCCCCTTGGAGGATTAGGGTTAGACTGAGTGATCTTGGAGCGGGATTCAGTGGGGCACCCCAAGATGGTCTTTGGCATCTAGGTTTCCCGTCTTTAAGACCTCCCTGCAGTCTGCAGACTGTGTCTGTCTGCTACACCACCGCTAGCTAACTGTGGAACCGGACTCATCTCCTCCAGGCAATTATTACCACATATCGTCCCTTCTAAGAGAATGTAAGACACAATCTGTTTACTAAGAGCTTCTTTATAAAATATTCCTGTAATGTACAAAAAATCATCTCAAGATTTGTCCAAATTTCAGAAATGTCATAAAGTAAAACTATATGCATTGAAGAAAATAAAGTTCTATTTTTGAATCTATATCTGAAAGCAACACTATCTTCATGACCATTTGTATCTTTGTGCAATAGCCTCCGACCTCTTAATGAAATCCTACTTTCTCCTGTGTCTACAACCTGGTTTTCATTGGTTATTTTAAAAATACCCAGAAGACACATGTACAGTTTCCAGTATCTGAGGCCAAATGACCTCTTTGGGTAGGGTGTTTCCGGACTAGTCCTTACAGATGAAATGGAAACAGTGTGAGGATTTACAATTCTCCGCTGTTAGATTCTTCAAGAGTGGGAGGGGTGTGTGGATGGCTCTTCTCACGATCCCTCTATGTGCCTTCCTTCTCCTGATTTCAGTAATATATGTGCTCAGCTAATTCCATCCCACTCCCAGCCCCACCAGCAGACAAACCTGACACTGCAAGGCCATCTAACTCTTGAAAAAAATAATATATAATTTGTGGTACTAGGGATGGAATCTAGGGCCATTTTACCTGAGCTACACCCCAGCCCTGTTTTTTATTATTTATTCTGAAGCAGGGTCTCACTGAGTTGCAAAGGGCCTCACTAAGTAGCTGAGGCTGGCCTCGACCTCGATCCTCCTGTGTCAGCCTCCCGAATGCTGGGATGACAAGCTTGCGCCACCAGTCTCAGCCTCCTGGATGCTGGGATGACAAGCGTGCCCACCACGCCCGGATCTTGAGAGTATTTTTGTGAGTAAGTCACTTATCACTTTTCATCAGTTTATCCAGTTCCATGGAATTCTAAGAATTTTTAGCTTGATTTATAACCTTTATTTTCATAAGATTTATATTTTTCAAATATGTAAAAAATTTGAGTACAGTACCACATTAATTTTTTCTCAACTTTTTATGAATTTTTAAACAGCAGAGAACCTCTTATTCATGGATACCTTTCTGTGGACAGTTTTAAAACTCACTGGGAACAAAGGGGTTACCAGGTTAAACCCATCTCAATCTGAAATGTGCTAGAGAGCTTATTAACAGTATGAAACTCAAAAATACTGTCACTTCCCCAGCCAGCAAGTAGCTCCGGTAATGCTCGCAAACCAAACACACCTGTGCAAGCAGTGTCTGGGTCAGTAAACACAGCCCCAGCGGCTTCAGGAACAAGTACTACTCTCACTTCCTCCCAGAGGTCAGCCTCGTTGATGCAGAGAGTAGGGACATGGCGGGGCACTTGACCCCCCTGAGACCTATGCTCGTCATCTCTAAAGGAACAGGACGGGGAGTCAACTAGGAAACCGCTCTAGTCAGCGTGATAAGCTCTACGCACATATGTTTAAGCTACCGCAGGATGTAAGAATGGACAGTATTATTGTAATCTGCCATCAGTACAAAGTGCCCATTGCAGAGCTGGCCTTGGGAAAGTGATCAGGCTCGGCTCTGACCATGGAGAAGAGAAAATACTGCTACTGCTGCCAGCAGGCTGCCTTCCAAAAGACCTCCTAAGGTCTCATTACCTCGCTCGACTTGCCGGGCTCCAAGTCTGGTCTTCAGCCTCCTCTCTCCAGCCTCTCCACATTCTGAAAACTAGCTAGTTGTCTATTTATGAAGGGCCTAGTGATATTAATAAGCTCAGAGGATTGATTTTTAAAAATCAAGCCCTGATCAATTCATTTACAATCAGGGGACCAGGCACTCACAGTCTTCTGGCCAGACCTTCTCTCTACTGAGACTCCTGGGGGAAGCCACATTGTATGCCTGAGCTGGGGGGGGGGGTGACTGTGGTTTCACAATAAGAAAAATTGGGTGTGGGGGAGCTCCCCCTAGATGGCGTGATCTCTCGGTTCTCTACTTTTTTGTTCAAATGCAGCCCTGTACTTTGACTAAGCTCTTGGGACCAACGCTGCAGTCAACCAATGAACAAGCACCTGAGGCCTCTGGGTTCCAAGAATCACATGACTCTTGACCCTAGCAAGGTCCCCTGACAGTCTAATGTCACGGAAGTCAGTGAGAGCAAGATGCACGCAGCATTTCCAGCCCTTGAACTACTGGTTCTAAGTCCGCTCTGGGTTCACTGTCTGGACCAGGTGGCTACGCCCCTCCCTTAGTTAATGGTATGTCTGACTGCAGCCCCAAAGTTATTATATTTTTAATCTGCTATTCTAAGTCCCTGTGGCCTAGATATATGAGCAACAGAGATGAGAGTTTGTATTCCTGAAGGTCAGTCCTGACCCTCACGTAGTGCTAAATATATGAGTCGGACACGGAATAGTATGGCCACTTCTCATGCCCAGTACTTGATGGGCAATAGCCACTACTTTTTTTTTTTGCCATACTGGGGGTTGAACCCAGGGGTATTCTATCTCCGAGCTACACCCCCAGCCCTATTTTTAATTCTTTATTTTGAAACAGGGTCTCACTGAATTGCAAAGGTCCTCACTAAGTAGCTGGGAATGTCTTCAAACCGTGATCCTCACGTCTCATTCTCCCAAATGCTGGGATTACAAGTGTGCACCATCATGCCTGGCTCCTTCTTTTGAGTCTACACTCTCCTATGTTTATACTTTCCTGGTACAAGCAGTCTTCATCCCTCCCAGACCCGGTTAAGGGTTCCCTCATTTTTTAAAAAGCACTCCATTTTTTAAAAAACGCTGATTTCCTTCCTTCCTTCCTTCCTTCCTTCCTTCCTTCCTTCCTTCCTTCTTTGTCATACGGAGTATTGAATCCAGAGGTAACTCCAAACTACATCCCAGCCATATATTTTTTTTTTTTTAATTTGGAAACAAGGCCTCACTAAGTTGCTGACGGTGGCTTTGAACCTGCAATTCTCCTGCCTCAGCCTCCCAAGTACTGAGATTACAGATGTGTGTCACCACACCCAGCTTGATCTTTTCAGTTAGGAATCTCCTCTGCACTTAAGAAAGCATTTTTCCCCTTGCTTATAATGATTTTGAAAATGTCTTTATTGATCCATTATGTGTTGGTCTTAAGTTTGTGGGGTTATATATAGCTCACAATTTAGCATAAACATTGACTATATTTTTACACTATTCTGGGAAAATCTCATACCCTCGATGACTTTCACTAAGACTGTTGGTGAAATGGAGCTATTTGTGGATCCATTGAAGTAATAAATAGAATACTTAAGATACTACCTGACATGTATGTATGTGTGTATGTATGTATGTATGTATGTATTGTGGGTCTGGGGTTGAAACCCAGAGGCATTTGACCTCCGAGTTACACATCCTGCCTTGTTATTTTTTTTTTAATTCTTTATTTTGAAACAGGGACTGAGTTGCAAAGGGCCTCACTAAGTAGCTGAGGCTGTCTGCGAACTGCAATCCTCCAGTCTCAGCCTCCTGAATGCTGGGCTTACAAGTGTGCGCCACCATGCCTGGCTTATTCTTTATTTTGAAACTGGAAACCGGGTCTCACTGAGTTGCAGAAGGTCTCACTAAGTAGCTGAGGCTGTCTGCAAACCACGATCCTCCAGGCTCAGCCTCCAGAATGCTGGGATTACAAGTGTGCGCCACCACACCCGACTATTACATGTTTGTATATTAAAATAAAAGTAGCCAGTGGCTTAGAAAGACCAAAATATTCATCCTGCTTCTAAAGAAAATACTCAATTAATTGTTTGTTACATCAAATATTAAAATACTCCTCTACTTTAATCACTTTAATTTTAAACAAAATTCATAGCATAACAATTGCCATCCAATATGACATTATTTTTACTTTTATAAAAAGCTATTCATTTATATTTGAAATGACATATTGAATTTCAACATATAAAACATATAATTAGATGTTTACTTTGTTGTGCCAGAAATACTTTCATATTTGAAAGTACATATGAATTATTATCAATGAACACAACCAACATAAAAGAATATTTGTATCATTAAGAGTAATTAAAGATGATAATGGTCACAGTTATCATTAATTATGAACAAGGTTAGGGGTGTCGGAAGAGACTCTGAAATAGAAATTTAATCAATTTAGCTGAAAGCCAGGCTTTTGCCAATTTTCTTGTGAGTTGTTTTATTTATTTACCCAACTTATACACAAAGCCAAAGCTTACGGAATCTCGACTTAATTGTCAATAATCCTCCCATGATTATTGGCCTTCTCTATATTGTTTTTTTCTTTATGTGGTCTAATTTTCCAATAACATTTAACTAATAAATGTATATTTGAAAATACATTTGGTTGCCGGGCATGGTGGTGCACGCTTGTAATCCCCACGCTTGGGAGGCAGAGACAGGAGGATCTTGCAGGTTCGAAGCCAGCCGCGCTGGCTTAAGAGACTCTGTTTCCAAATAAAAATATAAAAAAATAGGTCTGGGAGTGTAGCCCGGAGGTAGAAGGGCTTCTAGGAACTCCAGTACCACCAGAAAGAAAGAAAGAAAAAAAGAAAGAAAGAAAGAAAGAAAGAAAGAAAGAAAGAAAGAAAGAGGGAGAGAAAGAAGGAAGGAAGGAAAAAGAAAAAGAAAAAACATTTGGTGTTTTAAACTCAGGACTCAAAAAAATCAAAATTTCCCAAATCAAAGGCAAAAATACAAACCAAGGAAATAAATCTAAATCTGGAGATGAGTGTTTCAAAATGCTAATTCTTACAAATAAAGCATTTCAGAAAGAACTTTTGTAAATAGCATATTACTAATAATTGTAGTAGACACATTTTAAATACTTAAATCTGAGAGAATCATATAACTGACTTAATATTTAAATGCCTAAGCACTTTTCTTCACTCTTGATTCTTTTATTTGGAAATAGAATTTCAATCTTGGAATAATTTGATAAATGTTGTGTCAGCAATTTTTAAAAGAGTGTTCTGTTGTTATAGAAAAAAAAAAACACAAAACTGGCAGACGCCAAATAGACAAAGTTTCAGAATAATTGATACGGACAAGAGCAGTAAGAATTCAGACTCCCAGGAGGCAAGGCCTGTGCAAACAGTCCCCCCGCTTCAGCCTGAGTTGCTGACTTCTGAACATTCCACTGTTTGGGGCATCGCAGGGTCCGACTGATGTAAGAAACGTCTACAGGCCTAACGTATAAAGGCGTTTTTTATCATTGAAGATTAGACTTCAATAGTAAATAATATGATTGCTGGTTTTGATGCATTTTTTTTCCCTGAGAACTCTGAGGCTTCCATTTTCTGATACAATGTGTGTGTTTTATTCTGACCATTTTACTGTAGATTTTGCCTTGGAATCTTCACAGACCGGCACTCCTACGGCAGACAGAAAAACGACCATCCAGATGTTGTGACATTCCAAGCTTGTCACCGTCTTGACATCCAGACAGTCTGTTCTGGGTTCTTAGGAAATTAGTTTGGGTTGAAGGGATGCACTACTTGTACAATGTCCTTCTTTAAGTATCTTTGTGCACTGTGTATCCAGGAATTACAGGGATTTGACTCGGATCCTCTGACTTATACTTAAGGGACAATGCTGTCTTGTTTTGGTTTGCCTTAGCGAGGGATGGTGATTTAAATTCTTTTTAAGTAAACTTTTTTTTTAAATTTTAGGACTGTTTTAGATTTCTAAAACATTGCAGAGATAGTATAGATAATGCCCATATATACCGTAACCAACTTCTCCTGTTATATTAGTACATAACACTTGTTGCAACTGATGGAAAAATATTGGTACATTTTTATTAAAGACACCCTGCAGATGGCTGGAATTTCTTTAGATTTTACCTAAGGCCCTTTTTATATTCTAAGATCTCTTCCGGAATACCACTGTCTCTGTAGTCTTTCTGTATTCATAGGCTCCTCTTGGATATGCTGTGACTGTTTCTTAGAATGATTGCCATGGTTTTGACAGTAATAAGGATTGCTTGTCAGATATTTTCAAGAGAGTCCTTCAGTTGGTTTTGTTTTTTCTCATGATTAGACTGTGCTTCAGGGTTGGAGGGAGGGTTTTTAGTGTCCCCACTGAAAATAACTATTTTACATCTTTGTTTCTTTCTGATCTCTTTGAAAGCAAGTCACTTTGTGAAGCCCGCCCTTAAGGAGTGGGACATTACGCCCTACCTCCTAGAAGGAAAACTATTTACATGATTTTCCTGGAATTCGTCCTTGCAGGAGACTTGCATGTTTTTCTCATGATTAATAAGTTTTTCCATCCATTCAGTCTTTTCCATCAGCATGCATCACTAATGTTTATTTTAGGCTCTGGGTTACCATGTGATACCATGTTGTTTCTCAAATGTGTTCACTTTTGGTCACTGGCAACTCTTTAGTTAGTTCCTGTAATCTTTGTCATATTGTGTGTGTGTACAAGTGTGTCCAGTAGTTGAGAACTTTCTTACTTTTTGTCAGCGTAAGATGTTCCAGGATTGTTTTTCCCCTTTCCTGTCCTAACCCCAGAATCTACCATTTCCCCAAGGATTCCTGGCTCCTTGCATGGGAGAACAGTATGAGAAACCATGACCTGCGTGTTAGACGTTCTCATTCCTACATCTGTGCTTCTAGAGCCTCTCAGATAACGCAGCAGGGAAATGTAGCTACATGTGCTAACACCTATACCTATACCTCTCTGTAAATATTTCTCTAGGTAGTCATCGGTGTTTGTGTTGAGCTACACCTGATTTCCTATTGATAACTATATCTCTAATTCCTAACAGATTGTCCCAGGTTTCTCCTCTTGTTCTACAAACTGCCACTCTAGCAATGAAAACCCTGGATGCAACCCCTCTTACCTCATTTACTTAATTGATCAATTTCAATGACTGTGATTTGCCCTTATTAGCCTGTGCACCATAGGAAAGTTTATTAACAAGACTATCATAACTGTGCATAGTTCCTTCTAATGAGTCTTGTGAATTTCACACTTTTCCACTATTACTTATGTCAGTGATACATTTGAAGCTTTTCATGTATTTGTAAAACTATAAGATTATCATATTCTGCATTCTACCCTAGAGTCTTCCAGCATCCTAAGTAATTTTTCGGTAAATTTTCGGACATTATATTTCAGAGTTTTTAAAGTATATTTGGACAAAAACACAGTTTTTGTATCCTCCCTCATTATATCACAGGATGCTTTCACTGTCCATAGAACTAACAGTCAATGGTCCCTTCCTCCCACCACGCAGCAGATAACCACTCATCTTCTTAACATCGAGAGCTTTTTCTCTTCCAAAATATCATATAATTTGAACCACATGTCATGTGGTCTTTTCAGTTTTTAGAGTGACTATTTCCACTTAGAAATGTCCTCAAAGTCCATTCACTTTGCTCTGTGACGGCACAGATCATTTGCCTTCCAGCTGCACAGTTCTCCACTGTTTAAATGTAGCGCAGTTTATCCGTCCCTCTTTTGAAAGACATCATGCCTTTGTTCAGGCTCTGATGATGATGAGTAAGCAGTACAAATTTGGCATGGACACTCGTTTTGAAATTAGTCAGGTGAACAGCTAAAAGAAAGCTTGGTAGGTTTTATGGAAGAATATGTTTACATGTGTACGTTCTCCCCGGCTGTGTTCCAGTGTTGCTGTGATGGTTTGCAGTCACACCAGTGATGAGCTCAGTGTGTTTTCTGCCTCCTTGTCAGGAACTGGTGTTGACAGTGATGCCAACTTTAGTCACTCTGAGCACGTATAGCAATATCGCATTATTTTAATCTGTACTTCTTGGATGGCAGATGATATTAAGTATATTTTATATGTTTATTTGCCAACAAAAGCATAACTTCTTCAGTGGGTTGGCTCCTCACACCTTTTAACCATTTGTTGAAATGGTTTTCTTATTACTCTATAAGAGTTCTTTGTATACTTTCTTTGTAATCACTTTAACAAATATTAATTTTGCTATTTTTTCCCAGTGTTTGGATGAGTTTTTTTCTAACAAACTTTTGAAAGGCAATTTTTTTTTTATTTTGGTAGTCAGACAATTCTTTTTTTACATCAATTATTCATTGGTTTTTAACCTAAAAACTCATCACCAGGAAAATGCTCTTAAATAGCTATGCGTTTATTATTGAACATTAGGTGCTCTGAAATAGTGATTTTCAAAACTTTTTGTTCCCATATCTTTTCAAACTCTACTTTCTCTTATTTCACTTCTTTCCTCTCTCTGGAAAAAAGTAAGATAAAATACAAAAATATGTAATCAACAAG
Source organism: Muscardinus avellanarius (assembly GCF_963383645.1). Lineage (NCBI taxonomy): Eukaryota > Metazoa > Chordata > Mammalia > Rodentia > Gliridae > Muscardinus > Muscardinus avellanarius. The sequence goes on along the minus strand of NC_137791.1, from coordinate 3,947,789 downwards.
CTAGTAATTGTTTGGTACCTTTAACCATTTTCTTTTGTTTGGTCTCAGAAAACAATACCGTAAGGCAAGGTGCGTGGCCCACAGGTTGTGTTTTACTAAGGGAGATCCCAGGTCTTTCTGCCTCCTGCCTCTCTCCCCTCTTTTCCTCCTGAGCAGAAATGGGCTTTCTGGGAGATTCCCTTGTCTGACTCAGAGCAGTCCTCCAGGATGAGTGCACTAAGCATGGGACCCATCCTGGAATCCCATTAAACAGAGAAGGTCCACCCATAGGAAATGGTGACCAAGAGCCTGATAATCTTGGCCAAACAGACTTTGGCAAAGGCAACCACCTTGTGTGCTGAGGGCCGGCTGCTCTGAGAGATATAACAGGGAATCCCTCTTCACCCGCTCCCGTCCTCAACCTCCTGCAAGCTGGAGACACCTCCTTGCCCAATCCCAAGTTCTTCTTCTTCTCTGGCGTCTGGAATATTATTAGTTAAACATCAAACATCAGCCTCTTCTTACGGTCTCATATTTTATGCGGTTCTTCTGCACGTACTTGAAACCAAACTTTCTTGCAGCATCTTCTGTTAATCTGTTTATTGGCACTTTATTCCAGCAGACTCAACTTTGGAATTGAGTTCTGAAGATTCCAACTGTGGAATCTTCAGAGGAGAGAGCTGAATTTCCCTTTGCCCAGATACTTCTATGAATATTTTGTACCTAAGTATTTATTTAGAATAAATACCATCTACAAGCCCATTTCAGCTTGTTCATAGAAAAAAAAATAATTAGAAGTAATCATTGGAATGGTATAGCGATGCTTTTGTCAATTAAGATAAATATTTATTGAATCTATAAGTGAATTATTAATGGAACCAATACATTGTTATCCTAAAAATTAGTAAATCCTGGTTCAAAGACAAGTGTGTTATCAGCAAAGATTCCTCTCCTGCGGTTGTGAGAGCAGTATGTGGTATAGTCTCCCCTTCTCAATTTGGCTTTCAAACTCAGATCAAAGAAGAAACATACAATACAATTATTGGCTAATAGAACTGGAGCACATAGAATATAAGCAAGTGTAAGAACAGAAGGCAGGTGCCGTGTCCAGTTGAGAGTCAGTAGAGCACAGAGGGAAATGAGTGCCGATGTTTCCTGTGAAAGTGTCACAGTGGTGGGGGGACTTGTGCACGTCACAGAAGTGGTATGATATAGAGTCCAAGTTGAAGAGGGGGATGCTGGAAATGAATGCGAGTCATGGGGTGCAGATAAATGAATCACAGCGCCATTCCTCTGGCCCGAGCACTAGGAAATAAAGGCAGGGATAGATGCAATGGCTTCACATCTCTTTGTAGCTTTTAAAAGCGTTGTCTGGTGGATGAGGAGCTTACATTGGGCTCTCTAGGGGACTTGAGTTTCTGAATAAATAGCTGATATGAAGAGATATTTTGTGACACATTTAGAGTTCCATCGCCACCGTCATGAACACGGGCAGGCCATTCCAAAGCCCTCAGAGCATGTGGCATCCCCTGTCCCTCGTGGTAGGCTCAGCTGTAGATGGGCAATCTAATGAGACCTAACAGAGGGGCGCCCGTGGTTTTAATTTGGTGATAGTTGGAAGGAAAGCCTTCCCCTTAGGAAGAATAGTGTGATATACAGATGGGGCCCTGGTAATTTCTGCCGCCATGTCGCTGCTGTGAGGAGTAAGATGAGGAGAGAGGGTGATTGCAGGAGGACAGAGCCAGGAAAGCATGAGCCTTGGCCGGTGTCTGGGTTGGGGTGTTAGCGGAGCTGACACATTTTTATTATGCCTCTTCTTCAAAGCCTTTAGAAAGCCTTTTCTCTTTCCCTCACATCCCACATAGGACCTCAGTCAAGTATATCCCTTTCAGTCAACCTTTGAAACATATTCCTTACCCCTCTGCCCCGTCCTCCCAATCTAGATTCTTATCTGCAGTCATCTATAATAATGGCATAGGCTCACCCTGCTTTCCTGCCCTCGTTCCCCGACAGACAACCTCACAGAGGATGCACGTCATATCTAACAACTTTCTGCTTAGCCTGCTTTAAAATCTCCCAAAGCACTCGGGATAAAACCCTCAGCTCAGAGCCTGGGGTGCCAACCCTGCAGGATCGAGGCGCCTGATTCTGCAACACCCTCTCTGGCTGCTCCCTGGCTCCCTGGACACACTCCTTTACTCCTGTTTGGGCGCACACACTTCCCCTTCGTGCTTTCACTGTCAAAAACACAGTTTCCCAAAATCTTGCTGTGTCTCTTCCCCTCGTTTCCCTTGAGTCCCCTTTTACAGGATTCACCTTCTATTTAGAACCAGCAGCCTGTCCCTACTTGCACCAATTCCATCCTCTCCTTGCCCGTCTTTCTTGCTCTCCTAAACCTTTTTTACTTGAGACTGCTTATTCCTGATTGGCCGTCCTCCACCCCACCTAAGAACAGAAAGAGTGTGTTTCCTGTATTCGTGTCTCTAGACCCTGCATCAGAGCAGAGCACACAGTAGGTGCTCAGTAATGTTGAATTGACTCCAACTCTTCTTCAACTAGCTGCAGTGGTTCTTTTCCTGTTGTGACTTTGCAACTACCAAGAGTATTGTAGATAAATTCTAATCTAATTAATCGTTACTGAAATCTCATAAAGAGAACATGTCATGTTCCAGATAGAAAGAATGCGCTGTAACACATGCACTATTGCCTGAACGTAACCTCTTCACATTTCATGTGGTCCATTAAAAGTAGTATATAGCGTAAAACTAAGAAAAATTGGAGTAGCAGTTCATGGAAACCATTGAATTGGGAAAAGAAAAACATTCCACGAGTGAAATACATCCTATTTACAAAATTTGAAGATATTTGCTAAAAAAGGAATTCCCACCACTCTATTCTGAAGAGTATGGCATAGTTTTAAATATCATATTGGAAAAGCATAGGTGGAATTTCAGAGAAATCCAGTTTCCATGAAAGATGGCAATTGGGAGGTTGCAGAGTTGAAGAGTTCAAGTGTCAAGCTAATTCCAAATTTTTTTTACAAATTTTATTAACTTTATATTTTCCAAACCTTTTTCTAGTGACTATCAGAGTCATTATTTTGCTGAAGAAAATACTGAGGTTTAGAAAGAAAAAAAATTCTGAAGTCTCAAAATTACTATTTGACATGCAAAGGTAAAGCTTCAAGTAGTCAAACTCATCCTAAAAATACTTTTCTAATAAGTAGGTGAAGCTTCTGGAATGCCCATAAGCATTGTTAAAGTATTATGTAAACAGCCCTTGCTTGGGGAAATGGAGCCCAAATTATATTAAAATCCTTATTGTGGTTATCAAGTAAATTTTTAATTGTTTATTGGAAAAAAAACTAGCTCAATAACATTCTTCAGATGACTAAAGCAATTATTTAAAACTTATACAGTTTGTCTAAGGAAAGACACTGGCAAGAGAGGAGAATATTTGCTTTATAAAGGTGCATCGGCCAGTGCTAGAGTCACTTGTTAAAATAAATCACATCAAAGGAAAGCAAGAGGAAAAGACACAAGAAAAAATTCTGATACTTATAGTTAAGAATGACTAAAACGGGAACTTTAGGACTGGTAAAGTTCTGTAATAATTGAAACATCAAAGAAAAAATAAAAAGGAAAAACAGAAAGAGGTTTGTAGTCCAATGCAGTGTCCTTAAAAGATGTTGACGTCACAATGTACATAACTCTGAGAGTTACTAGAAAATCCCAAACTAACTTTTCTGGTCTTTTTCTGCAATCAGGATTTGGAAATTGCAGCAATAAAAATATTTTAAAAAGAAAACCAGTGAGTTTAATGTTCAATGACTCTGATCTTTAGATTGAACCAGTACTTTTGTGGAATTACTATAAATTCTTCCAACGTAGTTATTTTTTATTGTGGTTATTGATATTGATACCAAATAAAGTGACTTGCCTGCATCTTTACATCTTAATAACTGATTAAGATATTAATATATTAACCTACTTATATTTATTAATAATATTAATATCTTAATTGCTAATTGTTTAATATAGATTAGAGAAGCAGTGTATTTAAAAATGTATTCTTTCTACCAACTACAGATGCCTCAGCAATGGCTGGGTGGTACTATGTGGGCAGGTCGGGGCTGTCTGTGTTAATATATGAGCAGAGTATAAAGCAAAGAAGAGTTCAAAGACACCGCCTGAGTTAAGGGGGAACCTCAACTCAGTTTAACATTAACTATCTTTCTTCCAAGTTCACTGTCTAGATGCGGTTTGAATCTGAAAAGGCATTAAAGATGGCTCTGGTTTTTATATAGGTTTGCTATGCGGTATGTATCAAGTGAGTAGTTTCAGAATCATTTCACCCAGGTGCTAGTTTCCTACAATAAATATATTTGCACACATTTTAAAGTCGACATTCATTGATTCGGGCTACAAATGTGTTATCAAACTTTTATTTACCTGCATATAGCAGTGATTGGCTTTCCTGACTGAAGTATTTTTGCCTGGCCAGGCGTAGTGGCACACACTTGTCATCCTGGTTCTTGGGCGGCTAAGACAAGCGAATCACTGCTTGTGGCCTCAGCTGCACAGCGAGGCCCTTCGCTGTGGGGAGCACTGTTAGTGAGGCCCTTCGCTGTGGGGAGCACTGTTAGTGAGGCCCTTCGCTGTGGGGAGTACTGTTAGTGAGGCCCTTCGCTGTGGGGAGCATTGTTAGTGAGGCCCTTCGCTGTGGGGAACACTGTTAGGCCCTTCGCTGTGGGGAGCACTGTTAGTGAGGCCCTTCGCTGTGGGGAGCACTGTTAGCCACTGCTTTGAGCTCACCTCTGTCCGGCACAGGCTGCCCACCCAAGTGGGAACTGTTTGCACACAGACAGGTTTCCAAGGACCATAGGGGACTGATAGCCAGGGACCTGACTGATAAGCAAAGACCATGACAGTTTCCTTCTTTACCCTCTCCTTCCCTTATTCATCTGTGACTGCCTTGGTGTTATTTCCTGACTCACCCCATGATGGCTTTGCTACTTTTTGTGATTAATAATTTCTTACAATGTTTTTGTTATAACCCTCACTAAAAGAAAGGATGGCAGGCAGGAGCAGAGAGGATCTCTCTCCACCCTGGCCTCCAGAGCAGCCATGTTGACTCCATTATCATTCATGGGAGAGAGAGACTACTTTTCATCAGTTAATCAACGTCAAAGCCATCCCCTACACTTTGCAACTTAGTGAGACCCTGTTTCAAAATAAAAATAAAAAAATAGGATGTAGCTCAGAGGTAGAATGCCCCTAGGTTCAATCCTTAATTCCACAAAGAAATATTCTTTTTTGCCTCAGTGTATTAAAATCAGAACAGAGATTTGTTTCTAAACATTGAACTTAATGATTTTCTTTTTAAAATATTTTTATTGCTGCAATTTTCCAATCCTGAGTTTAGAAAAAGGCCAGAAAAGTGATTTTGTATTTTGACAATTACTCTCTCCACCCTGGCCTCCAGAGCAGCCATGTTGACTCCATTATCATTCATGGGAGAGAGAGACTACTTTTCATCAGTTAATCAACGTCAAAGCCATCCCCTACACTTTGCAACTTAGTGAGACCCTGTTTCAAAATAAAAATAAAAAAATAGGATGTAGCTCAGAGGTAGAATGCCCCTAGGTTCAATCCTTAATTCCACAAAGAAATATTACATGTAATGTAAAGTTATACATGTAATGTAAAGTTATATACATTTTGATGTCAACATCTTTTAAGGACATTGCATTGGGCTATAAAGCTCTCTCTATATATTTTATTTTTTTTTTTTCGTTAGTAAAACTTGTATTTTAACCTGGGAAACACTGGGAGTTCAAGGAGGATTTAACTGGCGATCCCTGCTGCTGTTGTTTTCGTTTTCATCCAGCATTGGCCACTGTATGAAACAGTAATAAAACTGATATATTTAAATTAGACATATTAAAAGGTTTGAAAATTATTGAGATAAATGTGCTACATCAACATGACTTTGCAGTATTTCCCTCTAGGTGCAGGGTCACTCCTGATGGCCAGGGACCTGCGTGGCGTCTGCGCTAGGCCACTTTTTCTGGTCACACCATTCCACCAGGGCCATAAAGCCTGGATGGTTTAGAAAGTCCTGCCTTTCTCCAAGTGGTGCATTATTTAACACAGAAGCGTCTCTTTTCCATTGCAAATTCCATAGCCCTCCAGGGCTCGTGGCATTTTCTGACATTCACTATGACATCTGCTCCAACGGGCCTGGCTCCATTTTCCCTTATGTCAAAAATTATATGACTTCTATGTATGAGCTGAAAAATTTGAAATAATTTGTGACAAAACGAGTATGTCTTATCAAGGCCTCTGTGCCCCTCTTCCCCCTATAACAGACAACAACTTGCAAGGTGACAGAAAGCTGTAACAAGGACTAGTTCTGCATAATCTTGGGGAAGAATTTACCCAGAGCAGCTTGGCCTCCAGATCCCTGCAGTCTGGAATAGTTTTCCCATTTCTATCTGAAGTCACTCTCCATATATGCAGTCTCATTTTCTGTTAGAAATGATCAAACGAAGTCCAAGAAATCTGTGCCTGGTACACATTTCTAATGAGTTCACAGGTCAGCTGCTCTCAAAGGTCTGTACATTACACGTTGAGTAGCAAGGATCTCAGTTATCTTTTCATCCTTTTTTACAATGTCTTTGAGATGTGCCACCTCTCTAATCCAAGACTGAACACCTCAATGTGATGTCTAAAAACGTGTCTTTCCTGCCATATCCCATTTGTCCTTGCTGTGGTCTGACTTCTCAACCGCAGGAGCCCATCTTTGCTTTGCCACTGCACTGCCTTTTACCATAATACTCCTCTCTATATAACAAGTATTCATGGACCACTTAATATGGCACAGTCACAGGGCCCCTTTCATTCGATTTCAGTCTTTCTCCTCATTTCTGCTATCTACCTTTAGCTTTTTTTTCATTATTATTATTATTATTATTATTATTATTATTTATTGTTATATTTATATAAAACAGCTTTGGAATCTCTTCTCTATCTTGTATGCCCCAACACTTCGTTACCAACTAGAAATATAATAAGCAGAGATGAAGATGGCCCGTATTTTGGTTCTTGGGTGTTCCCACAGGCCACATTTCAAAGGCGTGGTCCCAGCTTGAGGTAGTATGGGGCCCTTTAAGAGGTGGGGCCTCAAGGGAGGTCCTCTCCTCACTGGGTGTGAGACCTTGGAGGGCCCCCCAGCCCTGGCTCTTCCTCTCTCCTTCACATCCTGTCCAAGAAGTGAGCCGTGTTTTGTCCCAATACCGTTGTGGGAATATAAAGTGGTACATCCATTCTGGGAAGCAGTTTGGCTTTTTCTTATAGAACTAAAAAAAGAACTACCATGAAACTTGAATTCACTCTTATAGCATTTCTCCAAGAAAAAATGAAAATTTATTTTCAAAGAAAGAAATTGTACATTACACAGTATTAGTCATAATAGACCCAAACTGGAAATAACCTCATTGCCCTTTTACAAGTGAATGGTTAACAAACCACAGTCCATCCACCCCATGGGATACGGCAGCAAAAAAAAGGAAAGAGCTACCAATATGTGAACAGTTTAGATGAGTTTCTAGTGTATTTCTGAGTGTAAATACCAACTCCAAATTGTTGAGTACAAACAACAACATACACATTATGTAAATAATTATATAACTATATATAAATGTTTAATTTTATCACAGATAGTGAAGGGTGTTATGTTTTCTCTTATATGCAGAAGCTAGGGAGTAATTGGGATATGAGAGGGACCTCAGGAAATCGAGAATCAGCCCAGGAGAGTGAGGGAAGTGGTCTAGGCGAGGGGAGAGATGGAGAATTAATGAGGAAAACACCTCCACTGACATCGTGTGCGTGTGTATGTGTGCTTGTGTGTGCATGCGTGCGTGTGTGTGCGTGTGTGTGTATGGATATGTATGCCACCCTCCGTATTGTGTGGGGTGTGGGGAGGGAGCCGGGGAGAGCTCAGCAGATGCTGTGTGCATGTGTGTCACTATCGCTCTGGACGACATTGTGACGGGAGACTGAAATGCTGCAATAAAGGCATAAAAAAGTCCTCCACATGACAGCATTTAGGAGAAATAATAGACCAGTGGCTGCCCATGCTTGGAAACTCGAGGAGAGGGGAAGCAGCAGTGTCAGCACAACCTTGGCAGTCACCGAGTGATGAATTAGTTATTTTACACTAAGAAAAGACTTTGAAAGCCCATGTTTAGCCCAGAAGTTTGCTTGTGTGTGATGGTGTGTTGTGGTGTGTGTGTGAGTGTTCTCTCTATCAAAAACAGCTATTTATAAGATCTCCTTTCCTTACCACCCACAGCTCTTGAGCAAATCCTAACAACTTTATCTTGCAAGGAAATCACAAATCTAGAGACATCCAATTCCAGCTGCTGAGACTTCCCAGATTTTTTTAAAAACCACTTAACTCATCTAGTTTCTTCTGTACTTTCCACATTTCTACAAAACTGCTGGAACAGAAAAGAACAATATGATTCTTGAGTTTAGAACTTTCTAGTGGTGTCCAGTTACACCGAGAACAGAGTCATCTCTACATACTGTGCGGTGTGGTCAGGACCTGCCTGCCGACCCCACTGTCTCTCTGGCTTCACCCCATCCTCTCCCTCTCCTTCACCCCACGGGACAACCTTGGCCCCCTTGCTCTGCTGTGACCAGTCTGCCCCATCTCAGACTTGCCATTCCCTGTGTCTGGACAGTTGTTGACGTGATTATCTGCTTTCTTCTTAATACTTACCTTCCCAGTCAAGACATTTTTCTTTTCAGAAAGACACTGAATTATTTGCCAGGCACTAACATACTATTTAAAAGGCCCCTTTCTACTGACTGTTCCGTTACCTTCAGTTACAGTCTTCAGACAAAGCACTTGTAAATATCTGAAATGGTATGTCAGACTCTTTAATCTAATTTCTTATTCTTTGTCTTCATCTAAGAGGCGAGAAGACAAGAATAATGTGTTTATATTTCACACTACTACATGTCAGACACTAAAATAGTGCCTAGTGCATTTCAGCTGTTCATTGAAGATGTCAAAATGAGTGACTGAATCTGAACAAGAGTGATGGAAGGGGCCAGGGACTCTGGGGAGGAAATGATCTCTAAGTAACTCAGCTGGAGGAAGCTTGCCCTGGTACCTTGATTTCAGACTTTGACATTTGTTACCCTGGGAATATCAAGTAATAGCTTAATCTACCCAAATCTCAGTTTCTTCAACAATGAAAAGGAAATATTATACCTATCTTACAAGACTGGAATATTATGAAACATACTTGAGATGCTTGTTGTTCAATATATACTATCAGGTATTGTGAAATTAATAGTGTTTTAGCACTAAAATAGATAGATAGTAGACTCAAAAAAGATTTCAAGGTGATGTGACAGGATGAGAGATTTAAGAATAGAAATAATGCTCGGAGCAATTCCCGGATAAAACTGTAGAAGAGACAATTATTCATTGATCCTGGGCTAAAACTCCAACTATTACCTGGTAGTGAAGGGTTGGAGCTGATAACAGAAAAAGCACACCGCCACACTACACTGTCAAAATAGGGTGTAGGGAGTCGGACGTAGTGGGGCACGCTTGTAATCCCAGAATTCCAGAGGCTGAGACAGGAGGATCGCGGTTCTCAGACAGCCTCAGCTGCTTAGTGAGGCCCTTTGCAACTCAGTGAGACCCTGTTTCAAAATAAAGAATAAAAAATAGGGGTAGGGTGTAGCTTGGAGGTAGAATTTCCCTGGGTTCCATTCCTTGTAAACCCACAAATAAGAAAAATAAAAAATAAAAATAGGGTGTAGGCCCACAGGATAGAAAATTATTTTATTGGTTCAAGAATTATCAAACAATCATTTTCATATATATTTACCTTAATTCTTTTCAGAAAAATTCTTCTTAAAGTTATCATACTCTGTAGACCCAATAGACAATTCTAATCAGTTAATAAACAACACATCACATTTTTCACAGAATCATGCCTAAAAATCCATGTTCATTTGAATAGTGCATCTTCTGTCAGAGAAACTGAAGTCACTCCATGGTTTGCCATTTCTAGACCAAAGATTTTTATCTTTGTTTCTTGAAATGACCTACATGCTGAAAAACAACAAGGGGATTACTACAATTCCAGCCCAATGCTTTCTCTTTATGTTGTACTAAGATTTCATGCAAAACAATATTCTAAGCAAGGAAATTGTTTTAACTGCTGGCTAAATTGCAAAAGTAGAACAAGACATTTTGCTTACCATAATATGGAAACTCGATTGCCCCCATATTTACCAGCAGTTGTGCTTCCGTATGAATTATTTACTCCTCACGAAAATCCCCATTTATCAAGGACTGATACTGTGTTTTCTGATCAACACCTGACTTAGAAAAGTCATGCAACTCGCCCACACTTATCCTAGATAGTGTTGAAAGCCAGGATTCGCCAACTTTATAGTTGGATATTATTTTAATTTATGATGAGTTTGGCTACTGTCCAGTTAACTGTTGGATCTCTTGATTTTATGGTGTATAATCTCTCTTCCCAAGCCTGGACTGCCTGAGGGGTGTGTGTGTGTGTGTGTGTGTGTGTGTGTGTGTGTTGCAGCAATGTGATAAAATATCATCGACTGGAATGAATAAAGAGTAAATATTGATAATGCCCTCCCTCTCTTCCCTCAGACTCATCCAGAAATATGGCCAAAGTGAACTAGTACATTTGCAATTTTGAAGCATGCTCTAATATCACATAATATGATGTGTTCATGTCTGACTCACAAGAAATTGCCTTAATTCTTCTCAAAGAAAAGTAGTTGAGATACTCATTCTGAGACATTTATTGCAAAGGGATGAAAGGATGTCATATTATCACTGGTCTCCAGTTAAGAGAAGCAGAGAATTCAGTCGGCTTCAAGAAAAAGGATGAAGTGAGTTTTGTTCTTGAAGGATAAAAAGTCAGAATATTGGTTGAAAATTACTTCTACTTTTTCAATACTGTTGTTACTGCATCACAACTTGGCATCATAGTGAGGACGAATGCAGTCTTAGCATGCACACACACAGTTCTGTGCATTTCCTTCTGCGTCCCACCATCCTTCCAAAATTTGAGGTGGAAATTTATGATCTGCTAGAGTACATTTAGAAACTGTAGGCTCCACTGTTATATCGATTTGAAATCAGAAGCTGGTCATGGTGACACATGCTTGTGATCCCAGTACTTGGGAGGCTGAGACAGGAAGATTCCAGGTTCATAGCCAGCTTCAGCTACTGAGTGAGCCCCTCTGCAACTTAGTGAGACCCTGTTTCCAAATAAAAAGTGAAAAATAGGGCTGGGGGTATAACTCGGAGGTAGAATGTCCTTAGGTTCAATCCCCAGTACTATACACACACACACACACAGACACACACAGACACACACAGACACACACACACACACACACACACACACACACAAATCACATCTAACTCTAAACCTAGTTTGCACATCTCTATTAATTTTACTTATGGAATCTACATGTATATCTTAAAAATTCAGTAATGAGTTTATTGCTTCTTTGACAAGAGAATTGCTATTCCTCTTATTCTTTTGTAACGGCCATTCTTTAGAAAAGCTCTTGCAAATTCAAGGAAAGTAGAGTTCAGCCAGCGTGATGGCACATACCTGTAATCCCAGTGCTTAGGAGGCTGAGACAGGAAGATCCCATGTTTGAGGACAGCCCCAGAAACTTAGGGATGTCCTCAGGAACTTAGTAAGACTCTGTTTTAAAGTAAAAGAAATAAAAGAAATAGGAATGGGAGTGTAGCTTGATAATAGACTGTCTCTGGGTTCAATCCCACTAACTAACTAACTAACTAACTAAATAAATAAATAAATAAATAAATAAATACATAGTCAGATTTCTACTTTAAAAATAGCCAAAAGGGCTTTGTTTAAACAGCTGAAAATAAACTATGAGTCCAAATTTATTAAGTATTCACTAAAAAAAGGATTGCAACTTTATGTGTTTCTCATTGTTCATATTTTTATTTATGATGTTCAAAGTGGATTAATTTCAAAATCTGTTATTTTGAATAACTTCTCTATAAATGAATACTGGTGTGATGTTTTCCTTTTCTTTTTAGGAGGGGGTTTCGTTTTCTATTTATTTCTTCTTTTTCTCATCTCTCTCATTTTCCTTCTAATTTTTCTGATCTTTTACTCTTCCCTTTTTTCTTTTTAAGATTTTTGTTGTAGTGTTTTGCACGCCTCCTCAGTTCTTTACTCTCAAATCACTAACTCAGGGATAACTGCCTAAGTGTAAAATAGTCAGTAGGGTCGACACTGGCCTGGAAATGTGGAGTATAGGAGAGCAACGACTCCTATTAAGACGTGTGTGATTCATTCCAGTGATTCATTTCCAGCATCATGCTCTACAGCAAGCCGTGTGTTTGGGAACTCATGCCTGGCCCCTCAGCCCTATTGACCTAGTGACCACCCCTTCCTCTAGATCTTAATCCAGGAAGCCCTCTAGGATTGCCACTTTCTTCACAGCACAGAATCATTTAATTGCTTATTTATCTGACTCACATTTCCCTCGCTCAAAAGACCTGAACTTTAAGACACAAACTGTGTCTGATTTGTTAATGATTTTATCCCCGGCATATAAGCACTGCCTGTTAAAGAGTATTTCTTACCAGAACAAGTGACTGAGCAAGCTGAACATTGCAGACCCTGTCTGCTGGGTCCACTCTGACTTGACCCTTTGTTGTTCTTCTGGTCAGAATGACATCTCATTGCCATGTTTTTCTATGAAAATTGAAAAACAAGCCAACAATCATGAGATAGTAGTTTGTGGAAATACCCTGTGACCTGAAGGACTGTTGACAACGTGTTGGGTAGAAACGTAGGTACTTTCCAGTATTTCCTCCTTTTGGGAAATCTATTTATGTCTCATTTAACTAGTTAACTGAATCACAAAAGGTAACATTCTTCCTCTGTACACACACGCACACACACACACACACACACACACACACACACACACGTAAACCTCAGAAGTAGTCAATAGTAAAAACACTTGCGTATTATAGACCTCCCAATGAAACTCATCTTTTCTTCTTTCTTCGCCGCTCAGCCCACCCTGGAGAGGCAGGATGTGTGGAAGTATGCACTGTGTACCAGTGGCTACGAGGAAGTGAGGGAAATAGTAATAACACACTTACTGAGCATGAGGCACAACTCGAGTTATCTTCATCGTATGGTTTATTTAACCTCCATGAGCTTCTGATGTAAGATCTTTGAAAAAAAAAAAAAGAAAGAAAACAAAGCTATGGAGAAATTAAGGAACACCCCCAACGCCCCATAGTGCCTCCTGCAGGAGCTGAGATCCCAGAGTTGACACAGTCACATCAGCTCGAACTCTTCTTTGGAAGAAAGAAACCTGTTCCCCAACACAGCCTGCTGTCTACATCGACACTCTTCTCTTTCATTTCAAATGACTCTTGTTGGAAAAACTGAACTGTTCATTTTAAGGACTTCCTGAAGCCCTTTCAGTTCTCCAGTAGACAGTATTTAATTACAGCTGGTGCCCATACCCCTCGCTTCAAAATCCACACCTCTCTGTCTTTGCTCCTCTTAAATAAATGCACCTTCTTATTTATTTTCACACTAGCCCCTGCTTTGAACTATCCACCTTAAACCGGACTTCATGTTCTCAAGAAAAAAATACAACTTTCTTTTCTCCTCCCAGAGCTCAGCCAACGTTCTGCTAAGGCTGTTTCCGCCTGATCATGACAGGCGGTTCTGTGTCATCAACAGAATGTGACATCTGAGCAGGTAGAGGCCGTCACAGGCACAGAAGGTGCAGAGCTGGGGTGGTGTGGGGCACCCCCAGTGGACTTCCATGAGATTCACTCAGAAGAGCAAAGACACGCTTTGCACTAAAGCACTTCCTAAACACAATTTAATTTTGACATTTTAAACTCATGTTCTTATATCTCTGAATAATTGATATTATTCTGATAATTCTCTAAATTTGGAGTAACTGCAAGGGCTCACCTTTTACAAGCAAACACAGGTAATTCTAATTTTATACAGTAACAGATCTTGCAGCAGCAATTAGTTATAGGGCTTAATATATAAACTCAGAAACTGTGTTCATTTTTCTCCTGAGCTTGCTCTGTGTATGTGCTCCTTATTTCTCTGGCTTGGACTAAGTGCTTAGTTCATGGTTTCATTACTACTGAACGGTTGACATTCTCCTTTTCATAAATCTCGGATTCTCTGTTGATGCTTCAAACTGTGAATGCCACTACCTTAAGTATTCGTCTGTTCTTCTTAACCGAATAGACAGGTCCATAGTCAGTACTTTTTATATAATTAAGTCCAGAAAGAGGCATTTCAAAAAAATGTCTTCCTAAAATTTCTTCTCTAATGGAAATAAAACCTTTTGCTTATGGCCTGATGCTCTTGTAATGATCGGTTGTAGGTGGGTTTGTGGATGGAAAGTGAAGCCGAGGCAGATTGGCATATAATAATAAGATGATCTCCGGAATGCTACCATGGAGGTACAAGGGTAGAGGAACAGAGAAACCAACTTGGGACCGTAGAATCTGGATTGACTTGGCACATGCAGTTTTGGCCGGTGTACCTCCAGGCCTTCTGTGGAGGTGCCGGGAAACACTACCATACTCATGTCCTCAGCTGTCACCTTCTTTGCGATTTAATGCAGTGAAGAAAACTGCCTTTCCCAGTGTCGTCTCCTTCTAGAAAAGGACAGATTGCATAGGATGACTGATCATGGAGGGCAGAGACTAGGATGACTGATCATGGGGGGCAGAGACCAGAGCCCTTCAGAACTGACTCCTGAGGGGATGCCAGGCCTAGAACTCCTGGGCCACCTGATACCCATGGAGGCTTCAGCCTGGGCTCCCACAACACCCCTTATCTCCTCCTCTCTGAAGAGATGTCGACCCCAGGCATGCTTATCAGTAACTGACAAACACATAAATCTCATGCCACAGTCCTGGGTCATTTAAACAGTGGTACACTCAATTTCCTTACCTGTGGAATCAGGCTAATGATATTATTACTTTTTTTTTTCCAGGGTTATGTTTCTAAAATGAGAAAGTGAAAATATTTGTGAAGGAGGGAAAAATGTCGCTCAAAATTAAAATCACAGCCATGTGTGCAATTAGTTTTATCCAGGTGTTTTCCCTAAACCAAGGGGTCTCATAAAGCTCTTCATAGGCGACTTCATAGAAATCCAATAGCTCCGTTAATGAAAACATGCCCGTCTACCATCACCTCTGACTGACACAGCGCACAACACTTAGGCGCCCGCGTGAACACCGCACATCCTCGGGGTGTGCAGCAGACAGCATTTTCTTCACTAATGAGTTTGTTCTGAAAACACACTGAGTATTTATCTTGCATCATTTCTCAGCGCACAGTACATATCTTGCCACAGGGTGTTTGACATAGTTTCAGCACCACAGAGTTAAAATCACAGTCTGAAGGCACAACCTGTGTATGATCTTTGGGGCATGGTTATCCCCTCTGCTTTTTTAATAAATGGTCTGGAATACAGCCTGACACTCCTGAGCCGGGTTTTGTTGCTGCCCCAGGCCAGCCAGACCTTCCAGCAAGGCTTCCCCAATGTCTGTGTCCAAGCCTGGGGGCTCCGAGGAGGCATATCGATGAAGGAATAAATAAAATCTCGTGTATTCTTTGGGCTAAGGTTTTCAATTCTGGGAATCCCTATCTGAGATCTCCAAATAATCGTTTATAAGGACATTCTAAGACTTTCTCCTGTAAACAACTCTGTTCAAGTTATAATCCTGTTCTGATTCTTTCTTTAAATTATGTTCCTTTTAGCCATGGATGGTGCTATACACCTATAATCCTAGTACTTGGGAGGCTGAGACTGGAGGACTGCCGAGGCCAGTCTCGGCAATTTAGTGAAACACTCTACAACTTTGTGAGACACTGTTTCAAAATAAAAAATAAAATAGGGCTGGGCTATAGTTTGGATTTTCCAAGGATTCAATTTCTAGTACAAAAAAATAAAGTATATAATATTTTTAAAGTCTATTGCTATGATAATTTATAAAATTAATATTTATTTGTGTCTTCTTAATAATGAAGACATAAACATAGAGAACTGAAATGAAATATTCTTATATCTTCAGTGCATACAAAAGGAATCTTTAAAAGTTTAGGTGTTTTAACTGAAACAAAAATCAGACATTTAAACATTTAAGAGTTTGTTTAAAATTGCTTTGGATAGAAATAGGCTAAAAACTTCCATACAATATTCCTTTTTTGTCTTGCTTTTTTTATTTTTTTGAGTGTGTGTGTGTGTGTGTTTGTGTGTGTGTGCTCATTGCTGAGGATTGATCACAGAGATACTCTACCACTGAGCTATACCACCAGCCCTTTTATAATTTTATTTTAAGGCAGGGTTCCTCTTAAGTTACCCGGGTTGGCCTGAACTTGAGATCTTCTTCCTTCAGCTCCCCATTTGCAGGGACCACAGGCATGGGCCACAGAGACGTGCCTGTACAGATGACGTCCCTTTTAGTGGGCTGGTTTTAGGCCCAAAACAAACAGATGGGGCTGGGAGTGCGGTGCCGTGGTAGAATGTGCGGTAAGTCTGTGTAAAGACCTGGATTCTCTCTACACCACCAAAAGACCAAACAATAAAATAAAAAAACACCAAGGCAAATTTTACTTTGAATATGGCAGCAAGAGCAAATTTTTTCCATCGTTGTTTTTAGATGAGCACCAGGTTATACAGATACACAGGGTGCGTGCCGACGGCGATGATTCTGAACCACTGGAGAGATTCTGCGCTCCTAGGTCCCTGACTGAGCATCCCCACGTCCCTGACACCTGCAGGGTTACCCAGCACACCCATGCTCCTCTCCCTAACGCCTGCATTAAAAGCTGTATGCAAAACATGTTAAATGAAGTTACACACTATGTAAACATATTGTGAGGTCAAAATAAATTGACGTTGAATTGAGAACAATTTTAAGATAAAGCATTAGCTTAAAATGATAGCCGGGCGTGGTGGTGCACGCTTGTAATCCCTGCGCTTGGGAGGCGTAGACAGGAGGATCGCGCAGGTTCGAAGCCAGCCACCGCTAGCGTAAGAGACCCTGTTTCAAAAAAAAACAAACAAACAAAAAAAAACATAAAAATAGGTCTGGGAGTGTAGCCCGGAGGGAGAAGTGTTTCTAGAAACCCCAGTACCACCAAAAAAAAAAAAAAAAAAGATAAAAAAATTTAGAGTTGAAAACTAATCAGTGGTTAATTATTAGCTCTGGAATATGCGATTATGCTTGGAGAACTGTCAATAACAACATTTTTATTCTAAGATAATAATATTCAACATTATTATACCACATAATGATATTTATTGTGTACTAATATGTAAACTATAATTAAAATGGCAATATTACTCTTTGGATAAAAGTTCTTAAAGTTTACTTAGAGATTTGAAATACTTTATTTTGGATTTAGTGTTGTTAGAATTGGGTGGATAGATGACTAGATTCCATGACAATAATTAGAGATGTGTAATATCCTTTATGCTTAATCAGATTTCTCAGTAATCCAGAAATACTAAATTGGATTTCAGTAGTAAAGGCAACCAGCTGACAGACCAGTCTCTCCTAGAAGCAGGGATTCCATGTGGGAGTCTGCTCAGTGAGGAAGTCCTCTCTGCCTCACCCTCACAAAGTACAGAGACCTGCAGAGACCCCAACAAGCCAACCAGCTCTCCCCAGTTACCTGCTTCCTTGTTTACACCCCATAAGCCCACTGCCCTGCCATGGCGCGTGGGAGCCCTCAGTCTACTCTGCAGGATGGAGGCAGCCCCAATTCACCTGTCTTTTGAGATTTCTATACGATGATAGTGCAAAGTTCTATTCAGTAACTTAAAACAATTAGTTATAGCAAAAGCTATAGTGTCTCCTTTCACAAATTTTACTAAATATTATAAAGATAGTAATTTTGAATAATTGATCTGCAGAATTGATGCAACTCAGATCAAAATCCTAAAAGATTGGGGGGGCACTTAACACATTAATTGAAAAATGTATTATGAAAAGAAAAAGCCTCATAGTCAAAATACTTTCCCGGTCAGATATTAAGATTCACACCAAAGTCCAATTGCAATGATCTGGCATTCCACGCAGACAGTGATGGTATACAGCAGCCTTTCTATTTCTGCACAGTTTATACTAGAAGCATCGGTATGAGCGAGATGGGGAGAGAAGGCTGTTTACCATTGAAGTGTTAAAACTGCATAAACCAATGAAAACAACTGGACCCTACCTCCTACCACTGAAATAAGGAAAAAACATTTAAAGAGATACTCAAGACTCAGTGCTAAATGCGAAGCCTTAAACATTTCACTAGTGACATAGGAAATCAGTGTTAAGACCAGTGGAATAGGAGATGGTTTCTTAAATAAGAGCTGGAGCATAAATCATTAAATAGGCATTAAATTTGATTCCATTAAAATTAAGAATGCCTGTGCATTATAAGACACCATCCAGACAATGCGAAGGGAAGCGCTCTGGTCCTGTTTTTAATTTGAGATGATACTTGTACCACGTATAGGCAATTAATAATTAACATTTGGAATACATTATTCATATATCAGAGATTTAATCAAATAAAAATGGATTAAAAATAGGACCAGATAGCTTACAGAGGAAGACAAGAATCTCCTAAGTTCTTAGTAAGCATATAAACTGGTATTATCTCAGGAGAAAGGCCAATTCTAGAAGGGTCTTGAGGAGTTTCTAGTGGGAAAGAAGAGGAAGCTTAACTTAGGATGTGTGGGGTCCCTCTCTGTTTTAAAGAAAATCAGTCAAATGTATAGGAAGAGATTTATTTAGGAAAATCAGTCAAAGATATAGAAAGAGATTTATTTAGGAAAGCAAGAAATACACATTCAAGGGCAAATGTGGGCCATCTCCAGAGTGAGAGATACATTGGGGGTATGTGACTCTGTGTGTGTGTGTGTGTGTGTGTGTGTGTGTGTGTGTGTGGTACTCGGGATGGATCCCAGGGGCATTCTACCTCCAAGCTACAACCTCAGCCCTGTTTTTTATTCTTTATTTTGAAACAGGGTCTCACTGAGTTGCAGAAGGCCTCACTAAGTAGCTGAGGCTGGCTTGGAACCATCATCCTCCTGTCTCAGCCTCCTGAATGCTGGGATTACAAGCGTGTGCCACCACACCTAGCTTCGTGGCTTTTCTTCTTTATAGGGGATTTTCCTGAGGTGTGGGTAGGAGAAGGTACGTAAGGACATCAGCCTGCCCAGGACTCACAGATGATTCGGAGGGGGTTGGGGTATCCTTGGGGTCCTCATAAGAACATCGGTATATTCTCAATAGGTATTTCTTTTGTTTCGACTCATCCAGGATTACAACAGTGCCCAGGAGATTATTCTTTTATGCCCCTGTTGTCTCACCATCTGACATCTCTCCTACTTAACTCTTTCTAGATGGGATAAGTAAGAGTTGAAGGTCTTTGGAAGTGGGTATCTTTTATGTGGTCTCTGATGTTCAATCAATAGATATGTCTTGGAGGATAGTCAACAGTGCTCAGGGTAGTTAGTAAAGACTTGTAAGTTCCTTAGACATTTGGGAATGAAGGGCCTGGCTGGGAGGAAATGTATGAGAGAATGTTGCCATAGGCTTCCATATTAAGGGTCATTTTCCTTTTTCTCCCTTTATAGCTCTCTTTTACCTATTTCTTTTATTTCTTCTCCCTACCTCAGTGGAGCCACATAGCTAAAGGGTTTTACAAACCTAATAAAATCTTTCTGAGCTCTCATATATTCCTCAGATTCCATTCCTCAGTGCATACCCAGAAAATGCGTGCACATGGGCTTAATAAGAAAATGTAATAACTATTATAACAATAATGATCTTTATCCATCACTTCATCTTTTATACCAAAAAATAGCTATTAACACAAGTGTCTATGAAGAATATAATGGATAAACAAACTATTTTATAGTTTTGCAGTACAATTCTACCTAATTCAATCACGTGCACCAAAAGTGATTAATCTTCAAAAAAACAATGTCTGAAACAACAAAATCACAGAACAAAAACAAGGCATTTTATGTACAATAATAAAAACAAACCATTCATTTTTCAAGGATAGATATTTACAAAGTAAAGTTAAAGAATATGTGACGGTGTCAGCTTGTAAGCAGAAGGGGATTTGATCAAGGAGTGATGTACGGAACCGTCAACATTATTAATTTCAGTTTTTAATTTTACTGTTAGATCAACTGGTATTTCAAATTGTGCACACATTACTGGCTTATATATTTGACATCTAAAATGATGAGATTTGGTCTATCAAAAAACAGGGTTTTAGTCTCTGAATTTGTTTTATATTTGCATGCTAAGTGAGAAACTTTTTGGAATAAAGGTGGTTTTGTGAATATGTCACTCTTGGGAACAAAACCGTGTCTTCAGGTCGTGAAGAGGAAGAGATTCCTTTTAAGGTTGTCCACAATCAGCCCCATCACAGGTATCTCTCCCTCGTTTTTAAGATGGTAGCTGCAAAAACAAACACAACCAAACTCAAGTTATCACCATGAATATTTTGGTGTATTTTTTCTTCTTTTACTTTATTCTCTCTCTTCTTCAGACACTGCTGTTAAAAAGCAGTGGATCAGCCAGGAGTGCTTGCCAGGCCTGCAACCCTAGCCCCGTTAACGGAAGGCTTGGATGGGAGGGCCATGAGTTCAAGGCCAGCCTCAGCAACAAAGTGAGACTGCCTCATAACCAAAACAGACAAAATGCAAAACAAACATGTACTTGGCTACAGGGAGAAATCCCCTTAAACTCTGAAGAATTATTTTTGGGGTATGATTAGAGAATATTTTTTGTTTTTATTTTGTGTGTATGTGTGTGTGTGGTGCTAGGGGTGGAACCCAGGGGCTTTCTACTTCTGGGCTATACTCCCAGACCTATTTTTTACTTTATTTGGAAACAGGGTCTCACTAAGTTGCTGAGAGCCTCACTAAGTAGCTGAGGCTGGCTTCAAACCTGTGTGATCCTCCTGTCTCAGCCTCCCAAGAGCAGGGATTACAAACTTGCGCCACCACGCCCGGCTCA
Organism: Muscardinus avellanarius; assembly: GCF_963383645.1. Classification (NCBI taxonomy): domain Eukaryota; kingdom Metazoa; phylum Chordata; class Mammalia; order Rodentia; family Gliridae; genus Muscardinus; species Muscardinus avellanarius. Next base: position 3,926,648 of record NC_137791.1, on the reverse strand, counting down.
TTTTTTTTTTTTTTAATTTTATTCTCATTTGTGCTAAATGCACTTCTCCAAAAGTCACCTGAAGATAGGGATTCTATGACAAGTAATTCCTTAGCACATTACATAACAAGCCGTTACGACTCCCATTCATTTCCTGAAATCCTTAGAGCAGAAGAGACAGTGCTGTGAATATACAAACGTGGCACGGAGAAGAAGCTTCATTACCAACACCTGGTATGAAGATATACTGATTCATACTTTTAAACTTGTTTAAAATTCCACCCTTTAAATCTTCAATATTTAAATCTTCAATATTTAAATCTTTGAAAAATTTAAATATTTAAATATTTCAATATTTAAATCTTCAATATTTAAATTCAATATTTAAATCTTCAATATTCCACCCTTTAAATCTTCATATTCTGTTACAAATAAATAGGGCAGGACAAAATCAGATGATCTGCCAAAAGCAAACAAGTAAAAACTCAGAGCTAAGCCGGGCGTGGTGGTGCACGCTTGCCATCCCAGCATTCGGGAGGCTGACACAGGAGGATCGCGGTTCGCAGACAGCCTCAGCTACTTAGTGACGCCCTTTGCAACTCAGTGAGACCCTGTTTCAAAATAAAGACTAAAAAGTAGGGCTGGGGCATAGCTTGGATGTAGAATCCCTGGTACCTTCAAACAAACAACAAGCATAAAACAGAGCTAATCAGATGTCTCTACCTGTCTCAAGAACAAATAGAAACCAGGCTAAGTGGCGACATTTTGTCCATCCGACGTTAGCACAGACCTGGGTGGGCGCAGCGCTTGGCTCGTCCCTCAGATGGCGCAGGCGGATCCGCGGGCCATTTCAGACATGCACAAAGGGGAACTCTTCTCCATTCTTTCTCAATGCTTCTTTCTCAATTCTCTCTTTATCTTCATGAAAAATAGAAGGAAATGAATCATTAACCTCCACAGCCTTGCATACCTACAGGCTTTTCCAGGCCCATTTCCAGTTGCTGTGCCTAAGTAAAACCAACTTGAATTGTCTATATTCACAGCCACTCGCATCCTCTCCGTATCGACTGGCAGCCATTGCTCTAGGCCCGTGTCTGTGACTGTGTGAGATCGTGTCTGTCCCGTGCACAGCATCCTGGCATCCTAGGGGCTCAGTCGTCCATCTTTCACTGCTCTTTTTTTTTTTTTTTTTTTTGGTCTTTCTTTCGTATTCAATCCAATAAGCTGAATACATCTTGACGAATTCATCTAGATATTTATCAAACCCTAAATAAGCTCTGAGATCTGTGCCTGGATTTTTTAACTACTATTATATTTTATAAACAGGACTCTTATATGTTTCTCCATTACTCAGTTGTGTAAGAGATGTAATTCTGTTTCTTCATACACTTTTCTTGGTGTATCGCAATCCCCATGATAATGAAGTCCATGGTGCTAGGGACATGCATACACAAATACGTAACTTTTTGAAAAAGCAAAAAAGTATTTACAATGAATATAGATTACTGCCTTACAAAGACGTTAGTGGACTTGCCTAAGTTTGGACAGAAACCCAAGACCGAGCCTCCTGCCCATCTCTTCACAGACACACTGAATGCGTAGCCGTAATGAAATAGAAAGCAGGCCTCGTCCTCCTTAGCTGGCTTTGCTGGCTTTGCATGGCCCCTGCTATTCTTTTCAAAGGATGGAGACAAATCAGTGCCAGGAAGCTCTAGGCATTTGCCCTGACTCCATTAGCTACTTTAATTTGCTATCATTTTCCTAATACACCACAGCACTGACAGCGGGAAATTGCTGGAGTTTTGGAGAGCTGGGTTCCCTTTCACAGTCAGTACCCGGGTCCTGTACGGCGAGCTTGTGACAACTGGTTGAGAGATCTGCGCTGGTCATTAGCGAACGAGGGAGTCGCCGCAAGCCTGTGTGAGCAATTTGTAAGTGAGACAGCACCAAGCGCTATGTCTATCCCCTGGATGTTTTTTTTTTTTCCCAAATGGTTGGAAATCCCTGGGTGTAGGCATCAGTTTGGAACTAGATGTGGAATTTTACTTAAGTTACGCACGGTGAAGAATTGACCCTGTAGGTGTGAGACTTGGCAGCTGAGCTACATGGAAAATGCAGAAGTAGGAGAAGAAACCCGAACACGGGGGAGATGCGGGTGCCAGGGTATCATTCACATCTGAGGCCGTCAGGGCTTGTGGTTCTCCCATCGGGAAACAATGGATCCAGTCCCCACTGCATCCGGCTTAGCGCTCATGGAACCCTCCCACCAGACACGGTGACTTGAGGGGTCCCTCCTATCACACCACGACAGAGATACACTGATTCTCAGTGTGTGTGTGTGTCAGGCATCTCTGGCCTCACATTTGAAACCAGAAATGATGGAATTGGAAATCAGAGCGCTTCCAGTGAAATTGCGGAGTGGACTGTCACCCTCTGAATGTTAATCACAGGCTCCCAAATATAGGCACTCCATAAATATTTGTTGAATTAAGCTGAATTCCAAAACAAACAGATGGGCTGTTGTTACTCAGTCTCAGAACTACTTAGGCTTATTCCCAACAATAATAAAAGGGGGTACTTGAAAATTTTTTCCTATACAGATGAGAATCATATGAGCAATTTAACTTTTAACAAGCTTAGAACCTGTTAGTTTGGGAGCAGTAACCTGTTCTAAGTATAGAATGTGGAGCAAGTCCTGGATGTAAATTTTGTTCTCTTTGCTGTTTTCTTTTTATTCTTAATGCTACTGTTAGAAATAACAGCAGTTTCCTATGATTGAATCAAAGGCAAATGTTATAGATAGGTTAGAACAGGTTGATATGTGTCTCTGTACGTTTGCTATGGAAGTGTGTGCCTCAGCTATGGGGGACAGCTGGGCCTCAGCTATGGGGGACAGTTGGGCTTCACTCTGGGGGACAGTTGGGCTTCAGCTATAGGGGACAGTTGGGCTTCACTGTGGGGGATAGTTGGGCTTCACTCTGGGGGACAGTTAGGCTTCAGCTATAGGGGACAGTTGGGCTTCACTGTGGGGGACAGTTGGGCTCCAGCTATGGAGTCACCCCTTTCAGACATGGAGCCTGCCATGACTGTAGAGAAGAGACAAGTTCTTCACCATTCATAACACATTACCTATTTCAGAACATCTAACAAATATATTATTTCAGTTTGCTGTAGACTAAGAAAATCTGAAAAGCAGTGCAGTGTATAGAATAGTATTTGGAAGGCAGCATACTAATTTCAGAATATTTGCTGCTTATAAATTGTACAATATTTTGTTCTAAAATTTTTATTTAAATCATTCAGATTTATGGCACAGTCTACACATTTGATCCACACTTATAATGTGGAATGAAAAACAGGGTGGCTAACATTTCCCTCTCTTTAAACGTTTATTTCTTCCAGTAAACGCCAAGCATTCTCACAATAGCCTAGCACTAGAATTCTGCCCCAGTTCCCCTTAGTTCATTAGCAAAATTTTTTTTCCTTAAGTAATCTATTTTCTTAGATTCTGTGAAACGATTTGTCCATGTTTTCCTATTATTTATTCATTTTTCAGGATTTTATTTATTGAGACGAGGGATTAATCCTTGGGGTACCCTACCTCTGAGTTATACACTCAACCCTTTTTATTTTTTATCCTGAAACAGGTCTCCATAAATTGCTGAGTGTTTTGTATGTTCCTGAGGCTGCCCTCAAACCTGAAGTATGTCTTTATCAGCCTTCCAAGCCACTGTATTTGGCTTTATTTTTTAACTTGAGTCCAATGGTAAGAGATTTTGGAGAGTAAATAAACCCTCTTATTATGGTGAACATGCATTTTTCTCCTGTCGGAAATGGTTAATAAATTTGATCAGTGTATCCAAAGGTCTGTGAACCTCTATTCTGAGGCCTATTCCCATATGTAATCTTCATGGATAATCTCATACTTTGTGGCAAATTCTCTACCAAACACAAGAGTTTTATTTCTATCTGCCAATCTTTTTCCATATATGTCCTAGTTATTACAAATAAAATATCCCCATATCTACCAGCTTTTGCTTTATGCAAGGAAATACTTGCCCTAGATTTTAAGTCTTCTATTTCAGTTCATGGTGTTGATTTTCCTAAACCAGAAAAGTTTTGCACTAAATTTGACCCTTGCCTTTTTCCTCCATCATATATAATTAATCACAAACATTTTTTGTATTTTTTATGTTTAAATAAGAGAAAAAAAGAAAAAGTTCATAGTAAAATAAAAAGGAGAACTCAGTTTGCTGATGCCCCTGTGGCTCATTTAAGCACCACGGGACTCCAGTAAGTGTTCTTGATAATACCAAACTCACTGGTCCAGCATATGCTGCTGTTTAAAATTGAACTCTTACAAAACAATGCAGCTTCATATACTCTGTGTTCTAATCACCTTAAAAGTCTCTGAACACAGTCACCTTGGCTCCATGACACGTCCTGTTTCCTCTCCCTCAGCATGCTTTGCAGTTTCCCAGTAGGACCACTATTAGAACGGATAAAGAAGGAAAGGCCGGAGGAGACATTAAAGATGGCGGAATAGAAGAAGGCAACATGTTTCCATTGCTCCAAGACTAGAAACTCAACCAGTCCCTTGACAAGGGAAGCTGCTTCTTGTCAAGAGAAGAAAAGCAGTCAGAATTCTATGGAATAAAGACAACAGAGGCGTTGTGGAATTGGATGCAGCACGGAGAGCAGCACTGAAAAGAGCTTTGCGTCTCCTCTGATGGGTGCAGAACAGAGGCAGCCATCTTGTTGAGCCCATGATGGAGCTGGAGGCTGCCAGGACCAGTTGCTTTCAGAGACCAACTCCAGCAAAGAAGAAGCAGAATCTTGTCAAGCCAGTGACTGCAGAAAACTGTCATCAAAAACAGTTGTTTCTTTCTTCCTGTTCAAATACCTCAAGACCGCAAACCCTCAGACTGCCCAGCCAAACAGCTCAAACAGCCAGATCACCCAGAAAACTCCTGTCCCTGCAACTGGACCTGTCTCTTTCTTCAGAAATCTGAGTGGCACTAGTTAGGACTGTGGGTTTACAATCCATCCCAGCAGGACCCTGAAGAGATACAGGGACTTGTGTGGCAGTGAACAGACCACTGGAGTCTGCAAGTTGACAAATCTTCTGACATGGAAGAACAATTTAGAATTTTGATTTTCAATATGGTCAAAAGGCCCCAGAAGTGAAAGTATGCAGGAAATGAAAGAACATTAATAAAGAAATTGAGGGCCTGAGTAAGAAACAAAAGAGGCTTTTAACAGTTCACAATGAAGGAGGCACTATATAAATTAAAGATCTCAATAGAAACTACCTCTGGCAGATTAGATCATAAGAAAAGTAGTCTCACTCTTGGAAGACAGCTCAATCAAAACTTATCACACAGTCAACAATATAGAGAAGGCAGTATGACAGTATGATCAGAATCAGAGCATCTAGGAAATATGGGAGAATTAGAAATCTCTTTAGAGAAATAATATCAGGGAGTTTTCTAATCATGAAAAACTTGGAAAACCATATATAGAAAACATTCAGATCAAGAAAATGTGAAAAAAAAACTTCTACACATCAAATAGTAAAAATGACTAACATTGAGGCCAAAGAGCATCTTAAATACACTAGGAACACAGAAGGATACCACTCTGGGGCAAAACAAGAAGAATCAATTCTGGGCATTCCGACCCAAGTCATAGAGGGACTAGTATGACTCCATACTTTGAAAGAAAACAACTCCCAGAAATTATTTTATTCAAAATTGACAGAGAAATAAAAACCTTCCAGTAGAAAAAAAAAAAAAGGGAATTTATGACTACTAAGCCAGCACTGGAGAAAATACTTTAAGAAATAAAGCATAAAGAAGAAAAAAGAAACACCAGAAACAGAAGGGGCAAATTCTAACAGATGGGTAAGTAAACAAAAACTAAAATAATAATATACCAAAAAAAAAAAAACTCAAAATGACAGAGAACAAAAATCATCTCTCAGTAATAACATTGATCTAAACTATCCACTTAAAAGGCATAGACTAACAACATGGACTAAAGAACATAATCCAACTATATGCTGTTTGAAAGAAACATACCTTGCAGCTGAAGATATCCATAGTTTAAAGGTTTAGTAAAAGAATGGAAAAATGTGTACTATGCAAATGAAGACTGAAAATAAGTAAGAGTAACAATGATAATATCTGATAAAGCAGGCTTTAAGTTAAAACTTATCAGAAAAGACAAAGCAAGCCACTTCTTACTAATAAAAAAAATAATTGAAAAATAAGACGTAATGCTAGTAAACAATCATGCCTCAAATGTTTGAACACCTAGTTTTATTTAAAACAAAAAAAGGCATGGTGGTGCATGCTTGTAATCCCAGCATTCAGGAGGCTGAGACCTGAGGATCCTGGTTCGCGGACAGCCTCAGCTACTTAGTGAGTCCCTCTGCAACTCAGTGAGACCAAGTTTCCAAACAAAGAATAAAAAAATAGGGCTGGGAGTTGTAGCTCGAAGGTCAAATGCCCCTTGCTTCCATCCCCAGAACACACACAAAAAAAACCTCATTGGGACATTTTTCAATTAGACTCAAATATTATATTATTAGGAAACTTCCCCAAATCACTGACACTATTAGGTCAGAGTTCCAGGCTAAATATGAGTGAAGAATCTTCAGAGCTAAAGAACACTATAAACCAAATGGGCCTAATAGGCATATACAGAATATTCCAAACAACAAAATCTGAATATGCATTATTTTCACCTTGTAAAGGTACCATCTCCAAAACTGACCACATTGTGAGCTATCAAGTACGTACCAGAAAATTTCAAAAATATAATTTCTTTCATCTTTTCACATCTTTTTTGTTGTTGTAAATAATTTTGTTGTTAAGAACAGATGAAATATAAAAGGAATTTTGGGATTTTGGTCAAAATTTTATCCTCTACACTAACTTTCTAGAACAATTACAGTGGCGATATTAGTATATGTTTAGTTTTGTTTTAACAATACTAAATTCAAAAATAAAGTACCACTTTTTAAATTCTTTTTCCCATTGTATTTTTTTTATTGGTGGACTGTAGTCATCCATTTAATGGGATAAAAGACTTGTAGAGATATACATGCACACATCACCAATTAGCCCTTAACTGATCCCCACCCCATTTCTTCTCTATCCCTCCTACCCATGCTTGGCTTAGTGATTGACTTTGATATGTTTGTTTAAGCACATCATAGAGTGTTTCCCTCTTCCCCCTCCCATCCCCTCAGGTCGCCTTATTTGCTCCTTTATAGAATCTCCTTCTTCATCTAGAGTTCCTCCTGTTACCCATTTATCTTAGCTGCTCAATTCACCATAGCCAAACTACGGAAACACCCAAGATGTCCATCAACAGATGAATGGATTACAAAACTATGGGATATGTACACAATGGAATTTTACTCAGCCATAAAGAAAAACACAGTTACGTCATTTACAGGGAGATGGAAGGAACTGGAGGACATTATGCTAAGTGAAATTAGTCAGTCACAAAAAATCTTTTCACGTCTTAATGGAATTAAGTAGGAATCAATAACAGGAAGAGCAAAAGGAATGACATAAATACATTGAGACTGAATGACACGCTTTCAAATGAGGACTGGATCATAGAAGAAATAAGGAGGTAAATAAAAAATTTTAGAATTAGGTAAAAATAGAGACACAGCGTATAAAACTCCATAGGACACCTTAAAGGCAGTTTTAAGTAGAAAAGTGGTAACACTGAGTGCTTACATAAGAACACAGAAAGTCACCAAATAAACAATCTCACATGTCTAATGACACATTTAAAGACACATGTCAAAGACCTGTAAAAACAAGAACAGACTAATCCAAAAGCCAATATAAGGCAGAAGATCATTAAAATCAAAGCAGAGATCACTTAAATTGAGAAAAAAATAACAATAGATAATATCAACCAAAAAAGCTGATTTTTTTGGTAAGAGCAATGAGACTGATAAACCCTTAGTTAACCTAATAAAAATCCCTCAAGGAAGAAAAAATTCAGACAAATCTTCTTGAAGATTACTGACACAAAAGTTCTAAACAAAATATTAAGCAGTAAAAACCATATCAAGAAAATTGTACACCGTGACCTAGTTTGTTTCTTTCCAGGGAAGCAAGGCCCTTTCAACATAGGCAAATCAATTCATGTCATTCGCAACCTAAATCGAACTCAGAGCAAAAATCACATGATGATCCCAATAGATGCTGAAAAATCACTTGACAAGATCCAGCACAAATTCATGTTAAAAATATTGCAATAAATCAGAGCAGAAGAAAGTTACTTCAACATCATTAAGACAATATGCAATAAAACCAAAGCTGGCATCATACTGAATAGGGAAAAACTACATGAATTCCCTTGAAAATCAGGAACAAGCCAAGGATGCGAACTATCACCAATCCTTTTCAATACAGTACTAGAAACTCTTGCCAGAGAGATAAGGCAAATGACGGATAACTAAGGAATTCAAATAGGAAAAGACTGAAATTGTCTCTACTTGCAGATGATATGATCTTATATTAACTAGACCCAAAAAACATCTAGAACTCAGTAACAAATTTAGCAAAATGGAAGTATACAAAATTAATCTAAAATAATAGCTTTCCTATATGCCAACCATACTAAGAAAGAAACTGAGTAAGATGTAAGGACCTTCAATGCTCTTGGATAGACACAAAAATATTATCAAAATGGGCATTCTACCAGGTGATCTATCAAGTCAGTGCCATTCCTATCAAAATACCAATGCCATTCTTCACAGACCTAGAAAAATTAGTTCTAAATTTCATATGGAGAAGCAAAAGATCCAGAAGAGCCAAGGCAGTTCTCAGCAATATGAACTATGCAGGAGACATTGTAATTCTTGACTTCAAATTGTACTATATAGCTATAGTTATAAAGCCATCATGGTATTGACAAAAAAGACACATAGACTAGTAAAACTGAAGATAGAGAAAAAAATTTACACACTTGTAGCCAATTGATTTTCAGCAAAGTTACCAAAAACATACATTGGAGAAGACTACCTTTTTAAACAAATAATGTTGAAAAACTCATTATTCATTTGTAGAAAAGGTAAAATTAAAACCTACTCCTTACACTGCACATGTGTCACCTTGAGATGGATAAAATACTTGGAAATTAAGCCAAAGACCTTGAAATTACTAAGAAGGACATAGGGCCAACACACCAACATAAAGGTACTGGTAGAAACTTCCTCAAAAAGAACCCCAGTGCTCATGATATTAAAACAAGAATTAGTAAATAGGATAGCATTACACTAAAACGTTTCTGTTCATCAAAGGAAGCCATCTAGAGTCTAAAGAGAGCCTACGGAATGAGAGAAGATCTTTTCCAGCTCTCCTTGATACAGGACATATCTAGAATATACCAAGTATTTAAAAGAATTAACACAAAAAAATAAATAATTACATCAATATATGGGCAATTGAAATTAATAGACAATTCACAAAAGGAGAAATGCATATGACCAATAAAGACATGAAAAAATGTTCAACATCATTAGCATCCAAGGAGGTGCAAATTAAAACTACACTTAGATTACATCAAACCTCAATCAGAAAGGCAATAACCAATAAGTCAACAATAATAATGTTGGCTACTATGTGGGAAATAGTAATTCTTGTACACTGTTTCCTAACACACATACACATATGTACACACACACACACACACACACACACACATATATATAAGGTAAAAAAGGCAATAAAGGAAATAATATGTTCACAGTTGAATAGCAGATTAAAGTTTAATATTATATTCATAGTTATAAACGGAACATGAATGTAATTTTAAAGGTGACTACATAGTTTTCTCAGATTACACTAACAAAACACTATAAAATGATTCAATTTATATATACATGCTAACGATGATTTCAAAATGTGATTTCATTCGAGTCAGTGTCTAGAGAAAAATATTTTAGGAAAATAAAAGATCTGAATCACAATCATTCATCTACACAGATGAGCAATTAATTTTGTTATTTGAATATTTTCTACTTCCCCCATATTATAAACCATGCAAAATCTCAGCCAACATTTCCATTTTTACTAGTCACAGAAAAAAACTTTTTATAAATATACATCTTTGAAGAAAAGTTGATTTGGGCTCTCTAGTTTCAGTGTCTCAAATTTTCTCAGATTCAGCAGGCATGAGTCATAAAAAATAACAGATGGAAAAGTTAAAGAGAAAAGAAACTGAGATATGTTGCACATAATTCTATTTACTATAATAGAACCTAGTGTTAAAGAGTGGCCTGTTTATTTTTACTTTTCTCACTGAAAAACTTAACAAGGAGCATAGCTGTTAGCATTTCCTAAGACATAAGAATACGAAGCCGTCAATCTTGAGTAAAACTCCAGTTCGCTTTGCCATAGTTTTGAATTCCAGCAGAAGAGACTTCTAAAAATGTTCATGTCACAGAGCTGTAAGTACTCAGGCCTACAGTTCAGTCACTTAACAAATGACAGCTTTGAATCTCATGCAGTCGCTAGTTTCTTTCCAAAAATTAGCAAACCTTTAAAACAATGTTTGCATTTGTTTATTGGTTAAAAATTGGATAGTTCCTCTGATAATTTCTTCATTGAACCAAGTTAATTTTTTCAAATAAGACTAAGGAAAGAGCTAATTTTATGCAAGACAAAAGTCTAGTTTTATCTGACCTTCCTCTTTAAAACATACTGTGCTAATAGCACCTCTGCACTTCCTGCTAACCAAGCCTCAAACCTTGGAATAGCAGTCAGTAGCCCCTCCTGCATTTCCCACACGCCCCGGCCTGTTCAACATCTTGTTGCTTTTTGCTTTAAAATAGCTTAGCTCCTGAGCTTCCTTTGTTCTCCCTGTCCAATCAAGAGCTTCCTCTGTCACCAGTGTGCCTCGGTCAGAGACTGCCCATCGTGTGGCTCTTTATCCATTTGGTCCCCAGTTAAACATTTTACCCTCAGACTCCAAACAGACTTTAAAAGCTTTGTTACACTAATGAGTTAAACACTTTAAAAGGCATATAAAAATATACAAGTTTAGTTAAGTGTATTTTCCAAAAACCTATTCAGTATCTTTGTGTGTGTGTGTGTGTGTGTGTGTGTGTGTGTGTGTGTGTGGTACTGGGGATTAAACCCAAGGGCATTTTACCTCTGAGCTATACCCCCAGCCCTATTTTTTATTCTTTATTTTGAAACAGGGTTTCATTAAGTTGCAGAGGCCCTCACTACTTATTCAGGATCTCATCAACCTAATGAGATCCTATTTCAAAATAAAAAATAAAACAGGGCTACGGGTGTAGTTCAGAGATAGACTGTCCCTGAGTTTAAGTCACAGTACTATAAATAAAAAAACATATAAATATAAATATATATAAATAAATAAAACACAGGAGCTATAGTAAACTTAAAGTTGTATTACTTTCTAATTCTTTTGTGGTTGCTCTTAATAAGAGTGTCGTAGTCCTAAAAGTATCTCTTATTCTCCATACAGATAAACGCATTTTCAGAATAAACCTGGGAAATAGAGGGATGGAGAAGACCTCTTCATGGAGAAACATAGACATTTTCTAGAAAACCACACTTTCCCTCCTTTTCTTTGTTATACTCCTTCTTAATGAACGTCTCTCTCGGTGCAGTGCATGAACACACTCATCTCTATAGATGTCTGGTGCACTTTCTTTTACAGTTCTGGCGCCATGATAGCAAAGGCACTGGGCTCCACATGGGGATCCCATTCCACACAGGGGCTCACAGCCTTTGTGCTCAGTCCTTCTGGGACCCAAGTCCAGCCCCCATCCTGCACATCAACTTTTGAATGCTCCAAGCACAGCAGGGCTTTGACTCTGATTATATTTGAACACGCACTTCATTTCAGGTGCTGACTGCTTTGAGGTTCAGTGTGATCACTTCATAGTCTAAGTGGATTAATGGTTTTTAGTGCTCTTGTCTCCACTGTCTTGATAGTGACAGAGACGGGTGAGTCCAACTTCTCTATCTACCTGTTTTCTATCCACCGGCATTGAGGCAAATCAGTGAAGATTCGCATGCCCAAGAGGAAGTGGGTATTCGGCCTGGGAAGGTCTGTATTTCCTTTTCCATGTGTGATTCATGCAGAAATTTTAGACCCAAAGCTATAAATTTTCTATCTGTGTCTGCCTGAATACTTATATGTTTATATATCAGAAGCACCTTTAGCTTTTGTTGTGTGTGTAATAGTTTCCTATCTCTGGATGGCATTACTAGAGTAAACTATAAAAGCTTCTTTAAAAGTCTCTTCCTGACAATCATTTGCCCCACTACTGCCTTCCAAAATATTCCCTTTCCTCAGTAACAATTGCTTTCTTTTAGCTAATTTTTAATATTTTTTGCAAACATCTAAACAATCTGATTCTTTCTTTCTTTCTTTCTTTCTTTCTTTCTTTCTTTTTTTCTTTCTTTCCAGTACTGGGAATAGAACCCAGGGACATTCTACCTCCGAGCTGATTTTTAATATTTATTTGCAAGCATCTAATCAATCTGATATTTATATATTTATATATTTATTTATTTATTTATTTATTTATTTATTTATTTATTTGAAGCAGTGGAGATGGAACCCAAGGGCACTCTACCTCCGAGCTACATCCCCAGCCTTATTTTTTTATTCCTTATTTTTGAAACAGGGTCTCACTGGGTTCCAAAGGGTCTCACTAAGTAGCTGAGGCTGTCCTCAAACTGAGATCTTTCTGTCTCAGTCTCCCAAGTGCTGGGATTCCAAGCATGCACCACCTTGCTCAGCTTGTTATTTACTTCCATGCTTATAAATAACCCCATTTCAATGTTTGTTTTGTGGTACTGGGGATAGGACCCTTCTACCTCTGGGCTACACTCCCAGACCTATTTTACATTTTATTTGGAAACGGGGTCTCAATCTTAAGCCAGCGAGGCTGGCTTCAAACCTGCATGATTCTTCTTTCTCGGGGATCAAGGGCATGCACCACCAGGCCCGGCCTTTTCAATATTTTTGCATATGTAGATAATAGGATTCAAAGAGGCTGTGTGGTTCCCTAAAAGGCACATCAGTCCTGCTCAGAGTTTTTAATGAAAAACTAACGGAAACCAACATAGAACAGAAAGAGACTTCACAGCCACACTCTTACTGGATTGGGAAGGATGTTTTCTCCCAATCTATCTTTTATTTGAACGTGTTATTCTGAGACTTCTCATACACCAGTGACCACCAGGAAGCCACAATCGTTGGTCCTTCTAGAATGGACAAAAATAGTCATCCTAGACTTGATGCAATCATGAAGCCACAGGGTGGGCTGAACGTCCTAATGATTGTGTGTATTCTTGAGGTGAAAAAGTGGGAGAGAATCCATGCAGGAAAGAGGCAGAACCGCACCGCAGTGGGACTCTCCTCTGGAAGCCCAGGGAACAAGCTGGAGAAGATGTCTACCTACTCACTAGCCTACAAATGTGTTCTCAATTAGTTGGTGGTGGAATATATTATTTTCTTTAAATCTGTTTCTGTCTATCGTTAAGGACACCACGGAGACTGGAACTGCAAAATCCTATACACATTCCAATCTCATAGCAAAGTAAAATACAGAGTAAGTAATTAATTAATAGAAATAATGACATCAGTCTTAACAAAAGTAATAAAAGACCATCAAGGTCCAATTTACTTTTTAAATGTCTTAAAGTAGCTTAATGTATTGACTGGGCATCTTCAGGGACAAACGTAAACCCCTTTGTAGGAGAGAATCTCACAAGGCCAGCCTCCAAGTCTGAGGTTTCCATCAGGGAAGCCCCGGGTAGAAATATCCAGTTTAGAAAAATTTTAACTGAGTGTGGTGGCACATGCCTGTAATCTCAGTACTTGGAAAACAGAGACAGTCGGATCACAGATTCAAAGCTGGCCTTAGAGACTTAGGGAGGCTCTCAGCAACCTTGCGATACCCTATTTCAAAATATAAAATAAAATAAGAGAAAAATAGGGCTAGCAGTGAACTTAGGAGATAGAATGCTCTTGAGTTCAATTCTCAGCACCACAAAACCCAAAAAAGGAACAAATGCTTTGTTTTTTAAGTCTATTCACACAGAAACACAGAAATGCACAAACATCTGCAGTCATAGGTGGGACAGTAGTTTCTTATTCAAAAAATAAAAAGTGAAATACTCAGAGCGTCAGCACTTTCTCTAATCCTTCTCCCACTTTTACTGGATTTCTCTTCTTTAAACAAGGCTACAGTCTGGCGGCCTGGTATTCCTCCTCATTCTCTCCACTCACTTAAAAGTTTTTAAAAAATTCTGCTATACACCTATCTAATGCCACATGAAGTAATTTATATGCCCTAGTGACAGTGAACGTTTCGATGCTTTAATTAAAATGTTTTTAATTCCAAATTTTAAAACTCAGGCACAAGTAGGGAAACATCCCGTATCTTTTGAGAGGAGAACTTGTGGGAAGAACATTCATTGAATTAAAAACATCATTCAGTTTAGCAGCATGCAGTGGGATTTTAAGTTTGGCTTGGACATTTGTCTGTGCTTCATTTATTGAAAAAATTATAGATTTGAAAATCACTTCACAGTAATACATACTCATCTTGCTTATTCAACTGTCATGGGCTGATCACAGTCATCAAAAGTTACGCCTTTCGAATTGGTACATTTTATATCAGGAACATGTCTTAACTTCATCTCAAAGAGTTGAATTACCATTTTGTTTAGTTTTTATTGGTGCATTGTGGTCACACGGCCTAATCGAGTGCAAGATGGAGGAGGCACACGTGTGCACGTCACTCATTCAGCCCTTCCCCAGTTCCCGCCCCATTCCCTCCCCCGCCCTCCTTCTCCTGTTTGGCTTAGTGATTGGCGTTGATGTGTTTGTGAACGTACATCATGTGCATTGGGGAGTTTCCCTCCTCCCCCTCCCCTCCCCTCAGTCAGGTCGCCTTATTTGCTCATCTGTGGTTTCTCCTTCTTCGTCTAGAGCTCCTCCTATGACCTATTTTCTCCCTAGCATCTGCATATTAGGATGACATCTGATTTCTTACTCTTGGTGACTAACTCACGTAGCATAATGTTCTTGAGTTCCATCCATATTCCTGTAAATGACATGATTTTGTTCTTCTTTATGGCTGAGTAACACTCCATTGTGTACATACCCCAAGGATTTGTAGTCTATTCATCTGTTGATGGACATCTTGGCTGGTTGCATAGTTCGGCTAAAACTCCTCAGGCAATACATAGTTTGAATACATGTCCCTCCATTTCATAGCTGTCTCTCTGCCTCTCTCCCAACCCTCCCAGAAGAAATAAGTTTTAAGTTTTAATTGTATTTATATACTCCATGATAAGTACAGAGAAAGAAAGCTTTCACTTTCTCTCACTGATAGTTTGAGGCTGTTCCTTCATTTAACAAGTCCCCAATTCTAACTCTGCCTTGTATATCCTCCAGTGGGTTAGGTAATCCTGCACCTTACTCTTCTCAAAGATTTTATATAATTTCAAACTGCATTAACTTTCAAGTCAGAAGAGATTTATGGCCCTTGGGGGAACTTGATTAAGATACGGTGTTTGTTCCTTGGTTCTCAGGACTCCCTCCTAATCAAAGATTCTCTCCTATCAAAGCTCCCCACGGTGCTGAAGGAAACAGGATGGCCAGTCCAGTCACGTCTTTAGAGCCTCTTAATGACTGTTTGTTCCAACCCAGTTCCCGGCCTCCAGCGGGATCTTGGGCCTTTGCAATTCCATTTCTCAGAAATTGATTTCTTGTAGAATTTTTCTTTCTACCAATTTTACCACGTTTCCTTGTAATGTTTACCTTTTTTCCCTCTCAAATAATTTTTTTTACATCCAGAGCTGCTCAGTTTTGTATTTGACACGCACTGGCGGCTTCGGGTCCAGTGACTACGTTTCTTGTGAACTGTGTCGCTGTAAATGTCCACCGTCTTATTTGCTCTTTGATGTCAAGTGCTGAGTGCACAGGACTGAAGTGACACACATTATTTTTTCCTCTGATCATGTCACACATAATAAAACAAGTAACACTTAGTCTAGGACATAGATTGACCCACAAAGTTTATAGAAGGTTGTCTTTTTATGTGAAACTTATTGCCAAGGTAAAAGAAAAATAAGAGTTGAAAATTATCTGTACCAATCCCCCAAACCCACTACAATTTAAAAAAAATTAGAACCAGCTCAAATATGTACATTCTCGTGCATATACATAAACACACTGCACACGCTACACACAGATTTAGGTTTACCACGAACAATACAGTTACTTTGTAAAAAAAAAATAGAATTTTAAATAGAATTTCATTGGCCATAGCAGATACCTTATGAATTATGTATGAACCCTGTGAATTATATATGAACCTATCTCAGACTCATGAGAACAAAGTATTGGTGAGATAGGAACACTAAAGAGGAATGTAAATATGTAAGGAAAGATAAATCAACAGTGTTTAATTGATACAAGAAAGTGAAAAAATTGTAGACACAGGCAGAAAGTGAGAGACCCGTGTACTCAGTACACTCACACACGCAGAGATTCACAGGTTATTTTCTTATTCTTATTTCATAGCACGAGTGGACATTTACATAAGGTTTTCTTTTTATGAAAAAAACAACTCTTATTTTTTTTCTTTTTGAGGAGAAAATATACACTAGTTCCATAAGAAGATAGTACATTTACAAAACCTAAGAAGATGACCAGCACATTTTGAGTGAGCTCTTTCTGAAGATTTGATTTTTTTTCAAAAAAAATAAATAATCGATATTAAATAGGCTTAAGTACCAGTGACACAGCAATTCAGGAAAACAGACGTGCATTTCTATACATGCTGTGGTATTTCGTATTTTTTACTCCCCTCCTATTTATACATTGGCGAAGGAGGGATTCCTACCTTAGGTTATAGGAACTGAGCATACAGCACCACCTGAGCAGCAGGTAGACAGCAGCGTATGCATCCCGGACACTCTGGCCTGTGAGAGAGGAGACTGTAGACTGTGGGTTTGTAAGTGGGGGTCGCAGTTGAGAATGGTGTTGGGGTCTAGGGCCTGGGTTGCAGTATCTATAGTCCCAAGAGATGGGTGCCCTTAACTGTGCAGGAGGGCAGGATCGCCTCGTGTGAGCGATTCCCTGGGCTGGCCCGGAACTGAACCCCTAACTCAGCTAAGAAGGGACTGTGATTCCCTGATGAGGAGAGTACTGTTTCTGGGGTCCTCACTGAAGGGAGAGGAGGGAGGAGCAGAGGTTTGGTAGGCAGAAGCCTTTCCAAAGTCATGCTTCTGTGCCAAGCAGCACATGCAATTCAGCCTTAATTTCTGGCATTGCCCCATATTCTTTTAATAATATGATTGTTTTAAAATATTAAAAATAAAAGGAAGCAGGTGGTAAATGCTTATAATTTAGCAGAAGTTTGTAGAGAGCTTCATGGATTCTGAATAGCAGCTTAGAACAGGAAAACCACCAATGAAGCCACAGCGGGTCATAGGAGTGAGGTGAGGTCTCGGTAACCGCATTGTACTTTGCGGGCCCTGGAGAGACTGGCGGATATCTACTCAAATTGAGGTGGGACGTGTACTTTTCTAAGTCTCCCCACATAAGTGCCTATCTCATCCAGAAACAACCACACAGATACAGCAGGAGTGGTTTCTAAGAGTTACCCCAGGCAAGTTGATGCATCAATTAGCCACCATCAAACGTGACAGTCAAGTTACTTTGCCAGATGCTGTGGGGTGCATAGAGGGTTTGTTATAGTGCTGATGAAAACATACAGAGGTGTTTCCTGTCAGTGAACCAGAGGAAAACGAGTTAGTGAGGCTTACCCGCATGACGTGGGTCCTTTTCGTAGTAAACACACCATCACATTCCTCTCTGAAAAGAAGGGATGAGAAAGGAAATTCTTTACCTTGGGAGTTGAAACAGTTGGGAGGCCAGATAATCCCATTCTCAGTCTTGGTTAAAGCCTGTACACTGTGGCTTAAGGGCCATAGCCTTGTGCCAAAGTAACCCAGGGGCAGGAAACCCTCACTTCAAAAGATAAGTCATTTTTGTGTGCCTGTTATTAGCTGTGAATTTTTGCTTCCAATCAAGTCAAAGTGGCTTTCAAAAAATCACTAGAAATAACTTTTTTAAAATAATTCCAACAATGGCTTATCTAGAGTATTTAACACAGTGAATCATTTTTTTATATATTCCCATGACAAAATTGTTTTTCAGTAGTAATCAGGAAATGATTTAAAAAGCTAGTAGCCAGAAAAGAGAATAAAGAGTCTCCTTTCATTGGGCATTCCATGCAGAGTTAGATAAAATGGAAACGTTACACTACAAGGGAAAGGATATTTGACCAAGACTTTCACTTACATGAAGATACGCTGTGACACAGGGAGAAAACCTTGATACTTATATTTCAGTCTTTCATTAGTGAATAAAACCATATGGCTCGAGCTTTGGAGTCTTAACATCTGCAAATCGGCCATTATCTTTGTCAGAATCGATCCTCACATCTTCAGGTTCAGTTGACAGTATGGAAAGATTTGACAACACTCGTCACTCACGGGGACAAAAGAGCACTTTTACTTAGCTTTGGTTCTGGAATCTCCTTTTCCATAAATCCTTAGATGCACAAATGCTTAGGAAAAGCCTTAACCATAAGGACAGGTTTGGCAGAGGTTTAGAAAACCCAATTTTAGGAAAAATTCCAGAAATCAAAATATTGTCCATGCTTCTGCTCCTTTAGGTTTTTCTCCTGCAGTTTTCACACATCTAAAACCTCCTCAGGGCCAAAGACAACTTGAGTCATCGTACAGCATGACAAATCTGACGTCCCTCAACCTCTGTTCCTGTGAACCCCACAATTGCTGTGCCATCGCGCCTTATATAACACCACAGTTGCAGCAGTTGGAGATACAAATGGTGCGGGGTCCAGGATGGGTTGCTTCTGAACCCTCAAGAAATTGTGTCCGGCGAGAGCGTGTAGAACCGAGTCTACACGGTGATAAAGTTGGGGAGTTTTCCAGATAACCTCAAGTGCTGTGCACTGTTTCCTAAAGGACAAGTGTTATGTGTGTGTATAAACTCAGCATGAACAGGGACTGTTTAGGGTTTAAACTAACAGATTTCTTCAGCAAAGCATATTTTATTGCTGACACTGTTTAGAATTGCCAGCACATGGTGATAATAAAAGGACAACCTCTTAGTGGATTTATTAGCATTTTTGAGTCCCCCACCAAACATGCACCCCACTATTGCTCACACCCAGAGCCAATAGCCCCCCGCCCTGCCTGTGAACACCTCGGTGATCAGGTTGCACTAGAGCATACAAAGATGCTCTTTGGTTTAGGAGTTCTCTCCTTAGACATCTCTCATATAATAGTGCTCTCAGCTCCCACTCTTCGGGGCCTACGTACTTCGGCAGTAAGCATTCGCTTATTCATATTAGTAATAACTTGTGCTGATGGTGAGTTACTTTATAATAAGCCTAAAAATGACAAAAATACTGTGTTCTTCCAGCATAAGCGATGCATCCTATAAAATTCTTCATGGTCTCTCAATATTCTCTCAGCTTAACAAAATGAACAGTTGCAGTAGCTATTTTATGAACTAGCACCATCTTACAATATCTGTGACCAAACACCGAGAAGGAAAAGGAATCTATGTATTTTCACCATTAATATTTGGCAAATCAATTTTCAGATTCATTGTCTCATTTTTTACTTTATTTGTTAGGTAGAATGAGTTCATCAGTATTTTATATCTTCTCTCTCTCTCTCTCTCTCTCTCTCTCTCTCTCTCTCTCTCTCTCTCATTCTCCCCTCCTCCCTCCCTCTTTCTCTTCTTCATCGTCCTTGTCTTCTTCTGTCATCTTCATCTTCGTCGTCGTCTTCTTCTTCTTCTTCTTCTTCTTCTTCTTCTTCTTCTTCTTCTTCTTCTTCTTCCTCTCTCTTCTCTCTCATCTCTCTCTCTCTCTCTCTCCCCTCCCTCCCTCTTCTTTTCTAACCACATGAAAATTCAGAAGCTGGACACAAGAGCCCTAGATAATTTGGAGAATTTATTTGTGTTCTTGAAAACATCTACAGCCTTTTGTAAAACATCTAAATTGTGCTCAGGGAGCACCTCAGGCACTAGACAGAGTGGAGTACATTGTAGCAAGAGGAAGGAAAGGTGTTTTGGCGGTTCTGGCCAAGGGTTGTTCTTGGGTGATTGGTCTTTGGGGATAGCTGTGATGGTCCGGCGCCATCTTTACCCCTGAGGACTTTGAGATCTATGGCCTCTAGTGGGTAGAGGCCAGAGCTGCTGCTGAACAACCCTCATTCCGGAGGGCAGACCTGTGGAGGCAGGCTGAGGTCCTTGCTGTGGAGGGATGGTACCAAGTGAGCCAAGCTCTCTGCAGAACCCTCCGCGGCATTGCCAGCTCTGCGTAGCCTTGCTGCACACATAAGTAGCTTTCTTGAAATTGTTGTGCCAAGATTCCTAATACCAGTCACTACTCTTAAGAGTCCTTTTCTAGAACACTAAAAATAGACTGTTGGCAAAGATAACCTGACTTTACCACTGTTGTTGTTTTTAAATCAGACTCTAATTGCCAGGAAATGGTCTTTCTGTGCTTATGCCCATGTAATTATGCACATTCTACATGTGAAAATTATGGTCTTACTTTTAAAATATTGTAAATATTTGCTCTAAATATATACTAGCATTTTCCTCTACTATAGCTGTAACCAGGCAGTAAAATAATACTCCCTTATAAAATGTGGAATTCATGTGCAGTCGGGAAGAGGAAAAACATTGCTTCTGAGCAGAAGATGATTTTCGTAGGTCAGTGTTTTTCTTATAAATACAAGAGAAGAAAGCCTTTACTTTTCACTTCGTTTTTATAACATAGATATGCAGTGAACTCCTCCTCCTGCTATGACTTACCATGCTGCTGAAAGCACAACATATTTAAAGTCGGTGTAAAATCATGGGCTCACCTGTTCTTTTCTCTCCAAAGCAAGTCCTGCTCCTAGAAGTCACACTTTGGGTCCTTTGCCCTTGAATTCATATTTCTGTGTGTGTGTGTGTGTGTGTGTGTGTGTGTGTGTGTGTGTGTGTGTGTGACTGGGGTTTGAACCCAGGGCTATTCTACCTCCAAAGCTACACCTGTTTTACTTTTTAATTGGAAACAAGGTCTCTCTAATTTGCTGGAGCTGGCTCCCAGCCTGCGCTCCTCCTGTCTCAGCCTCCTAAATATTCACTTTAGAGGCATGCGCCCCCGCCCCTAGTTCTTCCACTTCATATTTCTAAAGGCACTGCCCGTCTCTTGAGTGGAAATACTGAAAAGAAAAAAAAGGCTTCTGTTAGGGACCCAGGATGGCCTTCAAATTAGAATGCATAACAAGAAACCTCGGGTAGATTTACCCACATCAAATCACACTGAACTCCAGAGTCATCCTAAGAAATTTCTAGAAGGCCACACGGCACTTGCTTTGCTCTGTTTAAGATTGTTGTTATTAGCCAGCTGTGGTGGCGCACGCTTGTAATCTCAGCATTCGGGAGGCTGAGACAGGAGACTGTGGTTCAAGGACAGCCTCAGCTACTTAGTGAGGCCCTCGGCAACTCAGTGAGACCCTGTTGCAAAATAAAGAATAAAAAACAGGGCAGGGGGTGTAGCTCGGAGGTAGAATGTCCCTGGATTCCATCCCCAGTCCTACAAAAAAAAAAAAGATAGTGGTTTTGTTCTGTTCCTTGTGCAGGTATGTCTGCACTCCTGAGCCTGAAGGAGGGGTTTGGGCGATGATTGCTGGCCAGTTGTAATTCTTAAGGAAATGCTTTATTTCCACTCTCTATATCTCAAAAGGAATGCAAGAATGCCTCCTACGTCAGTTTTCTCCTATGACCTATGAGCAGGATACTATTTTATTTTTTTTTATTTTATTTTATTTCATTTTATTTTACCTAGTTCAATTCTAGCTCTTTCTGGGGAAAAAAAAAAAAAAAAAACCTTTCAGAAACCTATAAAATACTGACCCAAAGATAGATGCCTGTCAAGTGAATTCCTCCTGTTTTGGATAATGTTATCCTTATTTAAAGAAGATTTTAGAAGAACAGTGAAACAGTTCACTTTGGGTTAGAGTTTTATTTCACATTTGAAGACTTTTTTCCAGCTTCCGTGTGCTTGCCTCTACTCTGGCTCCAGAGTGATTGGGAAAGTTTATACACTGAGATTCCCTCCTCTGTGTCCAGCTCTCTTATCTGAGATCAGGAACATGTATGATAATTTTCTTCACAGACTTTTAAACCACTAAAAGTCCTTAGGAATTTAAATGGCCAGAGAGTAACTTAGAATCACCAGTATAAATGATTTTCTTTAGAACTTTGAAGAATACATTCAAATTCATACTATTTTTGGTTCTGAATCCCTATACAACTTGCAGTTTATTCAAAGAAAAAGAAGCAATATGGGAAGCCTTCGCGGATTCACTGGGTGCCGTTTCATCACTCTTAGAGCAGTATGGAAGAGTCTGATGTTCACGGCTTTAGTTGGCTATTCGTACGTAATGTATAATTACTCCAACAACGTAAGTAAGAAAAATGGCACTGAATCTAATCTGGAAATACAGAGTGATACTTTCTAATGTGGGAAGAAATGACCCCAGGCACACTAAGGTTATTTCAAGAGTATCTAGACAGAGGATGGACAGGGAGATGTCATTGATTTAAAAAGTGTCCCTTAATGATTGAGACAGATTAAATTAAACGGATAATGAGTGATTTCATTTTGTAATTTATATTCAGAAAAAAAATATATGTCACAACCAGAAAAAACATATTTTTGGTACTAACAAATTATAAAACAAATAAAAATGGTAGCATTGGACAGAATGGTGACTATATCCAATAAATCGTCATTCTATATTTCATAATTGCTAAAAGAATTTATTTTAATGATTTACCACAAAAATGATAAGCAAATAAAGTGATGGATTTATTAATTAGTCTAGTGTCATCACTTCACAATGTGAACACATATGAAAACATCAGTTTATACCCCAGAAACATCGGTGTTAATTTGTTAACTTGTCAATTAAAATAAAATCAATTTTTTGATAACTTTAAAATTATCACTGTGAAGACATCAAATTATCAATTCACCCCAGATATATAATTATTCATTTGTCAATTAAAATAAAATTTTAAAATGAGAACATTTTAAAGACTTTTCTATAAGAAGAGAAAATTAACATAGATATATTTTAATGGTTTCACTTTTTATTTTCAACAACAACGTTGTTCTACAGAAAAGGATCAGTATAGAAATGAAATTGGGTTAAAACACAATACAGTCTCCATATTCCAGAAAGAAGTTATTCACTGGGAGCAACATTGCTTGTTACATGTTGCATATACAGAGAGCTCAACAAGAATTCGGAATTACCCTTCAACAGGAAGACCTGCCTCACCAGCGTGTCTAAGCTCACATTATCAGCCATGATTTCGGGGTGGAGAAGAGTCTAAATAAGTTTAGTCATCTTCATACTTTATATAAAAGTTGAAACATCCCCAAATATGTAAAGATCGGGTAGTGGCTTGGTGACTCTGAGCCATGTGCCTAATCAAAAGGGACACTGTAGCAGAGCTGTCAAGAGCGCTCTCCTTCTTAGCCCTGGACGGCCTGAGTGCGTCGATGTGCCCTGACAGTTGAAAGCCAGGTCCTGAACAGCAGCAGCCAGCCTGGGGGATTTTCTTTTGTGTCCCACAAATTTACAGTGATAACTCGCTTGCTAGGAATTCAATTAAAAGTATGAAAAAAATCAGACCATCATAATTAAGTTTAGAAAGGCACCTCAGTGTTTGGTTTATGTACTCTTATGTATTCTAGTCTGTAAAAATTTAGCAATCATCTGAAAATTCAGCCTTCTAATATAAGCCGCTATCACCTACGGGCCCTCTGATATAAAGAAACCATGCCTACCTGCTTACATACACACGCGCACACACACACACACACACACGCACGCACGCACACACACACACTCACACGCACTTTGATGGTGCTTTGGGGAACCACAGTAACTTCCAGTGTGTAAACACTGCCCGTTAGGAACCACCAGCTGTGTAGCACTGCTTCCTTTCCACTGCTGTGATATGCAACCACTCCACTTAGGTGCAGGTATTGTACATGTATTTTTTCTATATCTTTGTCTAATTTTGTCTCTGATCTTTATTCTACTTGCCCCCAAGAGTGTTCTGATGCCAGGAAAACACAAAAACAGGGCTGGGATTTAAGAGACACAATTTCTTATCTTTTTTTGTTTGTTCGTTTTTGGTGGTACTGGGGTTCCTGGAAGCCCTTCTACCTCCGGGCTACACTCCCAGACCTATTTTTACATTTTTATTTGGAAACAGGGTCTCCTAAACCAGCGCGCGCGGCTGGCTTCGAACCTGCGCGATCCTCCTGTCTCCGCCTCCCAAGCGCGGGGATTACAAGCGTGCGCCACCACGCCCGGCATAATTTCTTATCTTTTAAGATAAGATTGAACTCTAAATGCCAATTCTTTCTCATATTGTCTAATTTTACCTGAAATTTCCGAGAGTACAAATGTCATCTCTGAACCCTTCTATATTGCAAAAGAACCTCTCCAGAATATTTGGAAGCTGATTTCAGCTTAATACACATTTAATTAAACTCATAGTCCTGAGATTTTGTTTCTTTCAAAAAATATGCAATAATCATTATTTTGACAAAAATATGAATGATTTCTCAGTGTCATAAACATGTTGATCTAGATTTATACAGAATCATAAAATTCTATATAAATTCTATATATTCTGTCACATCATGTTTTTATTGTTTTTATTCTCTTTTGTGCCCTTTCCCCACATAGGCTGAGCACTTGGCCGTTGTGGATGCGTGGCTTTCCCGTAGCGGTAGTCCACACGTGGCTCTGCCCGGAGGGTTTCTGTGAGGATCCTGCTGTTGTTGAGAACCTTCACTTCAGCCATGCAAGGCGATGGGAAAATAACACCAAGATGGTTTGGGGTTTCATGGGGCCTCACCATGAATCGCATTATGGCCAAACCCATTTATTTTTACACCTCTATTTTTTCCATTCAGGAATTTCATGTCATGATAAACCAAGGTTAGCAAAGAACCCTATTGCAGTCACTCCCAAAGGATTAGGTAGTCACCTTTCTCAAATCCAGTTACACAGAGTTCAGTTTATTCATGGAGCTATCTACTCTAATGTGCCATAATAATGTTCATGAATAAACTCAAATTATTGCTATGAAATCTAGACAGAAGCTGCATTAAAGTTGAAACCTTCATTCTCTGTTGGCAGTGCTTTAGAGCCTGGCATTTACTTCTGTATGTCTTTAGGGGCTGTCTGGGGTAGAGCACACACCAATTAGGTTTGATTCTTCTTTACAATTGCATTTCTGTAGTAGTAATGAGGAGCTCAGGGAGATTTCTAAAAGTTATTAAGCCACTAGGTTACCATTTAAATATATTAAACAGTATTAATAATAATTAAAAATAGGCTCAGTTGGAAAGATTGTACAAAAATAATAAGGCAAGATGCCCAAGGGGGAGAAAACAATGTTTCAGATTGCCCACAGGAAGATTGCAGAGCACTTCTAAAGAAATTAGCATGTTATCTGTGATGATAAAACTTGTAGCATAATTGAATTTAAAATTCTCTTCCATACAGTTAAGAGAGTGCCTTGATAATTCCAGATATACTTTAATAATAATACACTAAATGGTATCAATATATCTTGGAAGAATTATTGCTATTTTTCAGTAGGTGATACATAAAACAAAGATTGGGAGAATCTTTTTGCACACATTAGACTGTGAAAATGTTCTCCTTTTCTGAAATGCTGCAGATATCTGAACAACTCACATCAATAACACTTTCTATCAAAATGTCAACTAATGGAGGCCTGGATGATGTAAATTTTTGCTTTACATTTTCTTTCTTTTTGTTTTCTCATTACACCTGAGCAGAGACTCCAAAAACAGGGGGAGACAAGTTCTCCCATGACTAGCAGCAAATGCTTGACTTATAAGAACCCACAAAATTAAAAATAGCACAAGGATATATAGAGAGGCAGGCCGTACAAGGGCTCCAGTAAATGTGAATCAAGCATGGCCTTTCAGAGCTGGAAGTGAAAGCCCTGTACAAGCTACTTAGTGCACGGTCGTTTTACTAACTATAAATGAGGGGAAATAAGAAGGATATTCTCAACCAAAAACTTGATTTGAACCATGAAAAATATGAAGGAAGCAGAGTAGAAATATTTGAAAACTCTTCTTGGAATTTCAAAATAATTATCGAATGAAGAGAGGTCCCGTGGAGAGGAAAAGCTGGTATTCTGTAAGATTTCAGGTTATGTACGGATATCTGAAGGACATGGGAGAAGCCAGCCAGAAATGAGTTAAAACGTAAAAACAGGGCAGGGCAGTAGTGCAGTCAGCAAAGTGAAAGTCTGCTGTCTGCTCAGAGGTTGGATACAGCGAGGCTCTCCACGCCTTAAAAGTCAAACTCAAGTCGCGCGCCCTCTAGGCCTCCGGCACACATGACCAGCACAGAAATAATCTCTCTTCCCTTTGTTCTGCGTTTGCAGTTTGTGTACAGTTCCATTTTCATTCTTCCCATAGCCTGTCTCAGACTGCATTTCTTTATGTTTTAGTTTTCCAAACTGCGCTGCAGACTGCCAGAATGGAGGGCCCTTTGTACCTTCCACAGTGCCACAGGGTCCGTTGAGCAGGATTGCCTGACTTGCTGAGAGCAGAGGTGTGACACTGCTGGGTGCCTGTCAGTCCATTTCCTTCCAGCCTTGATCACACTGCTCTGGCAGTCTCGCTGGAATCCCATGCCTTCCCAGAGCTCTTTACTTAGATGAATAGGCAAACTTTTCAGAAAAAAATAAAGAATATACTTTAATAAAACATTTCACTTGAGCGATAACCGTGTCAGGAGCTGTGCCTCATTTGAATGTGAGATATATAGAAGGGTTATCTGCTAACGCTGCAAGAAAACAGGTATGACTGGAGACGTGGCGTATACACACAGAACAGGCTGCATCTCTGTGTATCTGCGTGTGGACAGTTCATCTGCGAATTCTATGTCTGATACTTCAATATGTGTCTAATATTTGCACATATACTAACATGGGATCCAATGAACACATTTTACGCATATGATAAGACACTGTCTTTTGGTACTACTTAGGTGTGTGATTGACAGTAGCATGGACTTAGAATATGGAATTAAGTTTTTGTGCCAATCAGCTGAAGCCAATTAAGTTGAAACATAATTACTGGGAACCAAATTATTAAGAGTTTTAGGAATCTTCATATTAAAGGTCTGTGTCAGTTAAAATCCTCTTAAATGTCTATCATTTTCAAAATACCATCCGTTGACAATTTACACTTGTTAGTTTTAACAGCCATTTATAAGTCACATACTTGATAGGAAAATTTAAACAAGCATAATTTTTTTAAACTTTCTCAGCTTGTAGGTCTTTTTACTTTTTTTAAACTCTAATGGAGTGGCAGTACTTCACCTTTCACAGATAAAATATCTGATAGGTCATGCTGGCCTCCACAGCCCTTGTTTAGGCAGAGTGTAAATGTCATTTCCACAGAGCCTTGACCATCTTGTACATGGCCTGGCATTGGGTCAGCTGCCCAATATGAGCCTACTCTGTGCACATCTTTGGATCATGATCTACAGAACAAGGACACACCTGTGGCTTTACTTGTCAGTGGAGCACATGGTGGGATTTCCCACAGAGAGACAAGGATATGGCAGAAACCAAGATCAGTTTTTCCAGTAAATATACTTCTTTATGCACATGTTCAAATATAGCCAAACTCTAAACACACCAAACTGGAAAATCATTTTGAATCTGCAAAACATTTGAAAATCTGAAAGCCGAGTATCCAGTGGAATTTAAGGAGAAAATAATACATTCCCATTTAAGTTTTTTTTTTCTTAATTGGCAATATTTTCTAGTGAGTTTCTTTATACCCTTTCCAACAAAACATAAGTAAAGCAATCGACACCTGGAACATTTGGCAAACTCATTAGTGTAACACATAGAGGAATGGATACTTGGCTGAGCTGGGCTGAGCTGTCATACCACCAAAACCAAGAGTTGTCTTGAGGCCCAAGACACAACTGCTTCCCTTCTTGCCCAAATGGAGCCATCAGTTTAATTGTGTGTAAGTAAGAACATTGATGTTATAGTTTTCGGAAGCTGAGGAGGTGTAGAATTCCACACCCGCTGAGGTCTTCTCCAAGAAACCAATGCACTCCATTATTGAGAAAGATTGTTTTCAGTGGAAAATGGGGGTAGTCTAGTTTCAGTGGGAAAATCAATGAGCCAAGACTACTTAAAAAAAGAGAAGTTACTCGGGTGTGGTGGTGCACGCTTGGAATCCCCACGCTTGGGAGGCTGATACAGGAGGATCGCGCAGGTTCAAAGCCAGCCTCAGCTACTTAGTGAGGCTCTCAGCAACTTAGTGAGACCCTGTTTCTATATAAAATAGGTCTGGGAGTATAGCCTGGAGGTAGAAAAGCCCCTGGGTTTCACCCCCAGTACCACAAAAAAAAAAAAGAGAGAGAAGTTAATCAAGCAGAATGTGTCATGTTCTCCCTGAGCCAATATGTAGCAAGGAAACTGAAGCTATCTCTAGAGCTTCCTCGAGCGAGTGAATCCAGTGTGTTAGGGAGTTCTGAGGGGTCGACACTGGAGTGACCACCGGGCTGTTGAGTTTAAGGCCACCTGCCATTCAGTGGCCATGCCCATGCTGCGGCTCTAATGTCACGACCACAACTGCCCTCTGACTGTTGACATCGGTCATGGCCCTGGCTGCGGGGGCTGGGCTGCCACAGGCCCCTGGACTCTGTTCTGCCTGCTGCCCAGATGGCCCGGGCCTCACTGCCCCGCAGTCTTGCCCAGCTGTGCATAGCTCAGATATGGAACTTTATCCCTTAGGGCATTTGTGAGATGCTTTTGCTAGGAGGGACTTCTTCAAGTAGAGATGAAAAGATACTACCCCTTATACACAAACAGCTCATTTCCTCAGAACGTTAATTTCTTATTTTTAATTTCCCATATTTGTCCACATTATATTTTTCCTTTTATTCACTATTCTTCCCTATCAGTTATTTATCAGAATCTGCAGAAATAGCCCTTCTCCACTGGAGGAGATCCAGGCACCACACGAAGGCCTGCAGCATGTTCTGTAAGAGAGCCACTTCGTGTAGGGAATTTATCAGTACCCTGAGACTACCCATTGCCACACTTTCAGCCACTACCGCAGCTGAATCAGAGATGAAGCCAAGAACACATGAAACCGTCTGACCTGATACCCTCTTTCCATCAGCCAGCCCTGTTTATGCTCTCAATTGAATTCTTCTTCTTGCCAAGTATTTGTGGTAGTATTAGACTGTGATCTTTAGGAAATCCATTATTCATGAAGGGTGGTGTGACACGGTTTAGTTCCTGGAACTGCAGGTATTTATCTAACCATTCTTAATATCCATAATTCCTCTTCTCCAGTGTCCATTCTAGATGTTGTTTTCTTCCAAACAGAGAGTGATCAAGTCTGCTCTTCTATGGAAGGATCCAGACATTTATTCCAATAAAGTCTGAGCCTTCTATTAATTTGTCTTGATGAAACCGTGGTTGCTGATATTTTCATAGAGAATGGAAACATGATCTATGTTTCAGGGCCTGTATCATCTACTATAAACCACTGTCCCTCATGAAAAAAAGATTTGATGATCTCTGCCAATACAGTAACTCTTCTTTTCCTGCTAGTCTGCCAACATGAGTCCAAAGAAATCAGATAATGACCAAGGCTTGAGTTCCTATAGAATCTATAGTGTACCCTGTTGGAAGCCTTCGCAACCGTAGTCTAAACGTGCAGGCAAACTCCACAGGTCACTTGCTTGGCCGAAGCTCAGAGGTATCAACTATATCCTCATCGCTGGGTTTCTGAGAAATGTGTTATTACTTCTACAGCTATTGATTGAATTCTTATATCCTGACCTAGAGGTCAATATTCCAAAACAGAGTGTCACTCCCAAGATGCTGCTTTTTTAAGGGGGGAAAAAGGATTGAATTTGTTTCTTCTTAGCACCATTGAGTTCTACATACCTAGAACTAGTCAATTTCATTTCTTGGTTTGAATTTCCCCTGGGTACTGGTAAGAAAGCAGGTGATATGAACTGGAGTCCCGGTTCCATCTGGGGGCAGGCATAAAGTGACAAAACTCAGGGTGCAATGTTAAAGGACGGTAACAGGACCCGTGATGGTGGTACCTATCTAGAAGCTCCCTATCTAGCGTCTATCTAGAAGCCCAGTAGAGCAGCTGTTTGGATTTGGGTCTCACTTTGTGAGTAGATGGGTGTCTGCTGGCTCAGCACTGTCAGTGAACTTAGAGTGCTTTAATTGTAAGTCCCTGAATGGCTTCTCCTTTCTTTAGCATCCTCTACATGTCTAGACCCAGGCGGCCAGTGTGCCCGAGGTGCTCACGTTCATCCTCCCTCCCACCAAGGTGAGCGTGCTGACTGCATGTGTGTCGCTTTCCCTGAGTAGCACCATCACCCCAGGCCCCCATTCCAGTCTCATAATAAAGAAATCATTTCCTTATTGGAAAAGGAAGGAAGGAAGAAAGGAAGGAAGGAAGGAAGGAAGGAAGGAAGGAAGGAAGGAAGGAAGGAAGGAAGGAAATGTGTATTTTAAATTGCCTCTTTCATTAAAACAGAAGGAAAATTAAAACAGAATTATTTTCAAAAGAAAAAGTTGTATTTATGCTTTTCAAAGGCCAATGATCTATATTAACAAGAGCCTCTAACTTGTGGTACTAACCAGAGATGTTCTTACTGCATGGTTTGGAATATTACAATCATAACTTCAAAGAAATCATTCTTTACTGTGAAATAGTATACTAACAAATTTTACCAACACATATTTTGAGATGGTCAAGTATAAAATTTCAAACAAAAAATGTTTAGAAATATATATTCAGTAAACTTTTTTTTGTAAAATATATTTTTTTAATTTTTTCAGAAATCCACACTTACACGCCTTTAAACAATTTGTGAAATAGTCCTTCTTTCCAAGATAAGTTTTTTACAGTACTGAGGATTTCACTCAGGGGCATTCTACCTCCAGACGGTGCCCCCAGCCCTAGTTTTTATTCCTTATTTTTAAACAGTGTCTCACTAGGTTGCTATGAGTCTCACTAAGGAGCTGAGGCTAACTGTGAAGCTGTGATCCTTCTTTCTCACCCTCCCAAGTACTGGGATTACAAGTGTGCACCACCATGCTGGACTCCAAGTAATTTTAAGAGACATGATGTACATGTACCTAAGAACAACCATGGATCAAAATAGTATCGAAAACATTGTGCCTGCGTTGAACACCTCTACACCTCTTTTTTCTTGTTACTCTTCCCAGTTAATACAGTGCAACAATTACTTATGTAGAATTCCGCACTGAATTAGATACTGTTACCTAGAAATAACTTAAAGTACAGTAGAGAGCTGAGCACAGCAGTGCTCACCTGTAATCCCAGTACGCAGGAGGCTGAGAGGGGAGGATTGCCGATTTGTGGCCAGCCTCAGCAATTTAGTGAGGCCCTCCACAAGTTCGTGAGACCTTGTTTCAAAGCAAAATAAGTAAATAAGTAAATAAATAAATAAATAAATAAATAAATAGGGCTGGGGTATTTCTTGGGGGTAGAATGCTCCTAGGTTCAATCTCTAGTACCACACAAAAAAAGAAAGGAAGGAAGGAAGGAGGGAGGGAGGGAGGGAGGGAGGGAGGGAGGGAGGGAGGGAAGCACGGAATCAAAAGTATATTACAGGACATGTGTATGTTCTGTGCAAGCATGACACCATTTTACCTAAGGGTCTTGAGTTTCCTCACAGTTTGGTATAGACACAGGTCCTGGTACCAGTGAAAATCAGAGCAGTTTGAAAAAATCTCTCATCAGCTTAGAGTCAGTCTTAAAATCTCACTGTTTCCCACCACCATGTAGTTGCCGTAGCCATATGAGTAATAACACCCCAGTTTTTAAGGTCAGTTTATTTCTTCCGATGTTCTTGATGAGCCCTCTACCCCGTGTTCATGGCTTTCTCTGGCATACTCAGATGCTAGTGAGCAGATGATAGTACCTAAGGATTCACTTATTTTTCAAAAAGATTTGCATTTTGTTGGTTTTTGGTTTTGAATTGAACATCTTGGAAAGAAAGCTCTTTAGTTCTCAAATTCCATAAGCCTCTTTGAGAAAGGTTAATAGATTATTAAAATGAATTAAAATTCATCTCAGCAAGCTTAAGTTAAACTGTGTTGTAGGTTTTCTCCTCTTTATTCTCTTCTTTTTCCTACATATTTCTTTTCCCTTTGATCTTCTATTATTTTTCTTTTAAAATTTTTGAGTTTAAAATAAAAACAAAAACTTAAATGTAATTTCTTCTGCAGTATTTTGTGTTGACACTGAATATTTGGCCAGAAGAAAAAAATCTGCTTTAAACATTCAAGAGTGTGTGCCTGTTTTCAATATGAACTGAAACTTTAGGGAAAACACTTTAGACTTACCCAGCCTTAAACGGTGCTGCCTGCCAGGAACTCTAAGCAGCTGTGAAACTCACTAATGAAAACTGGGGTAATTCCTAACAGAAACGACTATCAAATATCTTTGCAAATAGAAAATAGAAGTGAGCATCATTAACCAATTTATAGCGGAATCAGATGCATGCCTGTACTTTTATTCTTTCCATCTACAAGACAGAGTGAGTTAACTTTGCAACCTTCAAGATGATGGGTGGTAGAGATTAGTCTCTGCGTACTATGTCACTTGCACTCAAACCCGTTGCAATTTACATCTGGCAAGAGACTGAAAAGATGTTAGAGCCAGGATAGCCAAAGCTGAGAAAGCGATTTTTTCTTGGGATTACACAGAACTGATCAAAGAGGGAGAAATTATATTGCTTTGCAGCACTGTGCATTGAGGATAGGAAAAGTTTGAGGTTAAACATTTATTTGGTCTTCTACTCACATATAATTCTACTGCTGTGACTATAAAAATGTGTTAACAAAGAATGATGATAATATTTTATCATTTTGGGGAATTGTGTGTGTGCATCTGAGTGGGGGCCGTAGAGCATGGGTAACTGTGAACATACAAAAATAAAAGCAGATGATAGCCTGTATTTCTCCCACTTGGTGCCTTTCCTAGGTTTCTTAGGTAATGACTGATGGCCAACCAACAATACATTTGAGATCACTTTGAGCTGAGATTCTAAATATTCTTCACAAATTTTAACTCATGATATTGCAATACGTTATGGTGGAGAAAGCTTGAAAGATAATTTGTCATTTTCCAATAACAAATATGAAAAGAAATACAAAGTTCAAATAATAAGTAAAATTGATAATCCATTTAAGTAAGACTCAAGCCAGAAGTAACTGACATATAGCCAAGAAATTACTCATTTCCAGCAATCGTGTTTAAAATCCATTTACAAAATACGTTTTTAAATTACCCAACCAGACTCTTTCTTGTCCCCACCATGATGATAGACAGGGTAGTTTCTCGCACTTAAACATCTGTCTGTTGAGATCACTAGTGATCTTGTCAAAATGCAGATTTTGATTCAGTCTCCCTGAAATGGGACCTAGGATTTTGCATCTATAATTAGCTCCCAGGTAGTTCCAGGGGCATTGCTGAACTTTACTTAAAAAGATCTATCAATCTTTGATTAATTTCACATGGGATTGGCAAAGAAAATATTAGGTAACTGGGTAACAGAGTTTGTGTGTCCTTGCAACATGAAATATGGGACTTTTTTAATTTAAGAAAATCCAGTGTTTTATCTTTTACCAAAAACAAATGAATTCATATTTTATGTCTTTAGCACTGGATGGAACATAGTTCTTCAAATCAGATAAAAATAGGCAGCTATTTTTGCCATCATGGTGGCTACGTTGGAATGAACCGTGTATTTGCATCTCTGTTTGGAAGGATACTTTGTTAGAACATTTAAATGGCTCTGGATATGAGGATATTAATGAAGAAAGATTGGTTATAAGTTATCTTCCTAAAATCAAGAACCCACAAAAGTCATTTCTTTGCTCTTAAATGACAATTGTAAAAGTACATAATCCCCAATAGTGACAGTCTGGGATTTTCCTGACATGAAATACTATGAAAATAGAGACAGCATTAAATTTAATTCTTGGCCGTGTATTTAGAGACTCTTTCCATGGAGGAATTATTTATATATATATGTTTCCTACCATGGAAACTGTCTTTAGAATTTTAAAATAAATGATGTTAATCATTTTCTTAAATAAAGCAGCATTGTAATATGTATCCCGAAACAGTGGTGTGTTTTCTTTTCCTAACCAGAGCATCTAGCAGGGTCCCAGCCTCCTGGGAATGGGCTTTCATTTCCTTCCACCTTAAGCCAACCCCAGGCCTGTGCCCTTTTGCACATGTATGGAACAGTGGCTTTGTGGTGTTAGAGTAAGCTACAGGACGATCAAAGAAAGAGCTCACATACTGATGTTCAGAGTTGATACTGAGAATTATAATCTCATCACTAAATCTTAACCACTCAAATCCATGTTAGTGGATCTGTGGGTGGTAACCTAGGCTGAAAGTGATGGGTTACTGAGGCCTGGCCTTAGGGACTGGGCTTGTGTCCTGGATTCCCCTTGCTTGCTCTCCTTTGCCTCTGGCCTCATGATGTGAAAGCAGAGCTCCCTTCTCTCTCTCTCTCCCTCTCTCTCTCCCTCTCTCTCTCCCTCTCTCTCTCCCTCTCTCTCTGCCTCTCTCTCTGCCTCTCTGCCTCTCTCCACTATCCCTGAGCTCTGCAGATATAACCTGGCCTAACATGGATTGATGAGAAAGTAAATCTTCTTCCTTTAAGCTGTGTGGCTGAGGGTTTTTGATTATAGCAGTGAGAATGCTGACTGAAGCAGGCAGCTAATTCCAAAGTTATATGCACCAAGAAGTAGGACTTCATCAATATATATTGGAATTATTTTTATAAATATAAATGGTGACAAAACTTATTTGGACTTCTAAGAGGGAGATAATCAAATGGATTTTAGAGGTTTTATTCATAATCATTTTTTAAATGATAGTTTACTAATGGAGGGGAAATACCAGCAAAGTTTGAATGGAAAGATAGGAGAGGAGGAAGGCTGATCTTGATCAATGAGGGTCTACATCTGATCATATGAAAAATTATGAATAAGACATGGTTAACCTAGACAACCTTTGGTGGGAGGGGGGGAAGGGAAAACAGGGGCGGTGGGGAGAGGGCACCAAATATAGTTTAA
Source organism: Muscardinus avellanarius (assembly GCF_963383645.1). Classification (NCBI taxonomy): domain Eukaryota; kingdom Metazoa; phylum Chordata; class Mammalia; order Rodentia; family Gliridae; genus Muscardinus; species Muscardinus avellanarius. The sequence goes on along the minus strand of NC_137791.1, from coordinate 3,891,278 downwards.
ATGTATACTATTTATGTTCAATTAAAAAAATAAAGAATAAAAAAAATGATAGTGTACTAATTAGTTTGACACACAGAATGTGAGGAGTGGCTTCAGTTTGGAGATGCTGGGTTATTGGTTCAGAGCTATGGGAACGGGGGCCGTTGCTGAAGCTGATGGCAGAGCTGGGCCTGATGTTGATGAGGCCCACCGTGAGAGTGTTAGAGGACAGACATGAGAAAAATGAAAGTGCACACTCGTACATTCACATAGCCATTTTACAAGTCTCCTTCATTGAAGTCGGAGGACATGTTCATCTTTGTGCCAAATCACACATTTCAGATGATGCATTTCAAACGGTTTAGACTTAAAAAATAAAAACGTGAAACTATGAGATGACTTGAATTTTGGAAAATACCATATTAAAACCAAATACTATATCTACTTGCAATATTTAGCATGAGCTATTTCTTGTGACCATTTTCCTTAGTGCTCTAAAGGTTATAGTTACTTAGTATCTAAAAGTAATAGTGTGTAAGTTTTTAAATCATGGCAATGAAAAACTAAAAATTCAAAAACTTCAACCCAAATTGAACTTTTGTGATGTTTTACATTTAATTATAAGAGACATACATGGTTTTATTCTGATGGGGGCATTCTTATAATATCCAAAAACCCATCAGTCAATTTATGTAGCAAACACCCCTACATAGAGAAACTAACTGGTCCAGATTGCATTTAATACATCTGACAACCATTAGTTAGCAAAATTATCAGTTCTAAGTACAAAAATTAGAAATTTAAACTAAAATTAGAATATAGAATTCAGCATTGTTTTAGAAAAATATTGTTGTGGGTTTTCTTCCTTCTTTTTTATATTTTGCATCCTTTCCTAAGTTTTCTTGTAGAATGTCTCCCTTTTTCCAGAAACAAATATGTCCATTTAGGAAAGAGAGGCCCCACCATATACCTGGTGCACACTCTTAATATAGAATTCTCTGGTGTCACTGAAGCCCAAGCATGGTATGGCAAGGGGAATGCTTTCCCAGCACTAGTCCCGGGTGCGGACGATGTCACAGCACTGCATGATGCAAGTGAAACCATTTGCAGGAAAGTGGATGGAACTCAAGAATATTATACTAAGAGAGTCCACCCAGTCCCACAGAGCAAGTAGATGAGTGCTCCCTCTGAGAAATATTGAGTAATAAGGGCAACGTCAGGTATATAAGCAGAGACTCCGGGGCAGTGACTGAGGGTGATTAGGGAATGGAGTGGATGAAATCATGAAGAACGCATAGTTGAAATAATGTTATGAATGTTTACAAAATTGTGAATTGCAATCTCAAAGACTTGGGGGGAGGGGAAGGGGAGACCAGCTGGGGAGGGCCACAAGAGTTGTGTGCATGTAAATTTCTAATATTTTGCACCCTCATATGATGTAAAATTATAATACACCTAATAAAAACAAAAAAATCTTAATACTTGTGACAACAAAAACGTTCTGACAGAGGTAAGATAGTCAAGATGATGATGGAGTCCAGCATGGACTCCTAGCACCCTGTGGTCTCCTGTTTGATTCTAATGGTATTTCTGGTTTGACTTCTCAGCATCTCAGATATTTCAGCTCACGTCTTTCCTTTCTCACTCTACTTTCATTTTGGCATTTTGACATCAACATTAGCCAAAATAAATAAAGAAAAAGGATATAATTAGCAATACATATTAACAAATAAAATAATATCTGAATAATAAATGTGGAGGGAATTTGTGAACTTGGAATTATGCCCTTTTAAATAATGACCTCATTTTTCTTGTCTAAGTCAAAGAAGTGTCCTTCATGTTGGGAATTTTAAGCCCAGTTATGGGAAAAGTCAACTCTAGAATGAAATATGGGGAAGGTACTTGTGGGAAGATGGTTTTACTTACCTAGTTACAATGAGGCTGCCAACAGTTTTCAAACTAAAGTCAATTATACTGACCCCCAAACTTAGATTTCTGCTTCAGATATAGCTTTCTTCTTTACAAGTCTCAAACAACGATGATCAGCCACTGATTTACACTTCAATAAACTGAATTCCCTTCATTATCTGAAATGATCAAAGGCATCTTGTGATAACTACAAATTCTTCTCATTAGCTGTTTCCTCTTTTATCTAAATAGCACCGAATATTCAAATTCTGACATAGTTAATTTCTCATTATCTTTTTCAGCAAACATGCCTTTTCGTTCACTGTACCTTTTTCTTTTCTGATGAATATTCTGGACTGATTATCTGTTTTCTCCCTGCCACATTATCCTGATCCTTAACACACATCCTATGCTTCTTGTCACTCTGCTTACAGGAATTTCATTGATATTACCATTGTTGTTCTTTTGTTCAAACCCAAAGCTTTATTTTTTAAGATTTCAGTCATTTACTGTGTCTCTCAAGCATTCATTCATATTCTTATTGTATCCTTTTTCATATTTGTCTTATGATTCTCTATTACATATGTATAAGCTCAACTGGTATTTCTTCATTATTGAAGGTTCAACTTCATCCTTCCAGTTTTAGACTCTGCATCCCAAGATTTATGCCATTTGCCTTGGGTAAATCACAGGATACAAAGCCATATCAATTTTGATTCCTATTTTGAAGTCATTACATTTTAGTTAGGAAAGTGCAAAACCATAAAAAAAAAAAACACATTAAAACAAGTCAGCAAGTAAAGTCTAAATGCATGGGCCAACTTTGTGGCACCAGCATGTTTTGCTCCATTTTTTATATTAAAGAATTTTTAGAGGCAGTATGCCCACCTTTCTAATTTAGAAAAACAAACCCACTATATTTATATGTCCCTATTATTAAATCTTTTCATAAAATGTTGTAAGAAAGGCCCTACAGGAAATATCTGGGTAAGTTGAGTTTGCAGGAATTATGCAAGAACCAGCAAGGAGAGACATGGCGCTGGCTGCCAAACACTGCAACTCAGGGTGTGTGTGTCTGAGCTGGAGCCAGAGTCCCGAGAGTGCTCTCCCAGCTCCTGGGTCATGGCACCAGCTCCCCTACTGCTATAGGAAAAATAATACCCAAGTGATGTAGTGAGAGGCGCACCCACGGTGACAGGGTCATAAATCTAGGTGGAGTACTGTGCTTTTTTCTGCTGTATATTTTTTCCTCTGTCCCTTAGGAGTATGATAACTCTCTGGGAGCCCCCTGTCCAGCATCAGCCCAAGAATACAAAGCAGTGTGGCTTCATAAAGTTAGAAAAGCACAGACCTTCAGAGCTCCAACTCCTCCAAATGGTCCTCTGATTGGAATATACTTACTGACAGAAAACCAGGAGAGACTGAAGGAGCTGGAACTGTTAAGGGCATCAAAGAAAATGCTGTCTCGTCAGCAGAAGCTGGATGGCCACAGGCTGACCTGCCTATCAGGAGAGATGGAGACAGGGCAGAATCTGCCAGCAATGAGAAGGAAAGCATACTGGATTTTAAATCTAAGAAAGCCCTTGCCAAAGAGTATGCAGACCACTAGAATTGGAGGGCAACTCTAAAGAACAAAAACTGTGTGTGTGTGTGTGTGTGTGTGTGTGTGTGTGTGTGTGTGTGTGTGTGTAGCTGGGTGTTGGTCCAACATGAATGGGGATTTTCTGTTTAAAAAAAAAGAATACTTAGAAGTTTTTATTTTTCTTTTTAAAATCAGGTCTTCTCAAGCCGATAACACATGCTTATAATCTCAGTACTTGGGAGGCAGAGACAGGAGGATGGCAGATTCGCAGCCAGCCTCAGCTACATAGTGAGGCCCTCTGCAACTTAGTGAGACCCTGTTTCAAAATAAAAGAATTAAAAAAGGGCTGGAGGTGTAGCTCGGAGGTAGAATGCTTCTGGGTTCAATCCCCAGTATTGGAGGGAAAAAAAAAAAAGATTCAGGTCTTCTAGGTTTTAGTGTAGTCACTTGGAAACATAAAGAGGTAAATACATCATGAGGTAGCTGATCGGCATTGTTTTCCTCTTTTTATATGTGGAACATATTGAACATATTGAAAGTGGCCAGGGGCCATTTTGATGCTTAATCTTTTAAACACTGATGTAGGGGTTTTAATTCAGCTTAATAATATCATTACACACAATATCATAACTATTTGAAAATGGCACACATTCAGACTATGCTTGGCACCTTCCCCCACTTCCCCTTCCCCCTCCCAACAGTGAGTGTCCAGGTCAACCATGCTATATTTATATTTTTATACAAATTTGGATGTAGCTTTTCCATTAATCAACCTCAGCCTTCTTCCTCTCCTATCCTTCCATTCTAGCTTTGCTGAGGTTTCCCCTCCATTATCTGGAGTCCCTCTGGTATCCCTAATACTCCCTAGTTTGGGCATATTAGAGAAAACATATGTCCCTTCTCTTTCTGTGCTGGGCTCATCTCACTTAACATAATGTTCTCCAGGTCTTTCCATCTTCTTGCAAATGACATGATTTTGTTCTTTTTATAGCTCAGTAGAATTCCATTGTGTGTATTTCCCATAATTTTGCAATCCATTCATCTGAGGATGGAGACCTAGGTTGGTTCCATATTTTGGCTATTACGAATTGTGCTGCTATGAACATGGGTATGCATATGTTAATGTAGTTCTCTGATTTCAAACTCTTTGGAAAGATACCCAGAAGTGGTATAGCCGTATCAAATGGTGGATCTATTCCAAGTTTTCTAAGGAATCTCCACACAGATCTCCATAGTGGCTGAACTACTTTGCACTTCTACCAGCAGTGTAAAAGAGTTCCTCTTTCCCCACATCCTCGCCAGCATTTGTTGTTATTTGATTTCTTTATGCTTGCCATTCTGACTGGGGTTAGATGGAATCTCAGAGTAGTTTTGATTTGCATGCCCTGATGGCCGATGATGTAGAACATCTTTTCATGTATCTATTGGCCCTTTGTATTTCTTCTTTTGTAAAGTATCTATTCAGTTCAGTGGCCCATTTCTTGATTGGGTTATTTGTTTTTCTAGTGAAGAGTCTTTTGAGCTCTTTGTATATTCTGGATATTAGTCCTCTATCAGAGTGGTGGTTGGTGAAGATCTTCTCCCATTCTGTAGGCTTCTCTTTAGGTTCTTGATGGTTTCCTTTGATGAGCAGAAACTTTTTAGTTTGATGCCATCCCACTTGTTAATTCTTGCTTTGATTTCCTAAGCTTTGGAGGTCTTGTTGATTAAGTTACTGCCTGTGTCTGTATGTTGGAGTGTTGAACTGCTTTTCTTTTTTTAAATACAATATCCACCCCACACACAAATGGATGACTAAGGCAATTTGTAAAAGTATCATAATACTTATAATTAATAATTGCAAACCCACACAGAGAGAGAAAAAAATTGATTCTCCATTCATTCCCTCTACTCTCCCACCATTTTTCTGGACTTAGTCATTTGATTTCCTTTGGCTCATGGGAAGGTAACAAGTATAATCCAATCAGAGGCTTGAAATAGTCCCTGCTTGTCACTTCCTAGAGTCCTTCCATTCTGCCTCTGCCATAAATGCACTGTGCGACTGAGGGGCAGAGCCAAGTCCTCCAAGCCGTGGCCACCCAGCCCCAGGTGTGAGCGCAAGGCCAGCCTGCCCGGAGGGACCCTGGACGAGAGCCCCGGGTCCCACGCCCAGGGGCCTCGTTGATGCTTAATCTTTTAAACATTGGTTTAGGGTTTTTAATTCAGCTTAATATCATACACAATATCATAACTATTTTATATGCAAAATTTAGACATGTCAAAAGATATACTACTTATATATACAAACACACACAGTATAAAACAAATTACATGATTAAAATTTATGTGGATGTGTCCAACAAAAATGTGAAAGAAATGAGGCCAAAGTTATTATTCGTATCAAACTTGTATAACAAATTACCTATTGTTGAAAATAAAAAGAACCTCAAGTTGCCTAACAAAGCAAAACTCAAAACTCAGCTATAAATGCAAAAGAGACCTGAAAGAAAGAGATTCTGAAGAGGTGGGGCATGAGCACTGAGCCACGAGATTGCAGGCGATGCCGACAGAGAAAAGCAGGTTCACATCTGAGGCTGGAACTTAGACACCCCGCGCCGAAGAGGAATGCCGGGGCCTTGACGGCTGGCAGCAGCTACGCGCAGGGCGCCGCCGGCCTCCTCCTGCACACACACACACACACACACACACACACACACACACACACACACTCACCACATGCACACATGCCAGAGATACCACACGCACCACACACACCACACACTCATGTACACCATAGACCACAAACCCACACATCACACACCACATGCCGTACATACGCCACCCACATACACACATGCCGGACATGCACCACACACACACACACACCACACACATATACTCACACATGTCAGGCACCACGTGCCCACACATCACACACTCACATGCCATACACACATCACACACACTCATACACCACATACACCACACACACTTACACACACCATACACCCCATACCCACACATAACACACCACACACATACACCACACACACACATACATCATACACACAACACCACGCAGACCATACACCACGTACCCACATATCACATACATACACCACACACACACTTATACACATTTTACACACCACACACACGTACACACCATACATACCCCATCTAAACACTCATGAACACCACACTCACATACCACACACAAACTTTTTAAAGGCCATAGGTTAAAATAAAAACTTAATTAATATTGTGCACCCCAAAATCAGCAATACTTTTAATGAAAGAAACTAAAGTTGGTGCCAGACCAAATAGACAAGTGCCTGGCGTGGCCCTGAGCCTGGCGTGCCCTCGGCTGCCGCCCTCCGGTCTGCACTAGACTCTCTGGGCTGTGCTGGCCGCGCCGGGGAGGACTTAGCTCTGCGCCTCCCGCCTCAGTCTTCAGCAGCCAAGACAGGCTATCAGGCAGAGCCAGAGTTAGAAGAACCCAAGAAGCGGTAGACACGAGCTCTCTAAGCCTCTGCTCGGGTTGTGTTTATTACCTTCCCACGGGTCACAGGAAATAAGAGAATAACCAAGTCCAGAGATCGCAGGAGAGGAAATGGAAGGGTGGAGAAGCAAGGTGCTATTTTTTTTGCAATTACCACAATTGTAATTAGCCTAATAATTTTACATAATACCTTTATAGATACTCTAAGTCCCTTTTGGGGGGAAGTTTTTTATACCTTTGAGAAATATTAAAATTAACCAGTAACTTTTTTTTCTGCCTGTCCCCTTTCATCTACTGGAATCTAATTTGAAGTAATGTCCTCTGGTTTCCAGTTAATTTCCACAGCACAGTGAGCTGTGGACTGAGGCTAATTGAATTCTCTGATTTGGGTAGAAACATTAGGAGTGTGGAAACTGTACTACCGCCAACGGTGGTGAGAAATCCAGGGACACTGGATGAGCGCTGCCATGGCCTTCCCATGCCTCACACCTTGCAGAGTGGAAGCAGAGCCAGCCAGGGGCGTATGCCTGCCCCCAGCACTCGGGAGGCTGAGGCGGGAGGGCCAACAAGTTGAAGCCAGCCTCGGGGACTTAGTGAGCTCTAGGCAACCTGGTGACACCCTGTTTCCAAATAAAAATAAAATGGTCTGGGAGTGTAGCTCAGAGACAGAATGTACCCGGGCTCAATCCCTAGCAACACACACACACACACACACACACACACACACACACACACACTCACACAGAGGCCTTGAATGAAGGTTGGGACCTCTGTCGTCTCGTGTCTCTCTCTCTCTCTCTCTCTCTCTCTCTCTCTCTCTCTCTCTCTCTCTCTCTCTCTCTCTCTCTCTCCCCCTCCTTCCCTCTCTGTTTCTGCTCCAGGCTGCCATGAGTTGACTCGCTTTCCTCTGACTTGTCTTTCTACCATCATATTCTATCTCACCAGTGGAGCCAACCGACCATGGACTGAGCCTCTGAACTGATAGGCTAAAATAACCCTTTCCTCCTCTAAGCTGATTTTCTTCTTCTTGGGTTTTTTTTTTTCTTTTTTCTTCATAACAGGGACAAGAATCTAAGACAGTCTGTAATTCATTATTAAACTCTCTTGTAAGGTCCTAGACAAATTGTTTGAAATGAAATCCATATATAGAGATTGCAGGGAAGTAGTTAGCAAAAATTATAAAAAAATTACTTCACTTAAGAACTGAAGATTCATATATATATATATATATATATATATATATATATATACATACACACACATATTTCTTCTTTATATATAGAAACAAATAGATTTACATTAACTTATTACATTAATATAGATAATAAGCTACAATCGCTGGATTCACTCGATAGAGTGCCCATGGTGTCCTTACCTATGTAGATTTCATATCATCAATCAGCCTCTTGAAGCTGGTCCTCAAAGGGGAGTTTTGAGACAGTCTCCTTCAGGTACTCATTATGATTTTCTTTTCTTGCCTCAAATCCACAGCTACCATTCACCAGACACATAAAGAAGATAGGTTCACATTGACATGGCTAAGAGCGTCACTTAAAAGCATGTTAGAATCCACGTGAAATTACTGTCTCCAGATACCTCCATCTATTATTGGCAGTTTATCAGCGTTTCAGGGTAGATGAGCACTCCACATGGAAGGGATGGTAGGCAGAAAAGATAGACTTGTATGTAGCTTCACGCCATAGCAGTTCCAGGACGGTAAAACAGTACTGTTTACAGTCTGAGGCAAATACTTCCCAGGACAGCACTGTCACCCTTGGCTTCTTCCCAGTTCTGTGCACCCTGCATCCCAAAGATGAAGACCTTGGGCGCTGCTGCCACAGAAATCACTCTCCTCCTCATCCGTACATTACAGGTTAAGGTATCTGCTGAAAATTAATGCACACACTACTTACAAGTAGTATACAAACTATTTACAGTTAATAAATCTATACACTTATTAGTGTGATTGAATTCTGAACTGTAAATATGTGTAGATTATCTAGAGAAAGTATAATTTAAGTATAGTCTAACCAGCCAGGCGTGGTGGCACATACTTGTAATCCCCGTGCTTGGGAGGTGGAGACGGGAGGATCGCGCAGGTTCGAAGCCAGCCATGCTGGCTTGGGAGACCCTGTTTCCAAATAAAAAAAGGACAAAAATGGGTCTGGAGTGTAGCCCGGAGGTAGAAGGGTTTCCAGGAGCCCCGGTACCCCCATATATATATATATATATATATATATATATATATATATATATATATATATATATAGTCTAACCAGGCAGAGTAGCACAAGCCTGTAATTCCAATATCCAATACTTGGAAGGTTAGCCAAGAGGATTGCAGGTTCAAAGCCAGCCTCAGCAACTTCACGAAGCTCTCAGCAACTTAGCAAGACCCTGTTTCAAATGAAAAAATAAAATAGGGACATGGGTGTACTCAGGAGAAAAAAATACATCTGGGTTCCATCCCCAATACTACTAAATAAATAAAGCCTAAACTTCTAATAGAAACATGTATACAGTCCTCATAGGACATTTTTCTAGCTACCAGCATAATATATATATATATAATATTTGGGGATACTGGTGCTTCAAGCTGGATATATTTTAATTCTGAGTTATACTCAAAGCCCTTGTTAGTTTTAGAAAAGAGCCTCACTAAATTGCTGAGAATCTCTATAAATTGCCTAGACTAGCCTTGAACTGCAATTCTCCTATCTTAGCCTCCTAAGTACTGGGATTGCAGCCACCACGCCCAGCTGGAAATACATTTTTATATGAGAAGATGAAATGTGAAGGGCAATATTTGGCCTCTTGACTTTTACCTCAGTCATGACTTTGACTCCTTGAAATGGCATGCACTGTGATCGACTCATGGATGAAATGTTGGAAATGTTTCAAAAGAGGCAAAGGCATCTTGAATGGATAGTGTGTCTGTGAAGTCCAGGTGATGCCCACCTGCCCGCTCTGCAGCTCAGAGGTGGAGGCCAGTCCACCGTGCCCTGCACAGCCAGCTGCTTCCTCGAATTGCTCTGGTCTAGGTAGAGGAAAACAAATGCCATATAGATGAAGTGGCTCGTAGTTCTTGTTGTTGGTGGTTTTCTATATATTTATTTATTATTTATTTATACCTTAGATTATTTTTATAAAGATAAGACCTCTGCTAACCAACAGGACATGTATGTGTACAAAATGAACCTTGAACCATACCTCATACCCTGTAAAAACGTAATTGCAAGTAGATAATACACCTTAATGTCATTAACAAAATATTAAAACTTGTAGAAGTCCTTGACTTTGTACTAGAGGAAAACGTCCTAGGTCAAATGCAAAATGCCAAACCATCAATGCAAAAAGTGAAATTTTCTATAATTTATAATAATACAGTTTATAATTTACATTTATAGGACTTCATAACAATAAAGAGCTTCTATTATTTGAAACAAACTATAAGTAAAATAAAAACAGAAGCTGTAGACATGGAGTAAATATTTGCAAAATACACACTGCAAAAGGATTTGTATCTCTCACAGCTGAACAAGAAAATAAATAACTGAAAAGTGAGCTGGAGATGAAAACGGTCACTTAACTGAAGAAGATATCTGGATGGCCAATAAGATGTTCAACATTAGTAGTCACAGAGAAAATGCAAAGTCAACCAGGGTGCAGCTATGACGCTGACTTTTTCATCAGCATTATTTGGACTTTTAAATTTTTTTATTTTTATACTTTTATTGATGTGTTATAGTTTTCTCTTTTTAACTGTGATTATATTGTGATTTATAAGAAAAGTAGGCCCAAAAATGTAAAATTTAGCAACAGAAGGCAGGGCAACATCCCTGCAAATTTTATAGTAAAATGATATCACTACTCTCAAAGATCATTTTGATAGTAGTCCACTCCTGAAAACTGATCTGCCTCGATTAAAAAGGAATTTAGCATTTGTTTCTGGGTATGTGGAGAGGTTGTGGTTTACATAAAAAGAGTGCCATTGTTTCAGTTATTTGATTTGGTTGAGTGATTTTTAACCAATAAGCAGCAGCAAGTTTAAAAAGAACATTTTTCAACTTGACACTTTTCTGTTCAAGGAAACACCACATTTCGTTGGTTGAGCCCAACGAAATGGTCAGCATATGTACCCCTTAGACTTTCCTAAGAGAACAGAAATAGTGGTCTAAAGTTAAATAATCTGGTCTTTTTGACTGTGGTCTCTACATTTTTTTGAGAGGTGTTCAACCCATGGTCCCCGGTCAGTCAGTCTCTAAGTCACTTAATTCCTTCCTCGGTACAGTGATCCAGCAGTCAGTGAAACAGGACCAGTATTTTTATTTTGAAATAAAACAAAGGGCCTTAAAGATTATAATCTCTGTAAACCCTTTGTCCAGAAAACTGTCCTTAGAAACCCTGAACGCCATAATCCTATTTTTTTGGAAGAAAACATCTCAGAGTCATTGCTGCTACTTGATTTTGTTACTATTTACCTCGGTGCTGTTTGTTTGTATTTATTTTTCACTGTTTACTTTGATTTGTTAGCATTTCAACTTCCTCATCCAAAAGTCATAATAGAATTTTTGACTTCTCTCCCAGCATCGAGACTTTACCATTTAATCTTGGCTTTCGTTGTACTAAAAAAATAAATAAATAAATAACTTATCTGAGAGGCAGCAATTAGGTTGACTGAGTGTGCCTTTCACATAACCCTCTGGTCTAAGAATTTAATTGTGTTTTCCAAATAATAAAGAACAAGATGCGTTCCCTTTCCCCTTGAAGAGAGCTGGCGGAGCTCAGTTCCAGGAGGCCCGAGGACATTCTTCCTGTGGGGGAATTGGAGCTGATATTTTCCAAGAGCTGGGTTCCAGACACAGAGCTGACTTCCTGGGGCAGGCAGTGGTGTGGGAGCTTCATGCAAAGCTTTGCTATGTGGGTCCTGAAAGAAGCTCCCTGGTGCTTGACAGGGTGCCTACCTGCGAGGTGTTTCCTGGAAGAGGCCCTCCCTCGCGGGGAGCCTGGATGAAGAGCAGAGTGGATAGTGAGACATGAGGTGCACTCCAAAGGGGCAGAGACTCCGACTGAAGGCAGCAGCCGCCATGCCCCATGGGCTGTGGACACCAGCACTGGTCAGCGGGAAATACAGTACCAGAGTTCTGAGACCCCGATAGGCCAAGACCAACAACCTCCTCACTCAGCCCTGAACCCCTCAGGCAACTTCTCCACTGAAAAGATGGAAGGTATCGCCTCTCTTGACCCTTACATACCTCTCCAGCAACCCTGAAGGGTTATAATTAATTTGATTAAAGTATTTGGATCCAGTGGAGCAAACTCAGGAAATATGATTAAGATATTCTTGAGCCAGGCCTGCCATTTTTTCCCCCCAAAACTGCTGAAATGTTAAGCCCTCTTATCTCTACTTTTCATCTGGAAAGAAAAGTAACATTTTCAGCCTAGTATTTACTCCAAATTTTCTTTCCTAACTAAAAGGTCTAAGGACAACTTGAGGCTTTGTTTGCATTGATAATTAAGAAATTCTTTTGGGTTACTTAATTCTGCTGTGGTCTACCTCCAATTTCTAATGTTACAAAGGCTTTAGTTTGGAATTTGCTGTCATTATTCACATTTTTTAAAAATTATCTTCTTTCTTCCTGCATATTTTGGGTAATATGCTAATTTGTTGCCCTGAATTTTCCCACTTTGGTTTCTCTGTGAATTGTCTTCCAAAGTGTATTGACATTACTGATTATGATCCTTGTTTAAGACTTGTGCTTAGAAAAAGCTAACCACATATTGTGGTAAGTGTCCAATAATATCAGCATCAAAATGCCCGGGATCATGATTAGCTGGTACCATGTCCCTCTGTCACTGGGCCATGACCTTCCTAGAGGTAGGAACCCTCTCCTGGCTGTCCTGAAGACGAGTCCTGGGCCTGTCAGTAACATGGTATGGTAAACTCATCATTGAGTTATTGAGTGAACTGATGAGTGAGCGCCCTGAGGCAGTTTCCAGCTTTTTACAAAGCACACACACACACACACACACACACACACACACACACACACACACTCACACACACAACTTTGTTATTTGAGGAAACTTTCTGTTTGAAAAAGTTAGCCAGCCATTTTGGAATCTATTATAATAAGCTATAAAACTAATTTATCATATTAATTAACATAGGTGTTATATTCTAGAAAACAAAAATAGAAAAAATAACCCTTTTAAGAATTGAGAGAAATTTGATTTTACAAGTCTGTTTTAAGACACAATTGTTTGACAGCAGCTTCATATTTTCACTCTTTTATTCATATATGTGTGTGTGTGTGTGTGTGTGTGTGTGTGTGTGTTTGGTGGTACTGGGGTTCTTGGAAGTCCTTCTACCTCCAGGCTACACTCCCAGACCTATATTTTTATATTTATATTTGGAAATAGGGTCTCTTAAACCAGCACGGCTGGCTTCGAACCTGCGCGATCCTCCTGTCTCCGCCTCCCAAGCGCGGGGATGACAAGCGTGCGCCACCACGCCCGGCATCTTTTATATATTTTTATTCTTCTCACAGTCTGGTCAACCATGATCTCCAAAATCCGTCAAAATATTCAATTTCTGGAAAATGTACCAGGTGATCTAGTGGAACTCTCAGTATGTTATGCCATTTATAGAATTTTTTAATTAACAGATACCTAAGTCAGAGGTTTTGCACCCATGTGTAGAAATGTCTCCATGAACTACCAGTTACAAGGTCATCCCGGAAAACTCTTCAATATATGTGAAGTGCTTGGAGATCTCCTCAATACATGTGACCCACTTGGTGACAGCTCTATTTTATTCATTCATTTATTTAGGTGGTACTGGGGTTCCTGGAAACCCCTCTACCTCTGGGCTACACTCCCAGACCTATTTTATACGATTTTTATTTGGAAACAGGGTCTCTTAAGCCAGCGCGGCTGGCTTTGAACCTACAGAATCCTCCTGTCTCCGCCTCCCAAGCTCGAGGATTACAAGCGTGCGCCACCACGCCCAGACCAATATCGTTTTTTAAAATCAGTCTTTTGTGTGCATACGTTTTCCTACCATATTCTGAATCTTTCTCTAAATAAGATTTTATTACCGGATAGGAAGTTCTGGTGGATGGATCATATTTGACAATTTTATTTGCTGATCCTGTATCATGCATCTTGTGCCAGGGTTAAAGCTCAAAATATCTTTGCCTTATTCAAGTTCAAATCCATGGAGATGACGTGCCTAATGAGAGCAATTGTCTTCAGACCTTGTAGAGAGAACAGCTGGACTCCTGACCTACGCTCATACCCACACCTTTTTTCTTACCTACATTTTGATGCAAGAGACAACATCACACGGCCATCACACGCGCGCTCTTTGGTGGATGTGCTAGCTTTCAGCTACTGTCATGGACACACTGAGATGACCAACTTACAAAGAGAGAAGGTTCATTTTGGCTCCTGGTTTCAGAGCTCTTAGTCTGACGTCTGTTGCCTCCATTGCTTTTGAGGTAGTGGTGAGGTGCAACGTGTAGACAGGCGAGAAAGCCACCCACCTCATGTGCAGGGTGTACAATAGAAGAGGAGGAGGGAGAGGCTGGAGTCCAGTCCTCCCTCAAAGGGTACCCGTCCAATGGCAGGGCTCCTCAGACCGGCGCCACCTCCTGGGGGTCCCACCTCCTCCCAGGAGTACCCGGCTAGGGCCATGCCTGCAACACATGGGCCTTGGAGGACAGTCCAGATGCACACCATGGCCGGAGCTGAGCTAGACAATACGCTGAATGGTATTTTGGAATACATGTACAGCAAAAATATTTATATCTTGGCCTCTTTTCAAAGTTAATAACTAGGAAACTATAACAAATTAAATTCACAATGACTGATTTTAATGTTAAGAAAAAGAAGAAATGTAGCATTTATTTCTGTTTCCTTCTATCCCAGGAGCAGAGGATCCACATGCCTGCAACCAAAAGATGAGGGAGCCTGGGCTACAACTTGGTGGTAGATACCACTCTTAGTGTGCATGGGGTTTGGGGTTCAATTCCCAGCACCGATGAATGAACGTACAAGCAAAATAAGATGAGACGCAGTCTGAACAGTAACTCCATAACAGAAGGGTGTAGGACTGTCCAAAAAGAGAGCACATTGGAGAACACAGAGGTCAAAGGACGGCAGGCTCGCTGGCTGAGCACCTGCTCTGCTACTGGAAATATCTGCAGTTAGACAATGCCTGGAGCTCTGGCCTCCTGGATGCAGAGACTCTGTCCCTCCTCCTGTCACCACCTCTTCCTTTCTTTTCTCTCTTTTCTCTCTTTCCATCTTTTGAATTTCTCTCTCTCTCTCTCTGGACCCCTTCCTCTCTTCTCTTTGCTTTTCTCCTCTTCTTCCTCCTTTCCTCTTCCTCCTCCTCCTCCTCCTCCTCCTCCTCCTTCTCCTTCTTCTTCTTCTTCTTCTTCTTCTTCTTCTTCTTCTTCTTCTTCTTCTTCTTCTTCTTTTCTCTCTCTCTCTCTCTCTCTCTCTCTCTCTCTCTCTCTCTCTTAGGTTTTGTTAAAATCATTCAATCAGTGAGACCCTGTTTCAAAATTAAAAGACTAAAAAATAGGGCTGGGGGTACAGCTCAGAGGTACACTGTCCCTGGGTTCCATCCCTAGTACTGCAGAAAAACAAAAATCATTTAAAACAAGCTGCATATGGTGGCACACACCCATAATCCAAGGGCTTGGGAAACTGAGACTAGAGGATCAAAGGTTTGAGGACATCCTCAGAAAGCAGTGACATTCTCATCACCCTAATGAGATCCTGTTTCAAAAAGATAAAAATAAAATAGGGCTGGCTGTGTAGTTTGAAGATAGAATGCACCTGGGTCCAACCTCGAATACCCCCCCCACCAAACACACCAAAAAACAAAAACAAAAAAACTTTGAAAACTGTTTCACTGCTGAAACACAGAGTATGGCCCCAGAGCCCACATTGCTAACCCTGGGTGTGTAATTCCCTCATGTTATATATCTGCCTTTCCATCTATGACCTCAAAGATACAGATAATAGAATTTTTCTTTTAACATACTTTATAGTGCTTTCCATTTAAAATACAGGTATAGGTGTGATTTTTAAAACTTTAAATTATTTTTATAACTGCTTTTTGTGTTAACCATTATCTTTTTTAATTAGAATCAATTTTTCAAAAATTGAACATAAAATTCCCTTATTGCAAAAACAAAATATATATAAAGAGATATTAGATGATAGATAGATAGATAGATAGATAGATAGAGAAAGGTGCATATTTATTCTCCTGCAGTGGTGGCAGTGCCTGTTTTATGCAGTGACCTTAGGTCCTGTTTGTACTGTCAGGCCTGGGGATGGCCTCTCTTGTCCCGGGATGGACATTAGCATCCCAGGCCCTAGTTCCATCTCAGCTCCAGTACACTCTCAGCCCCACAGTCTTCGTGCAGCAGCACGTTACAAGCTTATCTGAAGTGCATCGCTCCAATTTCCAGTTCGCTCTTTACTTCTGGCTTCTGGGCTCCCGAGAGTTGGGGTTTGTTGGGCCTGCAGTCTTCCTAGGCATTCCTAGTGGGATCTAGTGGCGCATATTAGCTCAATCTGTTATGCTGTTGCCTGCGGTGGTTTAAAACTCCCCTGGATCTCCTTAGTCATTTAAGTCTTCTTCCTATGGGTGCTTTAAATTTTTAGTTTTTGTTTACAATTTCAATATTCCTCAGAATCTAATATGAAAGACAAACTCCTCTGTGGAGCTTTTGTTTGTAATTTCAGTGTTCTTTCAGAATCTAATATTGAAGAAAAACTTCTTTGTGGTAGGCCATTATGTCTTCCATACTTGTGGCAGAAATATTAATAAAAATAGCCAGGCCTAGTGGCGCACACTTGTAACCCCAGCAGTTGGGAGGCTGAGAGAGGAGGATCACAGTTTACAAATAGCCTCAGCTGGGGTGTAGCGCGGAGGTAGAATGCCTCTGGGTTCCATCCGCAGTACCACGAAAAAGAAAAATAAATATTAGTAAAAACATGAGAATTGCTGATGCAAAATTCCAGCAAGGTGTGATACTTCTGTTATATGAGGAAAGGTTTTTTTCCACCTCTGATATGTTTTCTCTGTTCTTCTTTTCCTCAGATTTACATTTATTGCATTCCTATTTAAAGAGAGAATATTGTCAAGAAGAGAAAAAAAAGGACTTCTTCCCATTCCCACTGCTCTGGGAGTCAAGCCTTTAAGGGAAGAGAAAGAGCTCATGACCTGAAACAGACTGGGAAGAAGCATCCTGAAGGAAACAGTTGCTTCTCTACAGCAGTAGAGCCAGGCCCCCCAGCAGGCAGATGGGAGATGGCTGCAATTGGAAGAGAGATGCTGATGAGGCTGAAGGTGGTCCAAGGAAGTGGAATCCCAGGGCCTGGGGAAGCACAAGACACACAGGTCGGTGAGTGCTGGCAAGAGGGGCGGGGAGTCATTCTCAGAAGTGCAGCAGTGTTGTGTCTGGACACATGCCCTCTTGGTGGACATGGAAGCAGAAAGAGGTGAGAGAGAGAGGAGGCAGCCACGGGCCCGGGTAGGGGCAGTGGAGCTGAGCAGCGGGAAGCCATGCCGCTGGGCAGGGGCGCATTGCCACTGTGTGGATCGCGGGCTGAGATACTGATGTCACGTCGACCTTCGCTTGCACCGAGTAGACGGAGTAAACGGTGTCACCCTCCCTGCTAACGCTCAGCCCTTCAGGAGCTTCCCTAGTGTTATACGCCACTTGGGGAAAAGAGTGGATTCTGATTTGATTAAACTGTTTCCAGCACAATAAAAGAATGGAGGAGGCCGGGCGTGGTGGCGCACACTTGTCATCCCGGCATTCGGTAGGCTGAGATAGGAGAATCACAGTTTGCTCACAGCCTCGGCTACTTAGTGAGACCCTTTGGAATTCAGAGAGACCCTGTCTCGAAATAAAAGAATAAAAAATATGGCTGGGGCGTGTAGCTTGGAGGTAGAATGCTCCCGGGTTCCATCCCAAGTAGCGTGAAAAAATTAATGTGGTAAGAAATGGCAGGTCAGATGTAGGTGTTATACACACAGCTGAAGTGCCATGTTTTACTCATTTTTTTTTGCTTTATTTTTTTTTTAGAGCACTGATCAATATCCAACTTTTAAAGATATTAATGTCGTCCTGCTTGGGGGCACAGACAGGAGGATTGCAGGTTCAAAACAGCCTCAGCACATCCCAACCATTCAGAAGGCTCAGCACAGAACGATCGCTGACCGCGGCCCAGAGGCCAAGCCAGTGTCTCTGCGCCTGTGGTTCACAGCAGTTATTACCTGAGCCTCTGATGCCAGGAAGTCATAAAAGATGGAGAGTTCCCCCACCACAATCCATTTTCATTTGGAAAAGTTCTATCTTACAGTGTTTTCATCTTAGACTGATATTTGTATATATTGCTAAGCTCTCTCAGCCTCCAATTATATTTTGGTTGGTCCATATAAAAACCATACTAAAACATATGTAAACGTTCACATTACATTACATAAAATTTAGGGGGCAGGATGCAGCTCAGGGGTAAAAGTGCTTGCCCAGCATGTGTGAGGCCCTGGATTTGATCCCTGTATCACTACAAAATGAAATAAAATAAAAAATAAATCTTTACTAGCTATATGTATTTTATAACTTACTAAGTAACAAATGTTTCTATAAAGTGTCTTGGCTATACTGAAACTATTAAATACTAATTGCTATGTTTTGGTTGGCAATATTTTAGTTCAAATATGTTTTCAACCAAAAATGTACTTTTGCTAAAGAAAAAAAAATATCCAGAATACAATATTGTTGTGGAAATACACCATGAGTGAGCAGCATGGGAAGCTGAGATTTGACCCAATTTCCTTCAGGAATGGGTAAAATAATTCCAATGGAAATCGATTCAGCGAATTATTAGCAGTGATTCCAGTGAAGAACAAAGACTATGGAGAGGAAGATGAAATCTTCTAGAGCAGCGATAGCATGACAAAAAGGGAAATAAGTACAAAATCCCACAAGGTTAGGTCCCTTCCTCACACCGGTTAAGTGCAAAAGTGTTGCCAAATTAAGGTCTTTATGCCCTCATCAACTAATACTTATTGTTGCCTAATATACCAGGCACATTTTTAGACACTAGACATTCAGGAGGGAACACCCCATGAAACCTGCAGTATTAGATCATTTCCCTCGGTGTCTGGCTGACTCGGGATAGAGCGATGGCCTAGTAGGCGGTCCACTTGGCCTGGCAGCGTACCAGCTTGCAGAAGCAGAAGAGCCCGGTCCACCCTCCTCTGTATCCTCCCAGGATTCCTGCTTTCCTAGCGGGGAAGGAGCCACAGCACTTAGTATGGATCCATCACTGTGCTAGGATGTTCCATCAGCCAGCCAACTACTAAACTGTAAAAGCCAAATTGCATCTTTCCTCTAAATATCTCTTTCCCTTATTTCCTACCAGCTACCACCAAAGGCCTAATATACTCCTCACCAGCCCAATCCTGCTTTTTTTTTTTTTTTTCTGAAAGAATGAGAACCACCCAATCTCACTGCCTCTCCATGAACTCTCTCTTTGGTCTGGAAAACACACACACACACACACACACACACACACATACACACCAAAGGTTTCCTAAGGCCCTATTTACTTTTACCACATGCATTGCATTCATTTTCTTATTTTTAACCATCCAGTTCCACTTCATTTTTAAAAATATATCATCCATGACCCACTACATTGAGTTTGTTACTTCTAAGATTTACAACTTTCAATCAAAAGAGCAAAAACATTGTACAAAACCTCTAGTCATTTTGTTCTGTTTTGTGGTACTGAACCCAAAGGCATCCTACCTCTGAGCTACACGCCCCAGATGTTTTTATTTTTTATTTTGGAAAAGGATCTCCTTCGATTTCTGAGTCTCACTAAGTTGAGATGGCTGGCCTCAAACCTGTGATCCTTCTGTCTTGTCTTCCCACCTACTGGTTTTATACACCACCGCCCCTGGCTCTGGCTAACTTTAAAACGTCCTCCGTATTATACTGATGCTTTTTAATCTCCACTGAAAATAATTATAGACAAAATGTAGACAAAGTGTAGCAAATGGGACTAAATAAGATGCCAGAAAACACAAAGAGAAAATAGGTCAATTTCCCTATTACCTCACCAAATAAACCTCCTAAATTTCAAAAACAATAGTGTCAATTGCAAATAAAACAACTGATTGCCATGCTTCTTATTCAAAGAGAAAATTATTAAATGTGAAAGGTTAAATTCCTTAATCAAAAAATTGGGAAATTTTACTCATATTTATTGTATGAAGATTAATTGTTATAATCGGACAATTATATTTTCAGGGCTGAAAGTTTGAGAAAAAGAGAGACTGACAAACACCCACGTTCTTGTCATTCACAGAGTGGGACGCTCTTCACTCTCCGAGACTTCCTGAGGACTTAGGACCTCTAGCCACCTCAGAATGAGGTGAGTTTTTGCAACACTTACTTCGACTTTCAATTGAAGAATAACTGGCCATTAAATCACTGGTAACAGATAAAAGTAAAGAAGAATATCAGTAGCCGGGCATGGTGTACACGCTTGTAATCCCCGCGCTTGGGAGGCGGAGACAGGAGGATCGCTCTGGTTCGGAGCCAGCCTCGCTGGCTTAAGAGACTCTGTTTCCACATAAAAATGTTAAAAAATAGGTCTGGGAGTGTAGCCCATGGGAGTGTATGCCGGAGGTAGAAGGGCTTCCAGGAACCCCAGTACCACCAAAAAAAAAAAAAGAAGAATATCAGTAATTCTCATTTTTGTTTTTCTTTGGTAGACAAATCGTTGTAGCTGAAAATTGGCATTTCACTCTGTAAAATGACAGACTGACTTGAGATGTAGGATAATTTTAAGTTGAACTTTCGATGGAGTCACAGGAAGGCAGAGCTTATACTTTGTCTTAATTTTATGAATTTACAACTGGAATCTATATTATTATAACTGCTGTTATTAGACACTGGAATTATACACTAGAATTTAGTATCCCTACCTAATTAGATGTCCAAAAGAACCATAAATGAATTTTAAAATGTCTAAATAGTTTGTTTGGCTTACCTTTTATAGGTATTTAGCTTAGGGATATCTGCTGCCAGAGAGTGGAATATCATTTTTCAAGTTTGACATTGACCCATGCTCAAAAAAAAAAAAAAAGGATAAAGAGAGAGATATTATTTCTTTGTCAAATTAAGTCATTTTTAAAGGCTCCCAGGAGAGAATACACTTACTTGCTTCATATCCCAGGATTCTGGTGCAGTGGTTAGGTCAAAAGTATTACTCTGAAACCAAACTGAGAACCAACAGCTGAGAAATGTGTTCTAGAATGGAGGTTCACATGAAGATCGACAGTTCAGGGTCTGATATGGTTTTTATTCTGCGTGTTTCCTATCTAGTTAACTGAAAGTCAGAAGTAGTTGAATATTTTGAGTAATTTGTACACACAATATCAGGACAGAGGGATGAAGACTGAGAACGAGCCTCTTGCTAGACACTGTTGTATGTTGGCAGTTATTTGCAATTTGATAGCTCGCTCTCTCCTCTTAATCTGTCTACCTCTGGCCAGGAGCACAGTCAATCAGATGAGCTTTACGGTTCAGTCCCTGGCTCTGTGTGATAAGCAAACCTTATCATTTTTATTGTAATTCATTTTTTGAAGTTTATATATGTTTACATTCATTTCAGCCAAGACACTTCTATATCATTAAATGTGACAATGTCATTTGGACAATTTTCCTTAGAGATTTCTTGTTTTGTTTTGTTTGCAGTAACTCACGACTTTGAATATAAAGAATTCTGAAATAAAAATATATGCTTTATTATATTCTGACCCCATCAAAATATTTGGATGTGAAAATTGAACAACTAATATGTGTGCATATTTTTAGAGAAGTAAAATTAAATTATTTTGAATCTTTCTTTTACCTTAAAAGAAGACAAGATGTGTATTCAAGGAAAAAAAAGAAAGAACAAGAAAAAAAGAATAAAAGAAAGAAAGAACAAACAACTATTTTCCTTGATTTTGTGCATATACCACATATCAGAGATACACAATTATATATATTACATAATACATGATAAATAAATTATAGTCTATATAATACATAATATACATGATTATATATGCATATAAAATGCATTATATATTATATACAACACACAAAATATATGATATATATAATACCATATATGTATATGTACATAATCACTTCATGGCACTCTGGAGTGAAACCTAAAGCAATAGATTCCACATGGTGATAAAGGTTAGTTGCTAGTGAATTTCAACCAGGGGGTGGCTTCTATTTCATGTGGAATCTATCGCTATACTCGCCTGGTTTCTAGGATCCCTCCTTCCTCTGGCCATCTTGAGCACAGAGGATACTTTTTTTTTTTTTTTTTTTTTGGTGGTACCGGGGTTCCTGGAAGCACTTCTATCTCCGGGCTACACTCCCAGACCTATTTTTACATTTTTTTTATTTGGAAACAGGGTCTCCTAAGCCAGTGCGCGTGGCTGGCTTCGAACCTGCGCGATCCAGAGGATACTTTTATTGGCACAGCCTCCTCCCTTCTGAGCCCCAACACCTGCAAAGTATTTTGCCTCCTCCTCACTTGCTTTCTTCTGATTTTTTTCAAATTGTTCTGAATTCCTAGAATCCCTTGAGAGCTGCTTGCTCCAGACGCACCGGCTACAGGGCAGCAGTGTCTTGCAGAAGTAAATGCCAGCCAGCCATGGTGGTGCACACCCGCAGTCCCAATACTTGGGAGGCTGAGAGTGGAAGATCAAGGGGTTGAAGGCCAGCGTGAAGGTTAATTGGATTATCAACTTGACTGGATTACAAAACACCTAAGATAATATGGCTTTGGGTGTGTTGATGCAATGATTGGCTTACATCAGGGCAGATGGAGCGGGAAGTGCTGTCCTGACTGTGGGCCGCCCTGTCCTGAGAGGCCAGGACCTGGATAAAAGGAGAGCGCAAGGACGCACAGTTCTTCCTGTGAAAGGCGCCCTGCTGTCGCCTGAGGTGTCAGCCTTGGCCCTTCTGCTCTTTGAACTGCTGAACTGTTCTCTGAACTGAACTTTTACCGTCCTTTCTCCAGAAAGTTCCCTAGCCTTTCTATCTTCGGACAGAACTGAATTCGTATTCTCGGGAGAGTTTTCCTGACCCTACCCTCTTGGGCTGCTTTTGCGTTGTCGTCGCTCTCATTCTGAGACTCCAGCTCCTGGTCCTTCAACTGCCTGCCACTGAGCCCGCCCTCCACGGGAGGCATCCACTTGGGACTACACTGCCTGGACTGTCAGCTGACTTGACAAATTCCCTTTTACATATCCTGTGAATTCTCTTATTCTAGCGAGCCCTGAATAATAGAGCTAGCTTCAGGAACTCAGCAAGACCCTGTTTCAAAATTAAATAGGAGCCAGTCGTGGTGTTGCACACTTGTCATCCCACCTCCAATCATAAGAAATGTTACATTAAAACCATTTCAGAAAATGCTCTGAGAAGGATGAGAAGAGACTTCATCACCGAGAAGAATCAAAAACACTGTTGCCAGATAACAGACTATCCAGACCAGAAGTTTGACAGGTCATTTATTCTAATAATTCCTAAGAGAATTACAGTTAGTCAAAAAATAATATCAAATTAAAATATCTAAGAAAAGCCAGGCATGGTGGCACATGCTTGTAATCCTAGCATTAGGGAGGTTGCAACAGGAGGATCCAGGTTTGGTGACAGCCTCAGCTACTTAGGCCCTTTGCAACTCAGTGAGACCCTGTTTCAAAATAAAGAATTAAAAAATAGATCTGCAGGTGAGCTCAGAGGTAGAATGCCCCTAAGTTCCATCCCCAGTACTGCAAAAAAATTGAATTAATTAATTAGTTAATTAATTAAATAGGGCCGGGGGTATAGCTCAGAGGTAGAATGTCCCTGCCTTCAATCCTTGTACCATATCCTACCACAAGGGAAGGATGTTGACATAGTCTTGGCCTCCAGGATCCTGAGATGGGGCCCCATTCGCTCCCCTGGGCTCCCACTGCTGCTCCCCATCTTCCCAGACCGCCCCGTGAGGCCCAGGAGATCAGCTGACATCCCTTACGCAGTAGCTTATCAGGCTGCATTTATTAAATTTATTAATTTAATCTAATAAATTTATTAAATAGGTTTAAATTTATTAAACCTCTAAATAAGGGTTCTTTGAAAAGAAAAAACTCGAGTCGATTATTTTCAGTCATTAGATTTTGCAAAAATAACAAAAATTACACAATTACGTGAGTGAACAGATTATTTTCTACTGAATCCTTTTACATAAAAATATTCTTGCTGCCAGTATTTGATACTGATGTCGTTTAAGAGGCCAACGGAATAGTGGGAAGGATTGGGGAAGGACAGTGCGGAGGGAAAAAGAAGGATTGTTGAGGGAACAGTTGAAATATGTCCATGTAGGAAGGTGTCTCTGCCAAGCTCAGTGCCGTGCCCAGGGAGGGATGGGGAGGGAACTCACCGAGTGCGTGCACATGTGTGTGTCCCTCACTCTGGACCGCATCATGGTGTGTGGTTACAATGCTCCAATGAAAATGGATTAAAGAGAAACATGTAGGCTTGCTTTAGGAGGAGAATAATGTTTGTAAAGGTAAAAAACAAAATTTTATAGGTTTTCAGTTTCTGGTGCATGTGTGTGTGTGTGTGTGTGTGTGTGTGTGTGTGTGTGTGTGTGTGTGGTGCTGGGGATGGAACTTAGGGACATTCTACCTCCGAGCTACACCTGCCCCCAGCCTGATTTTTTATTCTTTATTTTAAAGCAGGGTCTCACTAAGTTGCAGAGGGCCTCACTAAGTAGCTGAAGCGAGCTGGGAATCCCAGCCTCCCAAGTACTAGGATTAAGGGTGGACCACCATACCAGGTTTCTGTCATTTTCTAACCTAAAATATCTCTTTCTAATTGTCATACCTGGTATCAAAAACCAGTTGTATTGAAAATGCAGGGATTGCAATAAGATTGGTTGTATTAAATTTTATTTTAATCTAATGCATAGTGGTAGAAATGTGGACACCTGAAAATGTAGGGAAGAAAATCCTAAATCGATAACTATATGTGCTTAATGCAGTTCATAGAGGTAGAGGCAATTAGAGAAAAACAGAGACACACGCAGAAAAGTAAATGGAAATGTATAAAGCACAAACAGAATGACTCAGCCCTCATCTCACACACACACACACACACACACACACACACACACACACATACGCACACAAAAAAATAATGTTTAGGAAGCCAGCAGAGAAAATAGAAATATATAAACACTAGCCAATATTTCATTTAATGAAATATTTCATTTAATATTATTTCATTTAATGCACAAATAAATGTGCAAATGTACTAATGTGTTTTCTTAATTACATTCAAAATTCTAGAGAAGTTTTAGGTTCACAGCAAAACTGAGCAGAGGGCACCGGGATCCTCCGCATGCCTCTTGCCCTGACGCATGCAAACATTTCTCCCCTGCCAACAGCCCGCTCCAGAGTGGTGCGTCTGTTGCAGTTGTTGAGACTATTTGACCAAGAAGATCATCATTCCAAGTGTGTAGTTACGTCAGTGTTTGCTCTTGGTGGTGTGCGTTCTGTGGGTATTGAAAAATGTATAACGGCATATATCCAGTACCACAGTATCCTCAGAGCACTTGAGTCCCCTAAAGATCTCTGGCTTCCACCTCTAAAGCCTAGGAAACTCAGGACTTTTTACTGTCTCCTTAGATTTTCCTTTTGGAATCATAGAGTGTAGCTGTTTCATGAACTTGGTGATAGGGATTTAAGTTTCCAGCATGGATTTTTATGACTTGGTCGCTTAGTTTTTAGCGCTAAATAATATTTTATAATCTGGAGGCTTCTAGTTTATTTCTCCTTGCACCTAGTGAAGGTCATGATCCTGGCTTCTAATGTGGGGAATTTGAAGCTGCAAAGTTTCTGTACGGTCATAAATTTTTAACTCACATGGGTAAATATCAAGGTGCATGCTTATTAGATTGTATGGTAGTATATAAATATCACAAGAGTGGCTTTGTCAAATATACATTCTTTTCTTCAACAACTACATTTTCCAAATAAAATATTTTAGAAGTACATTAAAACAATACTTTCTCATAAGATATATGAAGCATATCTTTGTGCCTCCCCAAGTCCAGAGGTATACATCATAATATTGTCAATAAATCCCAAATCTTATTATGATCATATAAAAGAGCATAGCTGTATAGCTTATGAAGCTGACAATTTTATTTCTCACTCAATGTTAAGTCTTCTAAGGAAAGGCCACAGTATTAATGCTTGAGAATAAGGGTCTTTCCTCAAGAATTTCACAGCTACTACTACATGTTAAGCATGATTTAATTAGTCTTGAAGAGACTGTCTCCAAAGCAATTAAACTAGCTATGTCATATCCAATTCATCTCTTTCATTTTCCATAAGAATGGTAAATTAGTTTCAGAAAAATGTGTAATAAGTGAAGACGGTGCATAGGAGGTATTTTAAAAGAATCTGGTTCTCTTAGATACAATCGAAAACTTATTAAAGATATGATGCTTTTGATAAGTCACTTGGAATTAGTCACACTCTCAGCTTTGAAAGTAAAACGCATTGTATTTTTCTCATTAAGGAGAAGAATTTTTAAAAATGCCATGACCTGATCCACCAGTACCGTAAATATGTTTGGCACCAGCAAGGAGTGTAATCCTACTGAATGTAATCAAAACAGAAGTGGGCATTGTAGCGAAGAAGAAGAAATGCCATATTGATTTATAGGGGGAAAGTATGTTCTTTCATAATGAAATAAAAGCACCTGTTACCAGAAGAAAATATAAATGCCAAAGGGAATAGTTCTTTTCATAAAATTTTCTACTTAGAACTGCAGAATTCAGCTCAGTAAATCAAAATTGTATACAATAAAAGAAGAGCCAAGAACCAGTTTTATTGTGAGAGGAGCGGTTTAACGTCTCACTAGACCATCAATTCTGATGCAACACTGAAAGAACTGTAGTGTTTGGGCCAAGTGGCTCTTTCTCCCAAAATGCACTTTAAATTGAATTCAAACATCATCTACATGCAATGCCCTACTTTGTTGGCTTTTGGCATGAAAACACTCTTTCCTAGTCACTCCGTGTGTCCATTTATTTCTTTTATGCTGCACACGTTCTTTCTCCTGAATCTCTATGGAGTGCCATCTCTGTGTGTGACTCTCTGACAGGTCCTGGGGAAAAATAAATTAGTAAATTAAACATGGTTTTCTTTAAAAAGATATATATAAGATATATATTATATATTGTTAACATTCATTGGTGCTTTTAAATTAAATTAAAATACTATCATCAGATTACTAGAGCAATATATAATGTTAATATGATTATGAATGATATTAACTCCTTTTTCCTCCTTTTCCTCTTATTTTTCTCTCCTTCCTTCCTTTTCTCTCTTCCTTCCTTCTTCCCTCCTTCCCCACCTTTCTTTCTCACTTCCTCCTTCCTTCTCCTTCCTCCCTACTTTGCTTCCTTCATTCCTTCCTACTTTTTCACTCCCCCTTCCTTCTTTTCTTTTTATTTTTCTCTTCTTCCTTCCTTTTCTCTCTTCCTTCCTGCTTTCTTCCTTCCCCCCTCTCTTTCTTTCTCCTTCCTTCATTCCTTCCTTTCTTCCTTCTTTTATTTCCTTTCTTGGATCAAACACAGGACCTCGCACATACAGGAGTTGGTTTCGCTAATGACGACAGCACCTGGCTTCTTTTGCGCCAGGATCTCCAGCTCCTCCTGCACAGCCTGGACTTGGACTAATTATACTTCTGTGTCCTTCAAAGATTGTTTTATTCCTTAGTGCGCTCTCAGGGCAGCACCTGATCAGGTGATAGCCTAGATCCCTTTCCACCTCGGACTGGTCCCAGAGATCAGTGGTGTCTTTAATCCTCCTTCACCTCCAGACAGATCTTTACAGGGTCAGAGTGATAGTTTTCAACTTTTTTAATTTAAATATCATTCCCAGTAACAGAAGACGCAGCCACTAATACCAAATCACTATCAGAATTTCTCCAATGTGACCTCTAGCGCTCACACAAATTAAGACCTTGGCTGCCAGCCTTGCCAATTTATGGTTTCAAAGATCTCTGGCTGTAAAAGTGACTGTGAGAAATCTTTCCTTCCTTATGCAGATAGTACTTATTTTCCTTCGGAAAAAAATTATGAGATGGGGGGGGAGAGAGAGAGAGAGAGGAGAGAGAGAGAGAGAGAGAGAGAGAGAAGAAAGAGGAGGAGGAGGAGAGAGAAAAAGAGGGAGATAGGGAGGAAGAAAGAAAGTAAGGCAGAAAAAAAGAAGGAAGATAAAAAGGAGCTTTAAAACTTGCCAGAAAAAAAAAGTTAGTACTTCTGCTATCCACACCAAGCCACAGACTAAGCAAATTCATGTATAATATTCATGTTTTATCTAAATCCTTTGTTCTTTTATCTTTTATTTAAAATAGATTATGACATGTTCAGGAAAACTCATTTTTTAGAAATACTCTATGTTCTCTGCCTCCTGGTTGCTATGACTTAGGGTATCAATCTCTTGTGGGATGTTTCAGTCACTGTTGTCCCCAGTAATTACCTTATCCTCAGTACATACATATTTTATAATTAGGAACTACATTATAGTGATCAAAAACTTTGAGCAAATTTCGATGGCTCGGTAACTTTAAAGAAAAATAAATCCAGCAGCAAAATGATAAGAACATTTCAAAAAGTAAACTTTTTAGAAACATTTTGCCAGTGCTAATTAACAACTATTAATTTAATTTAGCCCTTTTCCACAATACTGCTATTACTGGTCTCCATCTGGTCTAATTAATGAACATTCTCATTTCACTGGTTCTGATCGTCAGCCAAATTCCATTTCCCCCAATCTGGCTTGGTAAAGACAGTGACTCCCTCCATCGCAGCCGTACTGTGCTAAGAAGCCAGAATCACAGCACTGCTGATGATGACATCGCACTCATTCCTAGCACGCCCACGGAGTCTCCATCTTGACATTCTGAAGGTAGAAGGTGTGAAAGAGGTTGAAATGTGGAGGTGTCTTTTCTAGGAAGAAAAAAAGTTCTTTATGCTTAACAAATATAATCTGAGAGGTTTACAACCCAAAGTGTGCTCCTTGAAAACCAGTGAGCCGTGATGGTTAACTAGCATAGAAACTATAAATAAGCAACAGCCAAGTATCATCCATAAATAAATTGTAGATTTAAGATTTCGGAGGCAAAGGCTTTATTTATTTATTTATTTATTTATTTATTTATTTATTTTGGAGGTCTGGAGATGGAACCCAAGGGCATTCTACCTTCAAGCTACACGCCCTGCCCTACTTTTTATTCTTTATTTTTGAAACAGCATCTCACTGAGTTGCAGAGGGCCTCACTAAGTAGCTGAGGCTGTCCACGAACCGTGATCCTCCTGCCTCAGCCTCCCGAATGCTGGGATGACAAGCGTGCGCCACCACACCAGGGTAAAAGGCATTTTTTTTGTTTAATGTGAGGCATATAACTCTCTCTGAGGGCCTCGCTAAGTTGCTGAATATGGTCTCGAAAATGAAATCCACCTAAGTCGGGTGTGGTGACACATATTTCTAATCCCCACGCTTGGGAGGCTGAGACAGGAGGATCGCCCAGGTTCGAAGCCATCCTTAGCAGGCTTAAGAGACCCTGTTTCCAAATAAAATGTAAAATAAGTCTGGGAGTGTATCCCGGAGGTAGAAGGTGCCTGGGTTCCATCCCCAGTACCACCAAAAAAAAAAAAAAAATCCTCTTGTCTCAGCCTCCCAAGTACTAGGGTTAAAGCCTCGGCTGGCATATGAAATTTCTCTTCTCATTTTTATTTTTTTTGGTACTGGGTATGGAACCTAGGGGCATTCCACCTCCAAGCTACACCCCCAGCCCTAATTTTTATTCTTTGTTTTGAAACAGGGTCTCACTGAGTTGCAACGGGACCTCACTAAGTATTAGCTGAGGCTGTCCACGAACTGCGATCTTCCAGTCTCAGCCTTCCAGATGCTGGGATTACAAACATGTGCCACCATGCCCAGCTTCTCTCCTAATTTTTAACATTTTTTCACAAATGCCTTCTTAATTGCTTTATCTGAACTCTTCCCCCCTTTTTAATGGCTTCTCCCTTTCCTCTTGCTGACTTCTATTCTCCTAGCAAATATCATTGGCATATAATTTTGTATTTACTTTGTTATTTATTATTTGTCTCACTGGAAAAATACTTAGTGATATAAAAGCTGAAAATCTATCTTCTATGTCATCATATTTTAATATCTGGAAATCTTCTGGTAAGTAGTGTATACTCAATAAAGGTTTCTTGGAAAATTGGAAGGTGAAAATAACATATTCCAGGAAATGTCATCTTACTTTATTCTCCTACTCTACTTTCCCTCTTCTATTTCTTCTTCTTCTTATCCATATCCGTGTTACAACAGTGGCTTTAATAGCAATGGCCACACTGTTATAATGATGACAGGGACAAGGAGAAGCGAGAAGAAAAGTGTTCTTATACTAAGTGGTAGGCTTGCTAGTGTTGTATATATTTCTAGGCATATTGGCTTTTTCTCGTGCTCAATTTACTTCCTAACAGAAAACAGTTAAAGGAATATTTGTTATAGGAAATAGAGAAAGAAAGTTGTCCCCTGCCATCCACTGAGTGGAATTATAAAAGAAAGATGAGATCTGTCCCAGAAAATATAAAAGGTAAATATTGTTTTGAAAGTCAGATCGTAATGTTTTAATTCTAAAGGTTTCTATACAGCCATTAAAGGCAAACTCAGGTAATTTCCCCTGACCCTCACCTGTCTTATCTTTTTTAGATAGGTGTTCAGTCTTTTAAGTTCCACTCCTCTTTTCTGCCCTTCTCAATTTCTGTCTGGTGGCTCATGGGGCACACCCG